>NC_034613.1:112522101-112525540 GCF_900095145.1 Mus pahari
GCCTTTTTGTCTTGTTGACAGTGTCTTTTACCTTACAGAAGCTTTGCAATTTTATGAGGTCCCATTTGTCAATTCTTGATTTTACAGCACAAGCTATTGGTGTTCTGTTGAGGAATTTTTTCCCTGTGCCCATATCTTCGAGGTTTTTCCCCACTTTCTCCTCTATCAATTTCAGTGTCTCTGGTACCTCATTTTTTAATAAAGTTGTTTGATTTTCTGGAGTCCAACTTCTTGATTTATTTCTATATATTGGATATTAGCCCCTTATCTGATTTAGAATTGGTAAAGATCTTTTTGCCACTTTTTGGTTGCCTTTTTGTCTCATTGACAGTGTCCTTTGCAAAAGCTTTGAAATTTTATGAGGTCCCATTTGTCAATTCTTTTGTTTATTTATTTATTTTATTATTTATTTATTTATTTATTTATTTATTCATTTATTTTTTTTTTTTTTCGAGATGGGGTTTCTCTGTATAGCTCTGGCTGTCCTGGAACTCACTTTGTAGTCCAGCCTGGCCTCGAACTCAGAAATTCACCTGCCTCTTCCTCCCAAGTGCTGGGATTAAAGGCGTGCACCACCACACCCGGCTTGTCAATTCTTGATCTTACAGCACAAGTCATTGTTGTTCTGTTCAGGATTTTTTCCCCTGTGCCCATATCTTCGAGGCTCTTCTCCACTTTCTCCTCTATAAGTTTCAGTTTCTATGATTTTATGTGGAGTTCTTTTTTATATCCAGCTACTTCACTGAAGTTGTTTATCAGATTTAGAAGTTCTCTGGTAGATTTTTGGGGGTCACTTATATATACTCTCATATCATCTACAAATAGTGATATTTTGACGTCTTCCTTTCCAATTTGTATTCCTTTGATCTCCTCTTGTTGTAGAATTGCTCTGGCTAGGACTTCAAGTACAAATTGAATAGGTAGGGAGAAAGTGGGCCACCTTGTCTAATACCTGATTTTAGTGGGATTGCTTCCAGTTTCTCACCATTTAGTTTGATATTGGCTACTGGTTTGCTAAATGTTGCTTTTATTATGTTTAGGTATAGGCCTTGAGTTCCTGATCTTTCCAAAACTTTTATCATGAAGGGGTGTTGGACTTTGTTAAATGCTATCTCAACATCTAATGAGATGATCATGCGGTTCTTGTCTTTGAGTTTGTTTATATACATTTAGATTGGAATACCTAGTGTGACTGTGTTTGGAGATGGAACTTATGAGAGATAATTAGTCCATAGATGTGGAGCTCTCCTGTTTGAGGTCAGTATTTTTATAAAACGAAGTCCTATATGCTATCTACCTTAGGAAACATAAAATAAAGATGGGTTTCTTCAAACAAGGGAGCAGAACATCTTCAAACACAGAATATCATGGCAATTTGATTTATGGTACCAACTTTCAGAACTATCAGAGCTATTGTTGTTTTAGCCACTAGACTATGATGATTTGTTATAGTCTCCTGAAGTGACAAAGACACAAACAAATAAATTCTGTCTGGATTCATTTTGCTTTGTGCTGAATTTTAATTACTAACAGCGAATGAATTACTTCTTAAACTTCAAATCCAAATCCTTCCCTCATAATAACAAACCCTTGTTTTGAAGAAACAGTAAAAGCATTTGTGTTAGTCTACAGTTTGCAATCACAGTGACTGTTTCTACCAACCTGTTTACACTCTTTAATATGGTCATTTATACATAAGTATATTCTGAAATGTTAGCATTTAAAATCTTAAGAAGTAAAATGATTACAAATCTCCAAATACAGAGAAGGATACAAGGTTAAGTGAGAACAATTATTGCTTATGTGTCAAAATAAGGTTATAATGGAACCCTATTCACACTACTATTTAAGCAGAGATTTGCCATCATAAATTTAGTTTGACAATGTTAGTGATTTTGGGAGAGTATATGTTATGTAAATTTTAATTATCTAATTATGAAACTTAGGCTGCATTAATGTGACATCGTTATTTGGCATAGCTTGTATTTGGTAAAATATCATCAAAAATAACAAACTCACAGGCCAAATCATCCCAATTACTCACTAAACAATTATTCAATTACCACTTCTCAAAGTATACAAGGATATTGCACATTTCAAACAATTAAAATGTCACATAATTATAAATTTTGACTTCTGTTTCTAACAATAACATATCAGCATGCAGTAAACCAACTTTTCTGAAAAATAAATTCGACAAGTTAAATGAAGTGAAAATAAAATCGACAGCTTTCAAAGAACTTCTAACACATACAAGAGTTAAGGAGGCCAATAATCCTAGAGAAAAGTTAAATTATAGGAAGCAAGCCCAGTACTCTGTATGCCTGGAAGCATTTTCTGATCTGTAGACTGCCAGTGCTAGAAACAAAGCTAATCAGAAAGAAATCAACAGGAAAACTAAGTGACATTAGCATTTACTTAATAGGTCTTGGCAGAAAAATTTGGAATTCAAGATTCTAAATGAAGGATGAGATATGAACATCTCTCCAGACTTCATCCAGATGCCTTGAGAGAATTATCCCAGGAGTAAAGCCAGATAAAAGTTAGCAAAGCTGGAAATAAAACCTTGATTCAACATCAACCAGTTGTCAGAAGATTAAGTAGTTTAGTCTGTGGAAAAATATCACATTATATTGAAACTCTATAATAGCAGTTCTCAACTGGTGGGTATCAACTCCTTTAAGGTTGAATGACCCTTTCACAGGGATGGCCTTATACCATTGGAAAACACACATTTATATTTTGGTTCACAACAGTAGCAAAATTAAAATCATGAAGTGGCAATAAAAATAAATTTATGACTGGAAGGAACCACATCATGAAGAACTGTATTAAAGGGTCACAGTATTAGTAATGTTAAGAATGATTGTTCAATAATAATCTAGATATGGAATATCCAGATAGCAAACTGGATATGAATAGCAAACTAGATATGTAATATCTGGTATCTGGTAAAAATAGACATAGCAAAACTTAAAGAAAACAATTGCTTCATCAGAAAAATTAGTTAGAAGGATATCCAGGGATATGATTAGTGAGAAAAAATAAAGAGTATATCTGAATTTTCTTTCTGAACACCAATTTCCTTTACCACCAGAACTATCTCAAAAATAAATTACACCACCTACAACAACAACAACAGCAACAATAACAACAACAAAACACTTCCAATTTTTACCTCAGGAAATGAAGATAAATAGAATTGGGCAGAGCAAATATATGAAAAAATAACAGCCAATTCTTCTAAATTTGGTTAAAGAATCAAGCCAAAAGTTGGATTACAAACACTAAGTGAATAACATATGAATGAAATACATCTAGGGGTATAATAATAAAACCATGAAAATTTTTAAAGAAAATAAAGTCTTTAAAATATATTAAATTTCATTTAGTGTGTGTGTGTGTGTGTGTGTGTGTGTGTGTGTGTGTGTGTGTGTGT
>NC_034613.1:112525897-112580740 GCF_900095145.1 Mus pahari
AAAATAGATTTTCTTGTACCAGTAGATTCACATCACAAACACAAAAGGAATCCCAGAGAGAGTTCTTCTGGTGGAAGGTCATGATCCCAGACGAGTACACAAAAATTCAAGAAAGAATGAAAAGCAGGTGAAAGGTTAAATACATGGACTAAAATAAATTATTACTGACTATATGGAAGAATGATGTCCTGAATTTAAAAAGGTAGAAAAGAGAAATCCATTTGAATACTAGCTTTCATTCCTCTTTCCCTGAGGCATAGTAAGTAGTATAACATAGATGTCCTATTTAGAACTGAAATGCAAATATACACTAGGATTTTAATCTTATAATTTCATTTTGTAAAATTCAGTCATAAAATATTTCATAGACATAATTTTCTTCAATTGTATAGAAATATCTGTTTATAAGTCCTAGAACTTGTGTATCAACATAATTTGGTACCATCTATATACAAGCTGACCTTGAATATTTTTGTTATGTCTTTTGTTTTTTTACATTATAAGATACTTGCATCATTTTCCCTTCCCTTCCTTCTCTCCATACCATCCATATATCCCTCTTGCTCTCAAATGTTTTTGTTTGTTTTTGTTTTGTTTTTTGTTTGTTTGTTTGTTTGTTTGTTTGTTTCAAGACAGGGTTTCTCTGTATAGCCCTAGCTGTGCTGGAACTCACTTTGTAGACCAGGCTGGCCTTGAACTCAGAAATCTGCCTGCCTCTGCCTCCCAAGTGCTGGGACTAAAGGCATGCACCACCACACCCGGCTTTGCTCTCAAATTTATGGTCAAATTGTCATTAGTTACGTGTGTGTGTGTGTGTGTGTGTGTGTGTGTGTGTGTGTGTGCTCCATAAATAGAACACGCTCAGTCTAACTCATGTTACTTGTGTATGTGTTTTCAGGCATGATCATCTAGCATTGGGTAAGGAACAGTGTGTTCCTCCATGGGGAAGACTTCCTCTTGCTTTCAGCATTCCTTATTTGCCTGAGTCTTTATATAAGGTTGAGGCTTTGTAGGATTTGCTCTATTGATTTTAGCATGCTCATTGGTGACATCCAGTGAACTTTTTTTTTCAAATTGTTCAGTTCATGTTTAGAAAATCATGTCAGTGAGATTTGTGGGTGTAGCTTCTCACATACCTAAGAGACACCTTCACATAGCAAACTCCTGATCCTTTGGCTCTTAACAATCTTTTTGCCTCCTTCTGAAATGATTTTAAGCCTTAGTTACAGGAGTTGTATTATAGATGTATCTGTTGAGACTGGGTTCCACAACTCTGTTTTTGGTTGGTTGAATTTTTACCAGTTGTTACCATCTACTGATATATGTAAAATATATGTGCGTATGCATTCCGTACATCATCAATACATAAATATTAACTTAATAATGGTTTATAGATGTTTAGTGTTTTAGTCACCAGTCTATTAACACATAAATGTTGTGCTTTTAAGTACATACTTTATTTCAATAAAACATTCATAAAATAAATTATTCAGATATATTATATGCTAAATATTTGTATTATTCAGTAATTCATTTCTTTGTGCAAAAGAATTATCTGACACCTACTCTGAGAAAATTCAATACCATATCCTTGAGAATCATGCTTATATACTAGCTAATGCATTGTTTGTTTTTATGACCTCTTCCACTCTCTGACCTTTATCTTCTGAAAGCATAGGAGGCTGGATCTAATAAAATGTAGTGTCTCTTCCTGTTTCAAAAGGTAGAATCAAGAATCACTAATGGTACCTTTGTTCTATCCCTGACAATAGACTGAAAGTGACTGCGTCCACTATTTAAAAGATACTCTTTGACCCTTTTCAATGAAATAAAGGGGAAAAGTCACTTTCAACATATTTACTCTTATTTCTGAAAGGGGGACGGAATATCTTTGCCCTATTTTTATCCTGAACATCACTGTCGCAGGCTTACTGTTTCCACACTACAGACAGATAGTACATCTTCAAAGATATACCCACTGGGAAAATTCACTCAAAGCATGATATTCTTTTCCCCTCTGTGTAACTCAGAAACAAGTAAATGGATTTAATTCTAAGTTTCAGTGGGATTTAGCCTCTGGGCCAAGACCAAGAGCTATTAAGCTTAGGCCAAAATAAAAATTTGTTACTTGGCTGAGAATGAATAGAGGTGAGAAAATGGAACAGCTTTCATAAATGGCAGCTCTAACACTTGGCTTGTGATCCCTGTAGTTCATGACATACATCTATAGCCAGTTCAATAAAAACTGCATTTGTTTTTTACATTGAAAATGAAAACAAAATCTCTATTGGTCTGTTGTGGTAGTACTATACATAAGCAAAACAGCTGCATGTAAATGTATCTGTGTGCATATATGCAATCTCAACTCAATACCAAAAGTAAACCATTTGAAAAGGTAGACATTAATCTACAAGAAAAAAATATCCAAGGTCAAACTGAAGACAGTGTCTCATACTAGAAGAAGCATACCAATTCCTCCAACTAACTAAATAATCCAAAAAAAAAAAAAAAAAGATCCAAGCAGAAAATAGTCGCATCAAAAATGTAAGATTCTATCCCAATACTCATGAAGTAGAGCCAGTCAAGCTCTATGAGTTTGAGGATAGTCTGCCCTTCATAATGAGTTCCAGGCCAGCCAAAGCTAAATAGTGAAACTTTAAACAAGCAGAAATAAATTATGAAAGGCTGGAAGAAGTTGAGGTGGAGGATGACCCCATAGGAAGACAAGCAGTCTCAACTAATCTGCAACCCTGAGATCAGTCAGACACTGATTCACTAACCAGGTAGCAGACATGAGCTGGCCCAAGGCCCCCAACACATATACGGCAGAGGACTGTCTGGTCTGGCCTCAGTGGAAGAAGATGCACCTAACCCTTGAGAGACTTGAGGCCCCATGGAGTGGGGAGGCCTGTCAGGAAGACAGGCATCCTCTTGGAGACATGAGGGAAGAGGAATGGGATGAAGAAATGTGGGAGGGCAAACCAGGATGGAAGAGATGACTGGACTATTAAAAAAAAGTAACTTAAAAACAAACAGATTTTTCTATCTGTATTCAAGGTAAAAATGGTTCTTTTATGGAATATATTCTAAACTGAGAAATTAGACTATCATTTTAACAACAATAATAATAAAAGACAAATAAGATAATACTATTTTCAAGATTTTTGTTACATGACTTCTTAGTGCTTATAATTTTGGCAGTGGTGGTTCTTGCATAGATTTTCTTAGTTGATAAACCTAGCTATCTTATTGATTATGAGCCTGATAAGGAAGAAATAGAATTATAGTTATCACTACTTTACCTAGAAATTAAGGGAAAAATTAGTAATTACCATGAAGGGGTGTTGAACTTTATCAAAGACTTTTTCTTTTGAGGGGGAGGGCTTCTGTTGAGATAATCATGTGACCTTTATCTTTAAATCCATGTGAATAATGAATTACATTGGCTAACTTTTGTTTCGTTAACTAAACTTTGTGTTCAATCTTTAGTCATCCTTGCATATTTTAAATAAAACCATGGTATTGTCTTCTTTAGTCTGATCCAATTCTTTTATGTTTCTAATGCCTCCAAATATTATTTAAGACAGTTCACAGAAAGGCAAATGTAACAATTTAGATGAATTATGACAAAAATGGAGAACTTGGAATAAAGTAACCAAAGCAGCCTGACCACAGTATTGTATCCAACACCACATTGCATTAGCATAAATATAATTAGGTATATTTTTACAACCTTATGTGGTGTGGTCTTCTTAAGATGATTCTAAATTTGGGGTACCAAAAATTTAGCAAGAATTTTTAGCTGTATGTTCATACATACTTTTCTTTGTGTGTGTGTGTGTGTGTATATCTTTCCTCTGTTTTTGGTATCAAGGTTAAATTGTCTTCATAAAATGAGCTTTGATTTTATGGATAATTGTGAGGTATACAGGTATTAACAATTCTTTAAATACTATGTCAGTGAATCCGTTAAGTCTTGGAATTTTCTCTGTTGGGAGACCCTATTGTTATTTCAACCCACTAAAATAGCTAGGAATATATGTGTTTAAGAAGGCAAAAATTATCTAAAGTGAAAAAAATTAAGATCCTAAAGAAAGAAATTAATGAAGATCTCTCAGGCTCATAGATTAATAATATAATACTATATGCATTAGTAGAAGTTATCTATAGATTCAATGCAATTCTGCATGAGATTTTCAATGACATTCTTCACTAAACTAAGTAATTCTAAAATTAGCATGGAAATTTCAAAAAAATCACAAATATCCAAAAGAGATCCTAACCTGAAAACAAAACCTGGAGACAGCACAATACATGATCTAAAAATTATAATATAGATGATTATTATTGATATGAAAATTACATTTTATGAGCACTAGTTTTTTTTAGTTAAGGAAGTCTTTGAGCAATATAAAAACTTCATATAATAACATATTCTGATTTGTTCTGTTTTATCATAAGATTGATCTCAGTAGCTAAATTTTTGGCATTTTTACATTAATATAATCTGTTCCAAATATTCTCATTCTTATCCTTTCTGAACCTCCTCCCACCTCTCAACCTATACCCCAAATTTTTTGTGACATTCATAAAATATCTACATATATGAAAGGAATTTAAATAGATTTGCCACTTAACAGAGGACACAATGCTCCAACTATATAACTTATGCCACCAAGCAAATGTTCCAGTTCTGGGAATGAGTTACATCTTTTTAAGTCATTGGGCAAAGGAAGTTCCATAGACTGTTGTCCCAAACATCACAGGCTGTTGCTAAGATTACTGATTACCCACTGCAACATGATGGTAAAGCCCTATTGCTAAAAAAAATCATATTTTTTTGTAACCAAACAAGGAGAAATAGTGAGTGTGTTTCCAACTAGAAACTTTGTATCTACTAATTAGCAGTCATGGTTCCAGAAGATACCAGAGTTGAAATGTAAACCTTAATACCATCCAGCTACAAAACGTGTGTCCTACAACAGCAAACTTCTTATAAGATACACTCATGCAATAGTAGAACAAATATTATGGGAGTAACCACCAACCACATTTATATTGGAATTAAGGCCCATTGCATGAGATGGAACCCATAATTGACACTGCTTCAGTGGCCAAGATCCTGGTACTAGATAAATCATGGGGAAAACCTAATGCTATTATTCTGCTTAAGAGAAGTGGGGAGTGAGTGGGTAGGAGAGCAGGGCGAGGGGAGGCTATAGGGGACTTTTGGGATAGCATTTGAAATGTAAATGAAGAAAATATCTAATAAAATAATTTAAAAAAAAAGAAACACAGCCATAAATACTTCTAATGACATATTGCCCTAACCATAGGTCAGAGAATCATTAAACACACATTAAAGAGATATTTTATTGATTAGATGATAATTTGAAAATTAACTCAGATCCACAACTGGACAATGTGTAGAGAGTAAGAGTCTTTGGAGCACTTGACCCAAATAGTGTGTCTTCATTAACCTACTCTCCTCAAGGCTCAGGGGGTCTATGTGTAATAGAAGGTAGAAAGATACTAAGAGTAAGAGATGGTAGATAACTCCAAGGAAGCAGTGTGCTCCAAAAACGGCAGAGCTAATACACATTTGAACTCACAGAGCCTGTTACAACATGTATAAAAATTGACAAAAGTTCAAAGCAAACAAAATCCCAGCCTGGAGATAGATGGTTAAGTGGATATAAATTCCTACCTCTAAGCTAGTAGTTATTTACAATTAATATTTGCTCAAAAAGAGAGAATCATTTTCTTCCAGTGTAGTGTCATTCCTTGCTATAAGGCATACATAAAGACTTTCCAACAAGGAGACAAAAAGCACCTTTAAAAATATCAACAGTTAGTCAACAGTATTGCAGGAAATAAAAATTTAAGAGTCAGAGAAACAATGACCTTGCTTTGAGATGGGGTCTCTTAGTAATGTCAAAAGATGGACCCACCCATAAACTCTCATCAATCTGACTGCCTAAACATGACCTTAACAAGGAAAACAATAGATATGCCAAAGTGGACATGGAAAGTCTACAAGGCCTCAGTCATACACAAAGAACTGCAGATAAATAAAGAATGCTAACAGTGGGAGAAATAGTCATCCACAGGGATCCAAATGGTCAGCCCTGAAAATATACATATGAGTGACATATACAGCCTGAGCAGGTTATATTCAGGTTTATATGCATATGTGTATTGTATATGTATATGGAACCCTAATATATATAATATATTGGTAGGAGTATATATTTATATGCTTTAATAATATTCAATGTAAAAAGCCATAAAAGTCTGGAAGAGATAAAGAAGGGATGTGTAGAAGGATTTGAAGCAATAAAGAGACAGGAGAAATGATGTAATTTTATTATAGTATCAAAAAATCTGCCAAGGGCAGCAAATAATCATCAATGAGGCAGAATACAAAATAAAAGAAAAATCTTTGCCAGATATACATCTGATAAAGGGTTTATATCTAGGATCTATGAAAACTCCACGAATTAAAAATCAAAAAATTCTAATCAATGAACAAGCTAAAAAAAAAACTGAACAGATACTTCTCAAACAAAAAATATTAATGACCAAAATGCTTAAGTGTTCAGGAAAATAAAAACTAAAAAATTCATCAAGGTTCCATCTAACTCCAACCATCAAGAAAGTAACAGTCAGGAACGCGACCCTGGCTCCAGCACTCAGTACTATGATATGTGTGAGTCCAAATAATACTGCTCGGTAGAATAACGTTTTGGAATAATTAAACCTATACAGAGATATTCTTCCTGAAAAAGAAAAAGAAGAAAGAAAGAGAAAAGATAAAAAGAGAGAAAAAAGAAAAGAAAAACCAAAAACTGCTAGTGGGTATGTATGGGAAACAAACCCCTTACTCGCTGCTAGTGGAGCTATGAATTTCTTCAGCCAAAAAGAAAATCAGTATAGAGACCCCTTAAAAACATGAAAATATAACTACTGTATAATGCAACTATAACACTTCTAGACATATGTATGTGTGTGTACATGTATATGTAAATATATGAACAAATATGACTCATATCACAGTGACACTGAATATTTATGATGTAGGTTGACTATTACATTAACCAAAATTTGGCACACACCTAGATATCTATCAATAAATGGATTTAAAATGATTGTGTACACAGTGTATTATGAGACACTAAAGTATAAATAATACTATGAAGGGGAGAGAGGTGTTCTAAAGGGAAAACATGGAGGACAACAAATGCAATTAATAAAAGTGAAAATAATAAAACATCGTATATTATCTCTCATTTTTGGGATACACACATGCATGAATGAACACACACATTTCATCAAAGAAAACACTTATTTGTCATTAGGACTGATGCAATAACAATATTCCAGTCTCATTGTTGAAAAATACTGCACTTTAACTATGTATTAGAGCAAGTTACGAGAGAGAGAGAGAGAGAGAGAGAGAGAGAGAGAGAGAGAGAGAGAGAGAGAGAGAGAGAGATTTGCTGAATGGATACATCATAAGCATCCTGCTTAGTCTTATAGTAGGGGCAGATTGAATAGTTGTTGATACATTAATGAATAAATGAGCATTTCCGGAGGATCAGCCATGGAGACAGGTGTAACTTTGACATTTTTAACTCTAAAATCCTCTAACAACCTGAAAGTTTACAATAACATGTTAATTGTCAACATTTGTAGGGTTTAGAGAAGTTTGAATTTCAGTTTTCATACCAGTAAAGTCTAGGCAAATAACCACAAAAACAAATATATAAACTCTGAAATCAGAAACAATTGTGGTCCCAACTATTTCAGCTAAAACACTGGTTCTCACTTTCCTCATGCTGTGACCCTTTAGTACAGTGGTGACCTCCAACCATACAATTATTTTTGTTGCTACTTAATAATGGTGATTTTACTGCTGTTATTAATTGTAATGGAGACATTTTTGGAGACAGAAGTTTGTCAAGGGTTCACAACCCACAGGTTGAGAACCACTAAGATAAAGGTTATACTATGCCTACAGTCTTCTTTTGTGTGATCATTTAGCAACTTAGCAGCTTACAAAATTATCTCCCATTACAGGAAAATTATTTGTTAAGATGATCTGACCATGAATTAAATGAAATGTGCTTGGTAAAGTTGATATCATATAGCATGATAAAATGTGAATTAAAATGAGATCTCTATAGTTTTCCTTACAAATACTAAATCATGAGATACTATGAGACATGTTCAGATTGAATAGTACTTTACAGAATTCCCTGCCCAGTACTTTCCAAAATTATCAGTCATCTGAAACAAGGGAAAACCCCTCACCGCTCAAAAAGCCATAAATTCGAAGAAAACAAACAAACATAAAATGGAATAGACGATGAATTTCTGGGTACTATCATTAACAGAAAAAAAAAAAGAATGTTAGTGTGGAGATTGATGAAATATAATCACAGTTTGTAGTTTGCTAATAAAAAAAAGTACCTATGTTAATTTCTGAGTTTTGATACATTCACTATGGTTACACAAGGTGTTAATAAGAAGGAAAGCTGGGGGAAGTGTAGATGATAGCTTTCTCTATTTTTGTCACTCTTCTGAGAAAATACTTAATTTTAAAATGAAATACTAAAATAGAGAAAGGGAAAGAAAAAGGAGGAAGAAGGCGCTGACATTTAGGCTCTTAGGGAAGAAACATGATGGTCTGTAAAGGACATGGAAGACTACATAAAAGAGCATCCCATGGCATGCATGGCTGAGGCTGTATCTAGGCTAGTGTCTTTTAAGCTCCTGCTAGGCCTGCTAGAATGCCTTGTCTTAACTTTGTAAGTGTCTTCATCCTGCTTCTTTCTTCAGAGCTGTAGTTGGGGGAAAAAAAGGGGGGTGAGGGAAGCAGTCACATTTAAAAGCTGACAAGGGAGTGTAGCCTGAACAATCCAGATCATCTTAACCTACTTGTGACGATGATTATCAACTGCTCCATGGCCTCCAACCTTTGCAAGTGCTTCCTGGCTTTTTGAGCTCTGACAGGCAATAGATCTTCTTCAGGATCCGAATACTAAGCGGGCAGGGGGAGACATGTTCTGAGCTCTTTGCAATGAAGTGTGTTTTGCTGCATTAAAGACACTTTGGAAATGAACGTTGTTGCAAGAGGTAATGTTCTGAAGAAAAATAAAAGGTTGGCCTGTAGCTGATATTCCACAGTAGCTGCGTGGCCATCTGCTTTGGTTTTGAATCATCCTTATTGATTCGCAAAGAAATGAAATACTGAAATCACCACGTAGCTTCAAATTCCAAATCCATGTCAGCTTTGCCAAGTGCTGCCCCATCTGTAGAAAGGAACAGCATGCAGGCAGCCTGGCTCCAGCCCGACTCAAGCTGTAACATATTTGCCTATGCCTATTATTGACAGTTCCCTTACCAAGTTTGTTTTGTTAACTAGGCTTACAACCTTCCCTTAATGTTGCCTGTATCTTTCATGGCACAAGTCCTCTGAACAGGAAATTCTTACATAAGTAACAGACGAGATGGCACCAATTATTCTAATTTTTAAAAACTCAATAACTAGTTATCAAACCTTCTAAAAAGCATTTCCCATGCCTTCATTTGGCTACAGCTTGATGGGCGACTAGATGGCATCCCCCACTAGAACCTTCTTCACTTCTTGTTTCCTTGGCATGACTAGCAGCAACAGTTCTGAATTTTCAAAATGGTGGCTTTGAAAGAGCAGACAGCAGCCCAGCATTTAGAGGTTTTACATTTTGCAAGGAGAAGCACTCATAAGCCTGCATGAAGAGTGAGCAGTTTGAAATGTCAGGTGAAATGGCTTCACATAAGCTTCTTACAAGTACTCAAGACTGCAAGATTTGCAGGGCTAAATGAAGGTCTTTCCTCTGTTTGCAATAATCTTAAGAAACTTGAGGAAAATTCACCTTGCTTCCTATGTCCACTTCAGGGCTCCTTCATACATTTGTTGCACTCCACATTACAAGGTATTTAAAAAAAAAAAACACCATGACCACCTTCCCATCTCAGTTCTGTTCCTGGAAGTACTATTATAGAGTTCTTGTGACCAGCAAATAGGCCTTAAGTGAACCAGATATACAAGCATTGAACTTGGAGTTGAGGCTATCAGGATTTTCAAGTGGGAGAGAAGCATGCTTAAGGACTTAGGAAAGAAAAAGACTCATCCTGCTTCTTTATGGACTTCAATTCAGGACCAATTTATAGACTAAGGAATTGTTTCTAATAGTGCACAGGTTGAAAGCCACTGAAGGAGGCAATGCTGCACAGAAATACTTAAAGCATAGAGCATTTTTTTCACTGTTGTAAAGTTCAGTTGAAAATATTTTGCCAGAGCTTGAGGAGGTAGTTGCAAAGAACTAGAGCTTTGTAGTCAGATCTGAGATTTTATTTCTGGCTTTGTTACTCCCCAACTGTGTGATCCTGAAAAAGTCAGTCAACCTTTCTGAGCTTATTTTCTCAATAAACATGATCTCTTATACCTAGGTCACGGCAAGAGCAGGGGTTGTAAAGAGCAAATGGAAGATCCCACGCAAAGTGCTTGTGCTCTCTGGTATCTTGTATGGCTTAAAGAATGATTTTCTTGCTAATAAAATTATTATTGTCAAAGTCATCATTGTCTGCAAATAACTAGCCTGGAAAGTATACCTTGTGGTATAAATTATATAAAAGAAGATACTTTTAACCAAGTTACACTTTAAAAAGTATTTTAATATATTTTTTGAAATATATATATATAGTATATATGCATATATATATATATATATTATATGTTATAATAAATATATTAGCTCAATATAAGGAGGGCCAAGAAAAGGAGGAGCAGGAGCCACTGTGAGGTTAGATTCACAACCAACAGAGCTATAATTCAAGCAAATTATTTTCCATACATCTTAGAAGAAAATAATATTCCTACACAAGGTTTGTAAGATAATACTGAATTGAAGCTGTTTGGCACAAACATAATGGAGAATTAGGCATACACTAAAAACTACCTCTCTCCTCTTGCCCTGCATTGCAAACCTAGCAGAAATAGGTTTTTTTCCCTTTTCTTGCTTCCAAATATTACAATGACCTAAGAGATTTCACAGTTTATAGCTTCTATTTATATATCCAATTGAGAACTTATTTAAATACAATTATATCCATGCTCAAGAATGTGTGTGTGTGTGTGTGTGTGTGTGTGTGTGTGTGTCCACACACTTGTGTACTCATTTGGTGGGGGCAGAAGTTTCAGTTGATGAATTACATTTTAGTTCAAATAAATCCAGCCCGGTCATCAAGATTGCAGAATGTATAAAGGTAAGCTTTTCTTTTTAATTTGTATATAAAAATTTCCCAGGCAAACTCAGATTGTGATCTTCCCTGGCCTCATTAACTAGAGAGGATTAGTATTAGTCAGTGCTTGGCTTTAGATCAGAGTAAACAATCAAGATTTATTGAGCTGGAAGGCAGCAACTTTCACTTTAAGTTGGGGCTAAGTTTTTATCCTTGTATGGGTCTTTAGGTCTTTCTATATCCTACACCTCACCTACAAGTCATAGACCCAATTTGACCCAATAAGCCTATGTACAAAGCACTTCAAGACAGCAGAAATATAAATACTAATTCCAGTATACATGAGAAAATGTTGTTTCCCTTGTTTGTGTTTCTCTGCTTTTTAATTACTCAAAGCTGAGTTCAGTAGTACCTTCAATGAAGAATCCAATTCATCCTTAGGTTCTGACCGAAATCAAATTAAAGGATGTATTGGGAAAATCCAGCCTTATCATTCAGTTTAGTTTGGATTTACAAAATCCCTTTGTTCTAGTGGCTCATTAAAGATCTCTAAAGCTTCTTCATTTTCTCCAAAAATGTCTTTGTACCAGGAAATAATAAAAATCCTTAATAGATAAGCCTTGCCTGAATTCTGGGGCTACAGTGCCTGAGTCTAAACTCCACCTCTATAAATTACTAGCTTGTGACTTGTGTATTCCTTGGTTTCATCTATAAAATGGAGATAATGATAGCATCTAACTCATAAATTTCTGGTGAAGATTAAAGATGAGAAGGCTTGTAAAGTAGCTAGTCCTTGGCCTGTAAGTACTATGCTCATGTCTATAACACGTCTGCTACCCATTGCTTCAGGGATGTGTTTCCCTTCTCCCTTTCTTGTTTGTATTTCTTATTTCCACCCTGCAGTTCAACCCTCACCTCCATTTTGACATGGATCTCCAAGATTTGCTTTGATTACTGTTCTTTCTATCACCTATTAGGTTTTATATCTTAATATGTCAACCCTTTTCTGGCTATGAGCTGACCTAATGGTGAAAGACATGGAGCTGGGCACTGACCGACTTAACATCTAAACTCCTGCATCTATATTCTACCAGCCTATTTAGATACCACAGTATTTACATATACTTTCAAAATTGTCACCCAGATAGACTGTATACCTCTAGAACATCACGAACACTTCACCTATATGCATCTCTGAAAGTTAGTCCTACTTCCTCCCTTAGCTTTTCCCAAAGGCCAAAAAATAACCAAGCTGCCAATCTGAAGGTATGAAACAATGTCTAAATAAGAAATTCTTGTTTCATTCCAAAATTTGACAGCAAGACCCTATTGCTGAAAACACATACTTGAGTCAATAAAACATGAAGAAATCAAACTGGTACTGACCTGGAAACTTCAGCCCTACAGTCTAGTTTTTGTAGTGTCACAAGTTGTAATGCATTTTACCACATGAGCAAAGTAAACACCAGTCATACAAAGATTGAACCACACAAGCTTAAATAATGACTGGCCTAGGAAGAAATGCCTATTCAGAAAAAGGATACAAACATATTAAATATAACCAGCCACTTTCTAATTGGATTTAAGGGATTCCTCTAGAGATGAAGTTCATACCTCGTACCACTATCAGGCCAAGAATATATGGCTAGAGAGGTCACAGACTGTAGGAAAGAGTCTACTAGTATTGTTCTGCTAAATGGGCATTGTGGGGCCGTGAAAGGCAGCCTGTTTTGTAGGTGTCATGAATAATATCTTCGACTTGTCCAGCAAAACCCAAATCTAACATTTGATCTACTTCATCAAGCACAACATGGCGTAGCTTTGAAAGATCCAAACGGCTGCTTTGCAGATGGTCTTTGATATGCCCTGGGATCCTAACAAAGATGTCAATACCATTCCAAATTTGATTAGCCTGGCTTTGATATGATGTTCCACCATATAAACATGCCACATTGAGTTTTCTAGTTATTTCTTTGAAATCTTTGGCTACTTGATTTGCCAATTTCCTTGTTGGTGCCAAAATGAGTACCTTTGGTGAGTGGCTTGTTTTAAAAATTGTTTCTTGATTTCTTTGGAGACTTTCAATCAAGGGTATGGCAAAAGAGAATGTCTTTCTTGTTTCTGCCCAGGCTTGAGCAATTATATCTTTTCCTTCATATACATGGCCAAAGGTTTTAACTTGAATAGAAAAGAGATATGTTACCCCTCAATCTTTCAGAAGCTGTATGGTCTCCCCAGAAATGGAGAAATTAGAGAAGGCTCCTTCCTTTTGTTCACATGTTAGAGTCTCCTCTGCTTAACACTTGACTTGTGAGAGTTTTTCTGAGGATGACACTCGCTTTGACCTTTCCTCATACTCATCCACATCTCCCTTTGGCAGGTCTTTTCTTCTTGATTTATGAGATGGGGAGAATTCATCTGAAAAATCTAAGTTCTTTGGTGTCTCCATTTAGCTTTTCTCTTATTTTAGCTTTTTTTGGGGGGGAGGGAGGCTTGGGAGCATCCAGGTAACACCATTTTCTCACTTTCCTGTTCTCTCCTCTGATTCAGAATGGTAAATATTGATTTTCTTGACTTTCTTCTATCACTCTTTTACCATTCCTTCCTCTGGCTCTCAGACTCTTCCAAGGGTGCCTCGAGCTCCATGATGTCTCCTCAGAGGAGTTTCCTGGGCACTGCTGGCCATTGCTACCTCAAGCAGGGTGCGGTGGCCATGACCACCTACAGCCACTGATAACGTGAAAGGAAGTGCATTCACCCAAGAGTATTTGGGAGGCACAAGTTGACTTTGATGGGTGGGAGACACAATGTTGGGTGAGAAGGGAAAGGGGGTAAATCTGAGAAGACTTGGAGGAGGGAATGTGAATATGATCAAAACTCATTGCATAAAATTCTCAACCAACCAACCAAAAATTTATTAAAAAGAAGAAATGCTACTCTCCTATGCCAGCATTTCTAAAAACAAACAGGCAAAAATCTATCTCCAAAATGGATAATCATGGTTGGTTAGGGTAGAGTTCCTGGATGAGTGAACACTAGAAGTCCCCAAAGGAAAAGAAAACTGGTCAAAGAATATAAAGGATAGAAGGTCTTGCCATGTCTTGAGTTCAAATAAACTTATTGGTATGACTTAAAACATGTTTTATACATACCCTGTATTTTTATTTGATGGACACTTTCTTTCCCAGAATTTCAATGCATATTGCAAACACTAATTACCCATCAGAATCTACTATTACCTTTGGCTCTTAGATGATGAAACAAGAACTGAGGAAGGTTAAGAAACTTGCTGACAGCCACATAGGGCAAACTGAACAAGAACCATTTGTTTCTGTGTTTTCAATAATGAGCAAATTAAAAGTGCAATAATTTTCTTTGTAATTCAGAAAAAAATTGCTCTGTTAACAGTCATCCCTAACCATAAAAAAAGAAGTCTTTTTTAGCTTCCCTTAATGTGGGTACTTTTTTTTTTCTGATAGTACCTAATTATGGTAAATTGCTTCATTCCCTAATTGTTACTGCAAGGCAACTAAACACCGTTATGTTGACTACTCAAGAGTGGATTGTTAATGACCTTAATCATCAGATAATCTGCTAATTTAATCAATGTAACTGGAGGATACCTTGTGAAAACAACAAGTAAATCTGAACCCCACATGCCTTTCTGGTCAGTGCTGAACTCTCATCATATCAATTTAGAATATCCTCTCCATGGGATATCAGGGAACATTTGTTAGAGCAAATTTCACCAGAGGAAATTTTGCTTTCTTCTCCTTCCAGTGGGAAACCTTTGAAAGGGGGCAGGATTCCCACATTTCATCAGCTCCAGACCTGAAAAGATGTGGACAGAGTAAGATTATTTGCCTTCCCTCCTGCTGCTCCCATAGAAGAATTGATTTACGCTAATGGGAGATAAAGCAGTGGGCAATGTTGGACCCTAGAAAAATAGTAACTGGAATTATGACCATCAATCTTTTCTTTTCTTCAAAAAAGTAAGCTGCAAAGATAAGGCTCCCAGACATTCTTGTTGAGAGTTAATGCTACTACTATTAATGAATACAAGTAGCTGCATTTGTTAATGCCCTCACATGAAAACACAACATTCACAACAAAGCCTCATGTCTTTCTTATGTGTCTTCACAGAAATAATGAATTTTCCCCCTGTTGTTACTCATAGTATATTTCAATTAAGTAAGAACCAGGCAAAACTTTTAGGTATTTAAAAATAGCAATTCTTGTCTTTACCCAATTTGAGCTTATTCTAGGTATATCATTATATTTTCAGTCCTGCTTAGAATTTCAGTTTATTTTTTTTCTTTTTGTCAGAAAAACATAACTGCAATAGGATCTTTTTGCTATGAACTATATTTAAATAATATAACATTTAATTTATATGCATCCTGTGTTATTTAAAAACCTCAAAATGTTGTTTTTGAAATCATCAAAAGTGATTAATCTTTTCAAATTACTCTGAACATGGTAGAGTATTTGTCAAGAAATCATTCCTATTTTCTTGTCAGGAAAATTAAGTACAGCTGAACTTTATTTGCTTGATAATCAATGATGTTGGAAGCCACACACTCATGATCTATAGTAAATCACTCAAATCAAAAGTCCAACAGTTTATTTTAAGTCTGAACACAGTTAATCTTATTCATTTATGTTGGTATCAACAGTATTCTAAGACTTTCACTTACAGAGTGGTATAATTATAAAATTAAGCTATTAAATAGACAGTACATACATATCAATAAAATGTTTAAAAAGATAAAAAAAATCACTTTTTCCCAACATTGATTTTATTGCTATAGTTGACATGTCATCAAATGGTAGCAACTATTTTTAATTTTGTTTCATTTATTATTCAAAAGTTTGTTATATCTTTATTTTATTATTTTTCTTTTCTTTTACCAACCACCTTATTACAATCTGCCCTTAGCAGCTTTTATATAACTCTCACCAATGTTAAGATATTACTGAACATATATCTCACCTTGAAAATGTTACAATTTCATAGTATCCTGTTGTAGCAATATTTTCCTCTGCCATCCTAATACCTATGTAAAATTCAGAAATTTCCAGCGCAAAGCCCCAAGATATATGAATGTAGCACTGCCTCAGAAAGTTGAGGCAGGAGAATTCTCCGAGTTCAAGTATTCAAAGTCAGCTTTGGGACAACAGAAGAGCATACTGTTTCAAGGTGAGGAAAGGGTGGAATTGTCTAAACATTTGCATTACAAGAATGACCACACCATGTTATATCACACAGTTCTATTATACCTGAGAAGACATTCATAGAATAAGTTCACAGACAAGGCATTGCTAGGTGAAAAGATCAATGCATTGTTCTTTTGATTTGCTATCCTTACAAGAACTGTATCAATTATTTTCACAAGTAATGAAGTGAGTATGTCTCTATTCACAACCATACCAGCAGAATGTTATAAAATATTTTTCATGTCAGCTAAAAAGTCAAAATAATATCATGTTCAAATTCCCTGATTATAATGATAAGCATCTTTTCCTATGCTTAAGTGTTTGTCTATTTTTTTACCCATGTTACCTCATAGAAATATCATACCATAGATATAAACTCTACATAAATTTTCCTGGATATAATTTATCTTTAGTTTTGTTTTATTTGTATCTCTATATTTTATTTTCACTTTTAAGAAATAAGAACTGGTGATATTGTCTTCTTCACATTTTATATATGTTAGAAAGCCTTAAACACACCCAGGTTATCAAAGAATCTCTATGCTCAGTATGAGTGTTTTGAGAGTTTCTTTTAATGTGCATGGTGGTTGGAAGAAAATAGTTAACCATAAAGATCTGACCCTATAAATCAAATACAAAACAAAGCAAAAGGACTGCATTCATTAAGGAAACTGTATTCAATAAGGAAACAAACTGAATATTTTGAATGTCACTACAAAGGATGGAAGATGCCTTTTGGTTTCAACACATACTATGACCAGGCATGGGGATAATTGTAGATAGAAGAGATAAAGGATGAAATGTACAGGTCAAGAGATAACTCTTTTGGTAGCCTGTTAGAAAAACCTGGGGCTTCAGAAAGTAAGGAAAAATGCATGGGATGAGAAACAAGACTCCAGGGAGCAACAAATCAGTAACTCTACTAAAGAATAAGCTCAATGAACACCTAACATGACATGTTAAACTGTTAATAATGATCAATTTAGGGCCCAAACAAATAAGAAACTAGTAATAGCTAGCCTGTATTTGTCAAAACCAAATCATATGAAGCCATATCTGGATCCTTCCTTTAAACAGGGCAAGTCTGCAGAATAAAAGAAAAGTCAGTAGAGATTTGGGTTAGCAAAAAATTTTAAAAAGAGTGAATTAGGTGAAAGTGCCATAGGTGAATGTTAGAAATAAAACTAGCAAAAACAAATTGAATACAAAGACCTGTTACTAACAGTTCAATACTAGATTGGGTGGAGGTGTCAAGTATGTCCCTTAGGGGTCTACTTTGAGTTCAATACAATTCAATATTTTCATTTACTACATTGAGAGTAGAAGAGAAAGGATGCTAATAAAATTTTCAGGTGTTCCTGCACATTGCAGAATAGGCATAAAGTAGAGTGTGAGCAAGATAAATTTTTAAATGGACAGAAATCAATAAAATAAGATTCAATAAAGCATTTATAAACGTAATGTGATTCACAAAGGAAAGAATAATCAAATGCACCAATGTAAAATGTAATCACAAGAGGGTCTAAGGGTTATAGTCGAAAGTACAATGAACGTGCATCAGCAACATGACTGTCAAAGCCCAAAGGCAAATGCTGATCAAGTCATAAAAATGAATTTTTCCTTCACAGAAAAAAGAGCAAAGGTTATGCTAGTCCATAGCATTTCAATGTGTCCAGGATGTCAATCTAAAGGATTGATAGGTGACTGGAGAATATGAGGTTACAAGAAAATCAAAAGAAAATGGGCATGAAACAATGATAAAATGTAAAAGAATAAGTGAAGAAAGCCAAGTATAGATAGTTGGTGAGAAAAGCCAGGGAAAACAGAAAATACAGAAAAGGGGAGAAAAAGAAAACCAAAGCAGGGCAATGTGGAAGAGAGAAGGGGCAGGGAGAGATCAAGAAAGGAAACAGGAGCATCTTGTCCAAATAAATCCTTCTCTTATAATCTACAAATACTAGTTATGAAA
This sequence comes from Mus pahari, assembly GCF_900095145.1. Taxonomy (NCBI): domain Eukaryota; kingdom Metazoa; phylum Chordata; class Mammalia; order Rodentia; family Muridae; genus Mus; species Mus pahari. The sequence goes on from NC_034613.1 coordinate 112,544,370, forward strand.
AGAATTGATAACATGTATCCTAATCAATATTTTATGGGAATTTGTCCATAAATACTCATGTAGAATTCAGATATTTAATTGAGCAAAAATAAGCTTCAGTGCAGCAAAGACACTGGACATGAGAGACTTTATTACTGATAAAGAAGCTAGGTCCTTTCAAAAAATTGGGAGACACTAAATCACAGATAAAAGAAGAGAAAGCACTTTTAAGTTCTCTTCATGAAAGCCTAACATATGAGAAGCTTCCTAATATATATATATATATATATATATATATATATATATAAAAGAAATTACCAAATAGCAGGAGAGACAGAGCTTCAGCTGGAGATCTTTCTTCACAGAATGAAGATCCTATTAACAAGAATTGTTTCCATCTAATTCAGTTTTTGGCTCAAGGGGTTCCATAGTTCCAAACTGAAACAACCTAGTTTTTTGTCAATACTGTTGGCTGATTTCTACAAAATGAGGGCAAGGCCCTATTCCTGAAGACAAACATCTTCACAACTCCTTGAACATGGAGACTATGAGCTGCTTCCTCATAGAGCCTTCAACCATGCAAATTAGTGTTCATGGTGCTAGAAAGTACCCTGAATGTTACCAAAGGAAAGGTAAACACCAAACTAGCAACAAGTCATTTGATGTGTATATTCACTAGTGGCTCAAGGTCTGTGTGAGTCACCAACCAAAATGAGATTTGATTCAAGGTCCATTCCATGAGATAGAACCATCCTCAACACTGCTAAATGGCCATGAACTGAAACTATGTAGGCCAGGGAACTAATGGAAACCAAATACATTCTGCTACAAGAACATATCAATAAAATGACTATAGCAAGAAAATGGCAGTCTGCTATATCCGTGGGTCACTGTTGCTCAGTCATTATCAGAGAAGCTTCTGCCTTCAGCATAGGGGAATAAACACAGAGACCCACACCCAGATGACTTGCAGAGAGTGAGAAGCCTTGGAACACTTGGCTTAAATATTGTGTGTCTATCAAATGCCTCACTGCAGGACTCTGAGAACACAGCAGAAGAGGTGATGGGAAAACTGTAAGAGCCAGGAATGATGGAATCAAGGCCTTCTAGACAGAGCAATAATAGTGCATATGAGTGATGTGAACCCACAGAGACTGAAGATGAATGACTAGGGGCTGCATTCATCTACATCAAATGGGGTGCTAGAGCCAAAACGAAAAGTGGACACTTGCCCCTTAACACATCAGCAATCTCCAGTTGATAACCACTTGCAAATGAAAACTTGTTTTTCTCTGAAGGAATCTTACTGGGGAAATAAACCACTCTTAAGGGTAAGCCCCATGTCCAGCAGAACATAGATGGATAACAAAATCTCAACATCATCTTTGTAGAATCATTGTCTCTTTGTCTCATAATATTGTATCAAGGTCATTTTTTTAACCTTATAGGTCATTTGTGTCTAAAGTATGGCTTCTGCTTCTTCTTTTGTTTTTATGGGATTCCAATGTGCACAAATGTGTGTGTCTCTGTGTCTATATACGTTTCTAGTGCATTCTCATTAGCTTTTTATTTCTGTTTCTTTTGTCCTATTCTGGCTTGTTATTTTTTTTCTTAATTTTATTTTGCTTATTCTTTACATTCTTTTTTTTCTAATGAGAAACAGAAATGATGTTGATCCAGATTGGAAGAAAGGTAAGGAGGAATGGAGGGGAATTGGGTGTGGGGAAACTATAATCAGAATATACTTTATGAAAAGAAATCTAGTTTCAATAAAAGAAAAAATTTATAAAACTCTATGAATTCCAGAGCATTAGCAACCACATAAAAGCTTGTCCACAAAAGGCAAGCAAGAAGAATTAAACATTTCCTTTATGAAATAATAATACTTTCTCTTTTTGTTTTTGTTTTGATACAGGCTTATAATTCCTCACATACATTGTATTCTAGCACTTCTAAAATTTATGAGTTAATATGGAGTTTATTCAATTTAATGATGTGAAGTGAAGCTGTAACTTCCAAAATATTCAGCAAAAATTTTCACATTGAAAAATAATCTAATTATCTTCTTATTCACATGATATAACTCTATATTATATAAAATATATGAATAGAACTTGTTTTAAGGGCTTAGAATAAAAGATAAACTGGCACTGAAAAGCCAATGAATGCAGGATAAAAAGTACATTTTTTCAGTAAATGAAGTATGAAATAAAGGAACCAAGGAAGTAATGATCAGAAATGAACAAGCTTCAGAGGAAATGCTATGAGTCCCCATTACTTAGAAGAAACCCTGTAAAGTCACACCAAAGAGAAAATGAAGAAATACTTCAAGAAAGTTATATTTGGGGGTGTGTAGGATAGGACACAAAGAAAGACCAAAGTGAAAGAGAATAATAGACTTTACTTCAGTTAGTATAGAACCTGACAGCCTTCCCCAAAACTGGGGTGGGGGTGGTGGGATGACTAGAGAGGGAAGAGTTCTATGAAGGTGGGGGAAAAAACTCAGAATTTGAAGCAGGTTAAAGACACAGAAAGAAAAGCATAAAAATGCTAAAAGACATGGTGAAGAAAAAGACTGATAGAAACTGTCAAGATACACAGAGACAGAAAGAAAGAAAAATAGTAAAAGTTTTATTAAATAAAAACATACTCAATAAGTTTCAAAAGAAATAAATGATGCACTTTTATGGGTATTCAAATATTTAAGATATAGCATAAAATAAAAAAGTAGAGGGGTAAAAACAACCTTATGGGATAATCTAATAACAACCATGAATTTTCAATTCTATAGCAACAGAAAAGAACTCTACCATAATGACTAGCCTATACAGAAGCAAACACAACAACTCTTGGTCTATGAATATGTTAACGTGAAACATGTTGGGAGTCTGTTAGCCAATCCTTATATGTACAAAGTAGTGAAATGGTAGATTTGAAATGTTTCACACATTCTTGTTAAAAGAAAAGGGGATTAAAAGTGTAAAATAATCATGGTCCTAGGGATTAAGTCTCTCTAGGGGGCAATGGAAATTCTAATTAATTAAGGAGACTGGGAAAAGTGGTTGAAAGGATAAAGCCCATGACTCACTCATTCATCATCCATTCAACTAACCTGTATGGGGCTGCCACATTATGCACTGGGGATGATAGAGAATGAATGCTAGCCTCTGCCATCAAAGATGGTCCACTTTCTGTAAGAAAGAATAGCAGAGCCAGTGAGATGACTCCCTGGGTAAGGCACTTTCTCAGACAACTGACAACCTGAGTTCAATCCATGGTACCTACTTGATAGAAGGAGAAAGGTAGTTTCTGCACTTGTCCTCTTCCTCTGACTTTCACATGTACATCATTTCATGCACACACACCATACACACAATACACACAGAGAGACCGAGAGGGAACATGAAAGAGAGGAGAGATTACAGAGGTAATAAAGAAAAAAAGAAAATATTATTTAGTACATTAGGATGTATGCTATAATCAAGTATGAACAAGCCTTCCATTAAAAAAATGAGAGGAAAACATTAGCTTTGTAGAAAGATGGTAGTCAAAAAAGTGATCAGGATAAATTTAAAAAAAAAATTGTTTTTGCAGAGTAGATTTACATTTGAGCTAAATTTAAAGGCTGCTTAGACTTTGGACATCTATTCCAGGAGAGAAATGAGACATGGAAATGCAAGATTTAAAGGTAGATTTAAGCAGCCTATATAGGTAGAAATTGCAACTGTTCTACAGGCTATATGAGAAAAAGTAAATACGTATTTTATATAAGCCTGCTATATTTTAAATGAAGTTTGATAGTGAAATTAAACATCAGTGGGTTTTCAATGGTCAACATCAAGTCCAGGAGTTTTCTACTGAGCTGCTCTTAAGTACACCCATTCCCTCTCCTGACACAGTCATTTTAATCAACTGCCAGTAGCAGCTCCTCCCCTTAGAAATGTTGCTTAATTTATTTTCCTCATGCCCCCAAAGTGTCGAACAAGTAAAAATGGAAAGAAAATATCTGTTAAGAGCTAACAGAATGAGAGACAGGACCCAACAATGGGAAACTTTGGCAAACTCCCTCAGCAACTACATTCCTAGGGGTATTAAGGATATACATGACCAGCACATTGCAGTTAGAAATTTTTATCTTCTTTTCTAGAAATAGGCCAAGTTCTGATACAAATATAAACGTGTTTGAGATGGAACAAAAAATTGCAAAGTAGGAGTCTCTTTCAGGATTGGCTGGAAGGGGAAGCAGATCTGACAATCATGTTACATGATTCCCCTTGCACAATAAGTTCAACTCAATGTTACTGCTTTAGAGCATGGAAATTTAGCTATGACGAGATTGTAGTTTCTCACATACAAGAGAGAAAATGCCATGATTTCAAACTGCTGCTTTTTGAAATTCAACTTTATTGTTTAACAAATGGAGGCACACAAAATTAATGCTCCTATGGTGCTAAAAGGATGGATAAACAGTGTAAAAGATTTCAAACTTCAGAAAACCCATTGTGTATTGCCCCCGATTTAAATCACATTTCAACCCCGATTTCAACAATTTAAAAATATTGTGTTCTTTTGATTTCAGAATATTTTATTTTGAGCAGTTATACATTGAAATATAAAATCTACAATCAAGAATCACCCTGGAAAATGATTGATAATAAAATCTTATGTGTCCTATACTTATTTCCCCTTCTATTTCCAAAAGTATCCAAGTAAATAACAAATCCTTATATAAGCCAACGGAGGAAAAAAAAACCTCCCATATTATACAAATTACTGAAATCTTATGTAAGATCTATTGTGTTTATAGCTGCATAGCCATAGAAAAATTAGTCATTTTTTATTGAAAATAAAGTTGCCTCTAGTATAATACATCCCAACCACTGTTTCCCCTTACTCCACTCCTCCAAATCCCTACCACCTTCTCTTTCCCCCAGATCCACTCCCTCCACTTCCTCTTCAAAAAAGACCATGCCTCTAAAATACAACAGCTAAACAGAACAAAACTAGATACAATAAGACAGGGCAAAAGCCCTCATATAGCATCTGAACAAGGCAAACCATTTTTGAAGAGTCCAAAGTGCAAGCAGAAGAGTCAGGGAAACACTTGCTCCTACTGTTAGGAGTCCCACAAGAACATCAAACTGCTGTAGCATACACAGAGAAACTTGTAGAGATCCATGCAAGCCCTGTGCTTGTCACATCAGTCTCTGTGTGCCTATATGAGCCCTGCTTAGAAGACTCAGTGGGCCATACTCTTCTGGTGTCCTCCTGCACTGCTATACTTCCTTCCTTTCTTCTGTGAGGTTCCCCAATCTCTAAGGAATAGTCAGGCTTTAATACAAAGTTGCAATAAAAATCCCAGCTGAACAGCAAATGGGTGGCATCAAGAATGCGAATTATATAGGAGACTATGAACAGAAGAAACTAGCTTACATGTAGAAGTAATCAGAAAAGGTTAGCATAAAACTGCAAGGAAATGTGATTTTTACCAATCAAATTTAGGTTCCTTCTAGAATTTTGGCAAGATTGTGGTAATATTAGCCAATTATACAATGTTATTGAAAATTAATTAGTAGTGCTTTTTCAAGAAAAATTAAAATATTTATACTGTTTCACCCAGCAATCACACTGCCAGAAATTTATGCTGAGGAACTAATTCAAAAGGTTATAAACTATATGCAATAACATGTTCATCAAAACATTATTTATAAGAACAGAAATTTTAAAAATCTAAGTGAGTCATAATAGAGAAGCACAGCTATTATTGAGCTGCCTTAAGGAATGTTGTGTGACCACGAGAAATGGCTATGAAGAGCTAGAAAAAAAAACTCTTTATGAATACAATGTCACATGGCAGTGAAAACACGAGTGTCACTATTATATTTTAAAGTTTGTATGAATATAATACACACAAAATAATTGCTCCTGACATGACATTGTAAGTGATGTTTTTCATTTCTGTGTTTTTTGTTCTCAGAACATTGCACAGTGATAAAATTCAAGACAAATACCCAAGAATACCCACCCCTTTAACCCTTCCCCTTTGCTTCATGTCTGGCACCTGTTCTCTGATCACCCACAGGATCAATGCATGCACTCCAAAAAATCCCTCAATGGACTACAAAGGAAATCTCTGAGAATTCTGGTTGCTTAGAAAAGCTAGGCTCAGTTTCTGGCTAGGACTTCTTTCATTCCCCTCTTTTCCTTTCCACTGGTCCAGCCTCATCATAGTGTGTCTCTCAAGCAGCTACGGACATTTGGAGAAACACCCTTGAAATGGATTTACTTTCTGAGGTTGAAAATTTAATATATTTGATGTGATAAATGTATCTCCTTTATTTCCATTCATGTAAGAGAGAGATGGAGGGGGTAACAAACACAAGTGGAAATGAGATTGTGAAGTATCCAAGTGAGACATTTGAAAGTAAATCAAGGCAGATCTTGAGGCTTTCTCAAAGGTTCATTCCTCAGATAATTTATTTCCGAAGATATGGCTTTCAAAATAATTGGTCTTCTTTACCCTTATTGTGGAGTACTTCTATGGCTCTCCTGAGACTGTCATTTTCCTCCATCTGGATTCATAGCATGGACAGATGTTTTTTGTCTGGACCAAATTACGTTAAGTGTTACATTCGTGGCCTCCATTGCTCAATGTCTATTTAAATTCAACAGATTTTTATCCCTCAACCTTTAGGAGTTCTAATTCCAATGCTGATAGAGATAGGGATAACACAGTAGAGAAAGTGGTTGGACTTTGCTGAGTGATATGTATTAAGATTTGGAAACAGAAAGGACCAAAGCTGAAGGTAGAAGAGAAACAGAGGGGAAAAATAAAGGACACTGTTCTAATAAACTGGAGACTTTTAAACAAGTTGCTTATGAATGTAACCCTCCTGTCACAGAAAATTTCTGGCTGCTATAACAGCATATCTCATCCCAGGTAAATTATAAACAGTAGTAGTTCATTCAGCTCATAGTTCTGGGGATGTGAAATTCAAGGTTAAAGAACCACATCTGGAGAGGGCTTTCTTGATACATGGAACAATGGAGGAAGACTACAATAGAAAGAAACAGAACATGTGCAAGATATAACATACATTGATGACAAAGCCACTCCCATAATAACTAGCCAGTAATAACAAGGATATTGATATATTCATGAGAGTGAAGCCCACAAGACTAACTCACCTTTTACATTTCTTACCTCCTATTTCTAGCAACAACAGCAACTGACCGTCAGCATGAGTGAGCTTTAGAGAGAACATCCAAACTGCATCCTAGGGCTTTCATATATTTTTCAGATCGCGAGAGGTTCAAAGCATAAGAAGTATGCTGGCCTCTCTCAGTCCTGACTCTCACCACCTCTGAGCTATTTGGAATTACCACCATTCCCTTCTGAGCTGTAGAGAGGTGAAACCTGCAATGCATCTCTCACTTTCTTCATCTAAGCCAATCACTTTCAGTGTAGTGTTCGGGGCTGTTGAAAGTGCTGAACTCCTGGCCTTGTGTTGGGTTAAAATGACTTCTGAATCTTTCAGAAAGGGTTTTTTTTTTCATATTACCTTTCATGTTGATTGAATCCTATCATACTCTAATTTCTTGTTTTAAAAAGGGGGGAGTTATTTTATAAGTTGGATGATAACCTATTTCTCCAGCTATTCTGGATACAGAATCATTTATTAGCTTTTTAACTGTATGGCAACCTGACAAGTCATCCAAACGGCAAGATAGGACAGCCAAGTCTTCTCTCAAAACTATAAATAAGTGTAACTCTCTTTTTGCACCAAACAGAGACCATTATAGAAAATCCCAATTTCTCAACATGTAGAGAACAACCGATGGTCCAGTGAAAACATCTGCTACACAACTCCTGCACCTAAAGCTCAGGGAACAGTGTGGTATGAAGGTCAGAAAGATTTTAAGAGCCAGCAGACCAGAAAATATGCTTAAAGATTGTATCTCCTAGAAATGACAGGGAATCTAGACCCATAATACCTCAACAATATTGCTGCAAAACAAAACCTGAAGAGATCCAATACCAATAAACATGCTAACTTGGATGAGAGTAAATCTCTCTGGACCCAATGCCATGACAAAGGAATACTGGGAGCCAAAGAATGTTGAGTATAGGAGAAATAGTATTTCCCAAGGATGAGTTCTTTATAATAGCTTATCCATTAACAAATGATCAGCACTAAAGTTAGACACAGACACACACAGACACACAGACACACATACACACCTACCATTTATGCATATATATATATATGTATAGTGTATACATACATATACACATATACACTCTATATATTCATATATATGTATACGTGTGTGTGTGTGTGTGTGTGTGTGTGTGTGTGTGTGTGTGTGTGTGTGTGTGTAAGAGTAACAACTGAAGAAAAAGAGGCCATGAGTTTGAGAGGGAGTTGAGGGTCTTGGGAGGGACTGGAGAGAAGAAAGGAAAAGGGAAATGATGTAATTATATCTTAATTTTTTAATTTAAAATATAGGACCAAGTCAGTAATTTATTAGCCCTATCCTGTCACTGAAATCTGCATATGAGACTTAAGAAGGAGAAGTTATGTTTGTGAGATGGGAGACATGAATTCTATCCCAAGTTGCAGCATCCCTAAGCTGGGCATTTCTTTTCCCAGCAACAATGCAATGCTACCATATAGAATTTAAAACATCAAATAAAAGGTGTTATTTAATGGGGCATTATTATTACTATTAGAAGCACTATATGTCTTTCACATCAGCATCTAGGGAAAATATGCTTTATTCACTAAAGGAAGGGAAAAGATAATTATACGCAGCCTCTTTGAAGTTGCTGAGAGGGTGTTATAAAGATAGACAAAGACAAGATTTCTTTCTAAAACAGGTGCTTAGAGCATTGGAGCCCTATCTTTTTAAAATATGTGGCTGATTTTAAAATATAAAAAGAACTCTCTCTTTCTCAGTTTCTCTGTCTCCCTCTCTCTTCTTCTCCCTCTTCCTCCTCCTCCTCCTTCCCCTCCCCCCCTCTCAACACACACACACAAACACATCATCTATTTGGGATATGTTGTTTTCAAAAATGCATAAAAAGAAGCTAAAATAAATTCAGCAAAATTTATAAATACACTTATGTTTCATTCATAATTGCAATATCTACTTGCTTTGTGAAATAATATTGCATGGAGATGCAAAGTACATTTTATTGACTCTATAAGCAGCAATATATTTATATATGGCTCTATTCCATCCATAGTCATGAATCCATAGTCAGTAAATATGTAGTCTTGAAAAGCTGATTTATAATATATTGCATGAAAGCCAGGAAATGGATAGATATGAGCCAGGCCCCAGGAGATACACACTACATCTAGACTCTATCCTCAGGCCCTATGGCATTCATTATTTTGCTTTCATATATTGCAAAGACTTGTTTCAAGTACAAAGATACATGGATGAGTCTACAGAAGCCACCATTGCTTTATGTAAGCAATAGCTTTAACAGGGCAACTGTGCCTTTTATTAAAATATATGCTAAAGTTTTTAACTATTTTTTGTGTAGATTCAAATAGCCCTGTGATATAGTCACAAGAAACAATTTAGTACTTTCAAGATCATCTTGTTTAATTCATACAACAGCCACTAGCAGTCCCTTTAATCTCTTGAGAAATAGCTAGTATAGGGAAAAGGAATGGAAGGCTTAACTTTTTCTCTAAATTGTATATGGAAATTTAGGTGGCCCACTTTTTATTTTTATTGTCCAACTACCTAGCCCCTGGGTGAGCATGATGATCTCCTATAGTTAGCCTCCATTAGCTAGCAGACTACATTCATTCAAGACATTTGGTGATGACCTGTGAGAAAAATCTACAGGTAGACAAAGAAACAAAAACAAACAAACAAAAAAAAACAAAACAAAAAACAACAAAAAAGGCAGGAGGTGGAGGGATAGCCACCACCACCCAGCCTTGGAATTCTTAAAGCAGCTTTTCAATTATAATATTGTCTATGCTAAATGTTCTTTATAATTTATCAATCAGCATATGTGTACATAATTAACACATTTTAAAACTTTAAAATGAATGCAAAATTCAAGGAAATGTAACCAGCAGATGACATACCAAGAGGGACATGTTTGTCACAGAGTTCTGTGAAGGAAAGCACTGCTGTATGATGGGGTACGAAGGAGCATTTGAAGCTTAAACCTATGAAAATTCTGATATGTGTTCTTTAACCATGATTATAGGGAAGCCAACCAAGAAACCCTATCCTTGACTAGCATGTCAAAAGAAAATGTTAATACTTTTGCACATATCTTGTTACAATCCCAGATGCCAAGTTTCAAGAGGATTATTTATACATGTAATGATGGAGCAGGGGATGAGCCATCTTAAGGAAGAGAGTATCTATAGGAAGAAGAACAACCCATTTCTCTTTTTTCCAGGTTATATTATATCTCTTATTTTTTATTGGATATTTTATTTACAATTCAAATGTTATCCCCTGTAGCGCGCCATACCATCTGCCATTACAAGATGGTACTGACTTCCACTGTCCGTCTGGTAAACAACTCACTTGCAGCCTTAGGACAGACATGAGCAGTTCTACATAGCCATGACTCAGCACAGCCCTCACTGCCCAGCCTTATGGTAATGAGGTGATTCCTTTCCTAGCCTGTGGTGACAACAAGGCACAGAGCACCCAGGCGGTGAAAGCTCCAGTATATAGGGCGGCCGCCCTGGTCCATTGGAGTCCCCTGTACCATCATGAAAAGAGTTCCTGAATAAAGTGCTGTTGAGAAGGATCTTCGGTGCTGCGTCTTTCTTGCTGGCCAAGCACAGTCGCTTCAATCCCCTTTCCTTATTTCTCCTCCACAAACCTCCTTTCCAATACCCCTGTTTCTATGAGGATGCTCTCCCACCCACCCACCCACCCACCCACTCACCCACTCACCCACTCCTGCCTTCCCCACCCTCACATTTCCCTACACTGGGACATTGAGCCATCCCAGTACCAAGGTCCTCTCCTCCCATTGATGCCAGACAATGCTATCCTCTGCTACATATGCAGCTGAAGTCATGGGTCTCTCCATGCATACTCTTTAGTTGGTGGTTTAGTCCCTGGAGCTCTGGGGGGGGGGGTACTGGTTGGTTTACATTGTTGTTCTTCCTATGGGGTTGCAAACCATTTCAGCTCCTTCAGTCCTTGCTCAGTCCAATGATTGGCTGTGAGCATCCACCTCTGTATTTGTCAGGCTCTGGCAGAGTCTCTCAGGAGACAGCTAAAAATTGGGATACAGAGCTAAGCAAAGAATTTTCAACAGAAAAATATCAAATGGCTGAGAAGCACCTAAAACAATATTCAACATCCTTAGTCATCAGGGAAATTCAAATCAAAAAATCCCTGAGATTCCACCTCACATCTTGACTGCATCCCTCTAAGATCTTGAGTCAGAATCAGCTATTCTGTGCTTAGACTGAAAAATCAAAGGAATTTTGACACAGAAAATGTGTACTGTTTTAAGCTACTGAGATGGGAGCATATTTGCCTCAGCAACAGGAAATGATAGACAAACATTCGCTTTCCTATTTTCCAAGAAAGCACTAAGAAGAAATGTAGACTATATGGCAAGTGTGATCAAGTGCAAAGAATGGTAGATGGGGCATGGAAGCTTGATTCAGGACTTGACCCTGCCTGACCTGGAGCAACCTACTCAGCCCCTTAGATCCTAGAGCCTCATTTGTCAAATGTAGTTCATTTCAGTTCCCTGGTCCTTTTCACTGGGTTCTGAGAAAGGACTTTGAAAGCTGCAAAGAGCTAGACTTATCCCAAAATGACACCTATCATGTTCATGGCAGATTTTTTTTTCTCTGTGAACTCATTCATTTAATCCTCAAATAATCCTACAAATAGATGTATGTATAGGATCATTATCTCCATTTCACAGATGAAAGAAATAAGAATCAGGCAGTTAAAAAGTCTTGTTCAAGATGGCACAATTGTTCCATGAGAATAAACACTGAACCCATGGCTGTTTGTTCCAGGTTCTGTACTTGTAAGAATCGTACTTGTTGCCTCTTAGATCTTTAATAAGTCTAAGAAATCCACTCCCTCTAGAGCAAACTGAGCCTTCAGACTGAGATATTCTGAAAAAGATTCAAGATCCTCAGCTCAGAGTCATCCCTCTAAGCCTCCGCTTTGATGCGTTCTCTTAGATTTGTTACCTCTTTTTTTCTAACACAATCACATATTTTTCAAAAAGAAATTCACCGGGAGACAACAATCCTCCTTTTCTTCCATAAAGTGCCCTGGTATCATCCACATTGCTCTGTCCCACTACCTCATTTCCAGCACCACCCCCTTCTACAGTTTATCATTATTACTTAGCTGAGGGCCCATAAACATCTGCTTACAACAAACACATTTAATTTCTCCTCAAACACAGACTTGCATAAAAACCAGGCATAAAGAGAATAGGAACATTCTTATCGAATTAATTTTAGGTACACTGCATGCCAAAATATCTTCAGCCTGGCTCTGCAAATCTCTGGGCATGCAATACAACTCTCAATTTATCAGAAAAATACCAGAGCCACGAGATGTCTTGTTTAAAAAACCACGTGTTACATTCTCTTACCTTTGAAAAGAATATTTTTTTACCTCTAAATTCCCAAGAGGTTAAAAATCATCCTGCCTCTTTTAATGGGCATTATAATTCTTAAGATAATATGTAAAAGTTCTCCCTGAAGTTCAACTGAAATCCCCCTTGCTTCATTTTCAGCATGTAAGATTCTATTCAAGTTTCAAAACAGCTGTTAAAAAAACAAAACAAAACACTTTCTCTGACATCTGTAGATTAGCTCCATAACCCTTTAGCATCCCTGACATCCATATGCTTATTATCATATTTGTAGAAAAATATTTTGTACATTTACCACTAGTCTAGCAAAAGGATTGCCTTGTGTCCTCTATATGTGTCATAGTGGCTGGCACATTTAAATAGAAACTGAAAAAAAAAAAAGAGCAATGAATGAATGAGCTCTCTTTTTGTCTCTTGCTGATTAATAAATCCCAAATCTCTTGCTCCTTTAACTCACCTTCTAAAAACTCTAGGCCATAATCTCCTAGACTATCCTATGGCCATATCTAATTTCATGTAGTGATCAAGTTGGAAATCATCATAATACACACATACACAACCAAATTTAAATGTTAGTGATTAATTCAATTACTAAAATTCTCTGTCTATTACATTCCCTTGAGCACATAATTATTTGGAAAGTGATTCAAGTAATTTTAAGAAATTATTTTAAAGTGTTTTCACACAAGTAATCTCTTTCTGTCTGTTTTGCTTTGGGGGCAATACAATACATGAGGAACGTCCTAAAATTTAAAGTGGAAAAAAAAAAAGCAAACCTTGATTTTAAAATCTGAGAATTTCTATATGTGCTCAGGTATCTCACTAATGTTTTCTGAATTTGTTGTTCCCCTATTAAATTGAGATATAATAAAAAAAATTTGTAATGCTGTTAGGACCAATTTGTCTGAAAATATTTGGTCAATGAAAAACAAATATTAATGGTGGTGATAATAGATTTCTATGCAGTTTTCTTAAAGCCATATTTGTTAAAATTTAGGAGGAGAATAATTTCACCCATTTAACATAGATTAGGAAGTTTCACCATAGCAAAGCACTGGTAGATCAGGCTTAGTTTTTGATATACTGTGACTCATAGGTCTTCGACTTTGGTCTGTGGGATACACCAATCTTTCCAGCTGTTTTTGATAAGTTCTAGGACTGGGTAAATAGATACCTCAATTTTGTTTGTTTATACAGTGTCACATTCTGTAACTCAGGCCAGCTTTGAACTCACTATGTAGCCCAGACTGGTCTCAAACTGGTGGTAATTTTCTTCCTCTTGCCTCTTGAGTGCTAGGATTATACTGGTTTTATACAAATCAGTATAGTTACCACACCCTTATTTGTTATTTTTTGTTCTTTTGGTCTCTATGTGACAGTTCATGCCTGTTTTCTTTCTTTTTCTTTTTCGGTAAGATATTTTTGTTACTAACATGTCAAGGTCACTTTGAGTTTTTCACTGTGACATCTTGATAGACACTTTAAAAATGCACACAGATCAGCCAACAATCTGCATGTTCTTCCTCTATAGAGGAAATATATGACTATGGAAGCCATTTTTCTAGACTTCTTTTTTTAAATATTGTTATTTTGTTTATTAATTTATAGGGAAAAATAAAATAACTTAGTTTACTGTACCCAAAATACAATCCCTTTTTGAAAAAAAAATAGTTTATTTTATTTATTTATATTTCAAATGTTATCCCTTTTCCCAGTTTCTCCTCTACAAACCTCCTATCCCCTCCACACTCCCCCTGCTCTATGAGGGTGTTCCTCTACCCACCCACTCACTGCTACCTCAGCACCTTAGCATTCTTCTATACTGGGTCATCAAACCTCCACAGGACCAAGGACATTTCCATTGATGTTCAACAAGGTCATTCTCTGCTACATATCTAGCTAAAGGCATGTCTGCCCCCACATGTACTATTTGGTTGGTGTTTTAATCTCTGAGACCTTTGAGGGGGGTTCTGATTGATTGATATTGTTGTTCTTCCTATGCGGTTGCAAACCCCTTCAGCTCCTTTAGTCTTTACCCTAAAAAAAAAAAGCTCAGAATAACCATAATACAACTCACAGATCATATGAAACCTATGAAGAAGGAAGACCAAAGTGTGGATACTTCAGTCCTACTCAGAAGGGGGAACAAAATAATCTTTCTAGACTTCTTAATGTTACAGAAATTAAATGGGTATGAACAGCACTTTGGAAGCTCTATTTGTATCAGATAGAAGTACTATCTCATTCTGTCAGTAAACATGTCCAAATCCAAATAGACCAACAAATGGTCATCATTCTAAGTGAGCCTTACTAGTGAGTGACCCTCTAATTGACTGTCATGAGAAAATACAGAAAGTGCCAAGGCTATTAGTTTCTCTTCATAACAGGATGGTGAGGTCTTATTGCTAAAGACACCTCTTGCTTATTTCATCAAACACGAAGAAATGGAACTGGTACCAAACTGGAACCTTCATTCATAGTGACTAGTATTCATGGTCCTGTGAGATACTTTGCATACTACTGATAAAGAAAAACAATCATCAATATCACCCAGCTACAACAACTTGCGTGCAAGATATATTAATGCAATAATGGAAAAATATTATGCTCAGTAACTAAGCAAAGTCCACTCCATGAGATGGAACACTTACATGATACTGTAAAATATCCAAGAATCTGAAACTAGCATGGGTGCTATGGAAAAAAAAATCTACTACCAATATTCAGTGAAGGTAGCATAGCAATAAAATTTGATACATATAGATCAGAGCATTTCTACTCAACCCTCATTGGAAAATATTCTTCTGGCAGAATAAGGTAATCATTCAAAAACTCACAACTGGACAATGTGCAATGAATGAGAGACTTTGGAGTGCCTCACTTTAAATGGGATGTCTTTATCAAACCCTTCCCTAAAGGTTCAGAAATCTGTGTGAAAGAAGATGTGGAAAAAATTTAAGAGCCAGAGGTGATGGATGACTCCACAGAAATAACTTTATACAGACACAACCAGACTGATACATAAACAAACACACCAAGAGTGACAGCATACAAAAGGCCAACACACATTCAAATCAGACACAATCCTACCACTGAAAAGGGGAAGTGGATACAAAGTGCCAACTCTAAGAAGCTACTTGAAATTGATGTCTACAGGGATAGGGAAAATGACTTTGCTCCAAAGGACTGTCACTGGGCATATTAAGCACACTCCAGGATAGGTACCTTGCCCAAGAACAACTGGTCAACAAAAATGAACTCACTCTTCTTTGTACACTTTGTGCTTTTGTTTTGTTTTGTTTTTGTCTTATGTTTATTTTTAGTTTGATTGCTTTAATTTTCAGAGGGGTTTTGGATTTTTTTTTTAATGAGAGAGAGAACATGAATTTGAGTGGGTAGGGAGATGAAGAGCAGAGAGGAAGAGAAAAGAATGTTATCAGAATATAATCTATGAAAATTTTACAAGTTTTTTTTTAAGATACACACATTAGAAAGATCTTTATGACATTGAATTTGGCATTGAATTGATGGATATAACAATTAAAGCACTAGAGATAAAAGAAATAGCATAGAGTCCTGAAGCTATAATTCAGTGGTAACATGCTTGCATAGTATAAGTGAAACACTAGGTTCATTCCATAGAGATGATATATATAAATAAATATATTTAATTATATTAAAAATATATATAGTATGCATTAATATATAATGCACAATATATGTAAATATGCATTATCCATTAATAAAAATTATATGCTATGTAATATATTGTATATATGTAATATATATTATATATTCAGAGTATATATTATGCATTATATATTATAAATTATGTATTATATATTATGTATCATGTTTCACATATCATGTATAATATATTATATGGTATAAATTATGCATTACATGGTCTATAGTATATTTTAAATATTACATGATATATTAAAGTGTGTATTATGTATTATATATTATGTATTATATGTGATATGTGACATGTGATATATGAGACATAATACACAATAACATGTATACCTTATACTACATACTATATACTATATACTATATGTAGTATTATACATTGTGCATTATATATTATACATTGTGTATTGTATATTATATATATTGTATATATATTGTATATTGTATATTATGTTATATGTTTATATGTTTATCATATATTATATATCATATATTATATATCATGTATTATATTATAATCATGTGTTGTATATTATCTTATGTCATATATCATATATTATGTATATTATATATTATATATATTACTACATAGTACACAGTACACAGTACATATTATATATTATCTCATATATATGTTATATGCTGTATGTCATATATTATATATCATATGTACTGTATATTACACAACATATATTACACATTACATATTATATAATGCATAATATATGTCACATATTGCATATTGCATATCACATAGTGCATATTTTATATCATATGCTATATATTTCATATTATATCATATCTTATATCATGTATCATACATCATATCATATATATTTTATATTTGGTTTTTTTATGCATTGTATATTATGAATATATATATTATATATTTCATATATTATATCATATATAATATGGTATATCATATATCATATGTCACACATCACAGAGCATATATCACATATTATATATCATATAGTACATACTATATGCTAAATACCATATTAGATATTATATACATTATATATTTTATAGATTATAGTATATATGATTATTGTACATTAGAATTTATTAAAAAATGAAGTACACATGCTTCCAACAATACTATCAAGGAAGAAACTAGATTTTTAAAAAATGGCACTTATAAGTATTATAGATATTTATTGCAGATTATAAAAATAATTCTCATAATCAACATGTCCACCAACCCACCCAAAATAGTTTTATATACTGGAAATTTAAAACAAAATCCCACCAGGAAACAGGTTACTCAACAAACCAAAAGGGGTATCAAATTTAGTTAGAGTCATTGATCAATACTTAGAAGAGGAAATTGAACTTCCAGTCCCTATTGGAAATAAGGAAAATATATTTTAAAAAAGCATACCTTAGTATACCTTGTAATATTACCATAAAGGTCCAAACTGTACAAACAATGCAGAAATGAAAATAAATGACCTAAAATCTTCATGAACCAAACATATACATGAGTACAAATGGATGAAACTCTTCACAAAGAATTACATCACACCAACAGATGAAGAATCATGACTTACTAAGTATTTATTGAAGGGAAAGGGAGCAAAGAATGAGTAATACAAAGTTATATATAAATATCACTTATACAAAAATGAATAGTCACAAAAACTTTTCATGAATATTTTATCCTTGTTGAATTATTTTCAAAATTTTTTCATACTGTGAAGGTTAGTACTTTCACAACTTAACACAAGCTAATTACCTGTGACCAAGGAAACTCATTTAAGAAAAATGCCTCCTTAAAACTGTCTGTGTGAAAAACTCTAGATCATTTCCTGGATCAATGATTGACATGGGAAACCCAAGCCCACTTTGAGTGGAGCCACTCTAGGCATGTCTTACATTCAAACTTGGATTCAAACTGCCCAAATCACTAGTTTCCAAGATTTTGAACTTGTTTGGAAAAATAACACATTTTCTTTTCTGCCAATCAGTTTAAAGACAGAAGAACATAGAAACTCACTATATTCAGATAATCTCATTTACTATAATGTTATTTCTATGTATCTATATCTACACACACACACACACACACACACACACACACACACACACATATCTACACCAATACAGATATAGATATATAAAAAGAGAGACTAGTAAGGCAAAGAAGTATCTCAACCAGCACTCAGGAGGCAGAGGCAGGTGGATTTCTGAGTTCGAGGCCAGCCTGGTCTACAGAGTGAGTTCCAGGACAGTCAGAGCTACACAGAGAAACCCTGTCTCGAAAAACAAAAGAAAGAAAAAAAAATAAGTATCTCATTTGTTCAGTTTCTCTGGAAAACCCTGTAATTTATAGATACAGATAAAGATGCAACTCCCACAATGCCTACAAGAAAATAAAAAGCTGGTAACAATTTGTTATTTAGTAGAACATGATTCTTTTTATCAATCTATACAGTTTATTTATTATATGAAAAATTCATAAAATATAGTATTTTCCCCTTACCTAATTCTGCCCAGATTACTCCTCATCTCCCTACTTAGTCAAACTATAGTGGCCTTGAGGTCCTTATGATCATAGAAAAGCACTAGGGAAAAGAAATGTTAAAGACATATGTCTGTGGAGGGGTTGTATACCGTTTACACCTGGAAAGCTAAGAATGGATGTAGTTAATAGCTTGGTGATCAGTGCAGTCTGTAAGGCAATGTCATACTTGAATTCCCCCAGACTCTTGCATTTATTTATTTATTTATTTATTTATTTATTTATTTATTTATTTATTTATATTTTATTATATGTCAGATGTTGTCACCTTGAAGAGTTCTTCCCTCCATCCTCCTTTGCATCTGAGAGGATGTATCTCTCCCTGGGGTATCAATTCTCTGCAGGATTAGGTGCATCATCTCCCACAGAGGGTACTAGGACATGATTCTTTATTATTTAAATTATATACTTCCTTACTTTACTTTTAATTAATTAATCAAAATATAGTTAGATCATTTTTCCCTTCCCATTCCTCCTGTCAATCACTTCCATGCCATCCTCTTCTCCTCCATTTCATGGCCTCTTTTTCTTTTTCTTTCATTATTATTGCATGTGTGTGTGTGTGTGTGTGTGTGTGTGTGTGTCCCCTTATCTTCTGTTACTCTGATAGCAAGTCTGTAGGGAGGAGGCTTTGATTCAGACTGACATTGGTTTCACTGAGCCTTTTGTCTGAAGTGTGTGGTGCTTTCAGCTATATAGACTTACCTTAAAGTTCTTGAAGCGAACCAATGTTAAGAGCAGATAGTCTTTATTATTTATGTAGCCTCTTGGAATTCCATAACCAACAACTCAAAAAGAGGTTTCTCAGGCATAGTATTGGGTTTCTATTAGATCATCTATAACTCCTGGGAGGAACTTTTTTTCTCAGTATCACTACTTTTTAAAAAAACTATATAAATGTCTATAGACATACACATATATCTGTTACTTGTAATTTTAGTTATACATTATACACATTTCAACTAGTCTTAGTGTTTTTTTATCCCACCTCCCTCCTCCTCTTCCTTCTGTATTGTTCCTCCTCCCTCTCCCATTTCCCCCTTCATAGCATGTGTATCCTGCTCTTTGCCTGTTTATAGCCCCTTCCTTAGCACCTTGGAATCTCTTTATATTCTTCTAGATTTTCTAGCTCCACCAGGTTATATATTCATATCTGAAGATTTGGAACTAGCATCCACAAGTGAGGACATGCAGCATGTGTCTTTCTGGATCTGGGGCACCTCACTCAATATGTTTCCTTGTAGGTTTCAAAGGTTATACAATGAATGTTTTGTCTGCAAAATGATAACATACTCAAAGAAACAAGAACAGGAATAAACATAACATTAAGAAGATATTTTTAAAGGCAGGTCACTGAAATAGACTCTTAGTGCATTAGAAAGTAAGGTTCTCTGGGAAGGAAAAGTTTCTCAACACAGGAAGACTGTAGTGTATACAAAAAAAAAAAGCATAGAAAATGAATGAAGTCATCTTACACAGAATAGAGGTGAAAAGCCAAATGCTGCACAGCCTTGCTAAGATTTATATGAGACAGAGTTCATAAACTTGCAAACCATACCTATGTGTTCTTTTAACTAAAATGCTTGTCTTTAGAAGTTGCCAACATCTAAAAATGCAGTGATTTCATGTAAAAATGTGCTTCTATCTTCTCTCAAAAAAATGAAAAAAAAAAAAGAAAGAAAAAAGAAAGAAATCTGGCAACCATTAGATTGCAAGTCCCACATAGCAACAATCAGCTTAAGTTTAGCCACAAACTCTATCCTCTATATGGTAAAATCTGCTTCCTGGTCACAGTTCTCACCCAACCACAAGAAATGACTGGACTTATGTGCCTAATGCCGATTTGAATTTGCAAAGCCTCACACAGGAAGTAACTGAGTGGAGTGAGAGAGGTACTGACTGAAGATGATTCTGCATGGAATATTATGGAATTTAGACATTTTAACGGGGATCACACAGCCACTCGATTTGTTTGAGTTGGCAAGTATCCAAGATATATACTGTGATGAGAGTGCAGCTTACATAATAAATGTGAGATTAAACAAAAAAGGAAAATTTTGTGGTAATAGCAGTGGGAAAAAAACTAGTATTAAATGTTTAAAATGAGGAAGATTTATATGCAACAGTCAAAATGGACATAATTAGTAATTCATCCCTCATGTGGAGTGAGGGGGAAGGATCAGACACCATAGAGAAAAGGTGACCAGTACAGAAGGTTGACATAACTGGCTGACCTAAATGCAGCTGCCAATGATAATACAAAGAACACTGGAAATTTAAGAGTTAGGGTGTTACCTCAGAGAATGAAGTAAGTTCATGTCAACTCATACAGGTTTTCAAATCTGTTTTGGAGGTTAAAATGCACAACTGTGCCATTCGTCTCTGAATCCTCATGGGGACTGGAATAAACTAAGTGCTACAGCAAGATGCATGGTAAGCTAGGGTTCAGGAAAGAGTCTGGGAGGAGAAATAGAGGTTTGAATGTCATACACAAAACAGATAATAGAAATAAAAATAAAATAGGGCAAAAATAACTATTTTCATTAGATATTTACTTGATTTACATTTTAAATGCTATCCCCAAAGTCCCCTATACCCTTCCTCCGCCCTGATCCCCTACCCACCTACGACCCCCTTCTTGACCCTGGTGTTCCCCTGTACTGGGACACATAAAGTTTGCAAGACCAAGAGGCCTCTCTTCCCAATGATGATTGACTAGACCATCTTCTGCTACATATGCAGCTAGAGACATGAGCTCTGGGGGTGCTGGTTAGTTCATATTGTTGTTCCACCTATAGGGTTGCAGACCCCTTCAGCTCCTTGGGTACTTTCTCTAGCTCCTCTATTGGGGGCCCTGTATTCCATCCAATAGCTGACTGTGAGCATCCACTTCTGTGTTTGCCAGGCACTGGCATAACCTCATAAGAGACAGCTATATCTGGGTCTTTTCAGCAAAATCTTGCTGGCAACAGAGGTCTTAACTCAGAGAATAGCTACACCAAGTAGAGAGCATGAAAATGGGGAAGAAAATAAAATGGTAATGATCAATAAGATGAGGCATGGAATGATAGAAAGTCAACGGAGAAATTGTTTCTAAGATGGGATAGTTGGGTCTATCACTGTGGGTGATTAAGGACAGCACAGAAACAAGTCATGAAACATGAATCGATGTACATGAAGATTATTGAAAAACAGAAGGCAGCACTATGGTAGAGGAAGGCATATGTGCTTATATATACAGTAAAATGCTTTCTTTGAGAAAGATAATTAATATAGACTTCAAATTAGTGATTAGTTGGGAGATAGGCAAGAATTATAAGGAAATATAAAATATAAATTTGTTTCTTTTTCTTTTCTTTTTTTTTCTTTTCTTTTCTTTTTTCTTTTTCAAGACAGGGTTTCTCTGTATAGTCCTGGCTGTCCTGGAACTCACTCTGCAGACCAGGCTGGCCTCAAACTCAGAAATCTGCCTGCCTCTGCCTCCCTAGTGCTGGTATTAAAGACATGTGCCACCAGGCCCAGCTATACATTTGTTTCTTAAACTGGTAGTGATTATATACATATTTGCTATGTTCTCAAACAGTGTAGAGAGGGAAAGGGCTTAGCATCATGTCCAAATCTAGAAATTTATACTCTAGATATTCAGTCATATAAGAAATCATTGCAAATGCATTTGAGTGTATAAAAATGTTAACTGCATCACTTTAATAGCAGTAATTAGGGTAGAGTATAATGTCAATCAGTAAGAGACTTGTATTCACCCAGACAATGTGTTCATTCACTTCAAAAACACAAATCCATATACCTATATAGAATATACCATTAGAGACACATTTTGAAGCCAAAAAAGCAAGCTATAGGACAAAACACATATGACTTTATTAAGAAATTGAAGTCAGTCTCTTCTTGCTGCTTGTGCCAAAGCATTATGGAAGGATACCTGAAGCTGAGAGGGGAGCCACAAAAAGACATACACAGAACATTCCTGGAGTACCATCTAGTCAGCTCATCTGAGTTGGGCAGAATTCAGAAAAAAAAATTGAAATTTTTACATTCTGCTTTACCTTTCTCTAAATAATCCCCCAAGAAAAGTTTGTTTAGATGAGGAAGGCAAAACTGAGACTAGCTATATTTCACTATTTCAAAATCTCTTAAGTCTTGACTAGAATAGTTTCTTTAGAGTAGTGGGATCAAAAGATAGACTGTAGGAAAAGGAAGTCACTTTAACAAGAGGATTCTATTGTTTCAGAAAATCCGGCAGTAAAAGAAGACAATTTCTGGATGGTTACTAAGAATGACTAAGCTAAGATAAATTATGAGTTATTTTTTGTTTAACAATTGGCATTTCAAAGGACCTGGGCTACTGAGGTTGTTTACAGGAAAAAGGGGAAACACCAGTGAAGAGGCATTTATAATGGTAAAGAAGAGAACCTAAAATGTTTTTGGAACAAAGTCAAGCTAGGAAGGAATGATCTGACGCGTTCTAAGGGAACAGTTGAATACATATACTCTTGATGCATCTGCTCTTTCTTGAGAAGAAAACAGAAAGAACATGACTTCAGGATATACCGATGAAAACAGGCTAATGTTGGAGGAGCCAGTAGACAAGCAGATCTGGTAAGCACAAAGAAGCACCATCTTGTTTTAGAACAAACATAATTTTTAGCAAATAAAAAAATTCACAGGAAATAAGAGTCAAGCATAAGCATCAAGGAATTGAAGCATAAACCTAAAAGGGAATCTCAATATACAAATTCAAAATGATCCCATTAGTAATGAATGTAAAAGAAAAAGGAGAGAAATATATATATATATATATATATATATATATATATATATATATATATAGATAGATAGATAGATAGATAGATAGATAGATATAAGTAACAGTATTCAATGATGAGTTGTAAAAAGTAAATGTACATGATGTTGAAATCCAAAATGTACCATATAATCATTGCTTGTGTATTTCAGATAGAAATGTACATATAAAAGTCATACTCTGTGCTTTTCTTAGGGGGTTAACACCACACTACTTCTGCTTATTGTGGTAGCCTCTAGATTTTAGGCTCCTGAGGGTCTTTGACATTAGGTACAAGAATCTGAAGCTAAGGTTACAAGCTATCTTTAAATGATATACTCCACAGTTCCTTGGGTGAGAACAGACAAACTCAAATTTTTTTTTTTTAGTAGACACAACCCACACACACACCTTGGCCCTCTGGACAATTTTGCTCAAAACCAGCAAAAATAGTATCAAGGCTGCCCTCTCTGGCCTTTGCTTCTTGTATTTAGAAGTTCTCTTTCAACAATGGTTTTTACCTATTTGACCTGATTTTAACAAGGAGCACAGCTCTATTTTCATGACAGACTGAGGTTCTTCACAGTGTTATGCGTAATAAAATCCAGATAAAAAACCTAATGTAACATGACTGACAAATACCATATATTTAGGAAAAGTCAAAAAAGAAACTCTGAAAGTAACCTTTCTTAAGAGTCTGAGTACAAAATCACTATGAATTAACCCTATTAGAGTATGTCACAAGATGAAAGATGCTGGAGTCCATTGTAGGAGAAAACTAACTAATCTATTACAAAAAAACAAAAACATAAAAGGTCCTGATGTGTCCACATACTTCCTAACAAAACACACAAGCATAGTCCTCTTTATTTACACACTATAAACCATTGATTGCAGACAATAAAATGTATAATTGGGCCGAAAGTATGTGAAGTATATTTAGGAAATCTGTGGGCTGTATTTCTTCTGTCAACAATAGATAGACTAGAGGAGGAGAGGTCCACCTAGTCAATAGCAAAAGTAACTGCCTGTGCAACAAAGAAGGTAGGGTAATCTGAAATTCTGATAAAAGCATCCCCCAAACCAATTTCATTTTGATGACTCTCAGTTCTCTAAAGTTTCCTATAATAAATTAAGAACATTCTGGAGTTTGTTCATAATTTCTGAAGATGTCATTGGAGTTAATTTTCTAAACTCAGAAATTGCAGCATCTTCGTACTACAAAGCAGAATAGTAGTGTAGTTGAAGTCCAATGCTTGTGGATTCCAAGTTTGTGGATTAATCAACTTATAGTTTATTTATTTTTAAATGTTTTACTATTGTAATTAATTTTATAATTTTTCCTTCCCTTTCCTCCCTCCAAACCCTTCCATATATACACTTGCAGCTTTTCAAATTCATAGCCCCTTTTCCTTAATTGTTGGCATAAGTACAATCTTCTCATTCTGTATAATGGCACTTGTTTGTATGTTTTCATTGCTAACTTCTCTTTGCTACAGATGGAAGCCACTAGAGAGAATTACAATACAAAATCAAAATGCAGTGTTATAGAACCTAATCCCAACTGATAGAGATACAACACAACTTCTACACAACTCAGTAATCATAGTGGAAGAAGGAATGGAAAGATTGTACTAGCCTTAGAAACAGGAATTTTGCTATGAGATCATATCTTTATACATAAGAAGTCTCACCGGGATGGCTGCCTAAAAATGATCTGAACAAGGATGACACCAAAGGACATGCTAATGTACAAGGATAAAACTAAATAAATGCAAATGTGATAAGGGGAATATTCAGGAGACCTCAACCCAAGACAATAGTCTTCCCCAGAGAAGAGAATACCAACTGGTTATCCAGTACCAAATGGTCAACCCTAAAATCGTGTACAATTTATTTTAATTCCAAAATTAATTTTCAAAGGTCTTTTCCAGTTATTTTCAGATATAGAGGCACAGGATAAATTTTTCATTGATTTACTTTTTAAATCATCTATATCCTAATATGTGGCCGCCCTCTCCTCCCAGTACCCCCTCCCAAAGCTCCTCCCCCATTCCCCTATCTCCCTTCTCCTCCAAGAAGACAGAGGCCCCTCTGGCTATTACCCCACACTGGCAGATCAAGTCTCTGCAGGACTAGGCACATCCTCTCCCACTGAGACCAGATAAGGCATTCCAGGTAGGGGAACAGGATCTACAGACAGGGAATAGATTCAGAGACAGCCTCTACTCCAGTTGTTGGGGGACCCACATGAAGACCAAGATGCACATCTGTAACATATGTATAAGGAACCTATATCTAGTCCGTGCTAGCTGTTTTGTGGTTCAGTCTCTGGGATCTTCCAAAGGACCAGGTTAGTTGACTCTTGGTCTTCTTCTGGAATCCTTATCCTCTGCAGAGTCCCTCAATTCTTCCCCCAACTCTTCTACAAGATTCCCAGAATTCCATCTAATGTTTGACAGCAGGTCTGCACATCTTTTTCCATCATCTGCTGGATGGAGCCTCTCAGAGGACAGTTACACTAGGCTCCTGTCTGCAAGCCTAACAGAATATCATTAATAGTGTCAGGGATTGATTTTTGCCTGTGGGATGTGTCACAATTTGGGCCACTCATTAGTTGGTCATTCCTTCTGTCTCTGCTCCATCTTTGCCCCTGCATGTCTTGTAGAAAGGACACATTTTAGATCAAAAATTTTGTGCATGGGTTGCTGTCTTTATCCCTCCACTGGAAGTTCTGCCTTGCTACTGGAGGTGGCCTCTTCAGGCTCCATATTCCTTACTGGTAGGGTCTCATTTAACTCATGCATGTTACCTCATCCATATTCTCTAGTTCCATCTATTTTCTTACAAATTTTGTAATTTCATTTTTGTTTTCCTGATAGGATTTACATTGGGTATATTAACTACATTTTTGTTATCCATTAATTACCTGATGCACATGTATGCTGCTTCAATTTCCTAGCTATTGTAAATAGAGAAGCAATTAACATAGATGCTTAGGTGTTTCTGTTATTGAATGTAGAGACCTTTGATTATATGTCCATGAGTTGTATTGCTGAGTCATATGAGAGTTTAATTTTTAAAGTTTTGAAAAACTACCACACCAATTTACATAGAACCTGTACTAGTTTACCTTTCCCTCAAAAGTGAATCTTTTACCACATCCTAATAGAATTTTTGTCATTTGTCAAGATGACTTAAATTTTCTCCTTATTTGACTATAAGGAGACAGAATTACAAAGTTGAATTTGTTTGCTTTTCACTGGTGGCTACAAAGTTGAAGACTAGCTTTAAAATATTTATTGGTCATCTGTATTTATTCTTTGGAATAATTTCCAATTATTCTTTGGAAGTATTTCCTTCACATCCCATTTTTATTAGACTAATTTTAGTTATTGTTGTTATTGTTTAACAGTTTTTAGTTCTTCGTATACTCTAGCTACAGTTCCTCTTTCCACTACAGAGATTTTTCCTGTTCCATAAGCTACTGTTTCACTCTATTAGGAGTTTCTTTTGCCTTACAAGATCTGTTTAATTTCATGATGCTCCACCTGTCTGTTGTTAATACTAGTTCACAAACTGCCATGGTCTCATTCAGGAAGTCTTTGCCAGTTCCTACACCTTGAAATGTTGCTCCTGCTTTTTCCTCTCATAGTTTTAGAATTTCAAGTCTTATATTAAGGATCCCCCCATTTGGGGTTGATATTTATACAGAGTGAGGAGTAAGAATCTACTTCCACTCTTTTACATGTGTATCCCTAAATTTTCCAATGTCATTTGTTGGAAAGGTTGACATTTCTCCAGAAAATATTTTCAACATTTTTTTGTGA
This sequence comes from Mus pahari, assembly GCF_900095145.1. Classification (NCBI taxonomy): domain Eukaryota; kingdom Metazoa; phylum Chordata; class Mammalia; order Rodentia; family Muridae; genus Mus; species Mus pahari. Next base: position 112,571,837 of record NC_034613.1, read on the forward strand.
AAAAAATCAGGTGGCTCTATCAGAGGTTTATATTTGGACATAAAGTTTAGATCTGGAATGTTTTCTCTTAAAATGATCTATGTGTATGTTTTGTGACAAAAACAATGCTCTTTTGTTACTTTGCCCTTGAAATTGAGTATGATGATAACGCCGGCTTTAGCTTTCCTCTTCCTCCTCCTCTTCCACTTACTTCCTATTCCTCTTCTTCAAGATTATTTAAATAATACTGAAAAGGGGGGCTCAGTAATTAAGAATAAAAGTGCATACTGCTCTTGCAGAGTACCCAAGTTCAGTTCACAGCTCCTAAGTTGGGCAAATTAGAACTACCTATAATTGCAGATCCAGGGAATCCAATGCCACAGGGCTCCACATACCTCTGTTCTCAAATGCAGATAAACACACACAATACACACACTTAAAAGTGACATAAATGTTTCAAATATTATCTTAGCTATGAGAAGAATTTTTTGAATCAAAATGGATTTTAGTGCTTTCTATGTCTTTGAAGAAATTTAAATTTTGATAGGAATAGACACTATCTATCTATCTATATCTATATCTATATCTATATCTATATCTATATCTATATCTATATCTATATCTATATCTATTTGTAAACACAATAGAAAATTTTTAGCAATGATTAAAAACTTTAATAAAAATAGTAGGATATGCAATTAACATACAAAAGCAGCAGTCTTCCCATATACCATTAACAAACATGAAGTAAAAAAAAATAAGATGAACAATTTTACATAATCAAGTATTGCTCAGGAGCTAAAAAGTGATATTATGAATATTACAGGCAAATTGATGAAACTAGAAACAATCATCCTGAGTGTGATAAACCATACTCATAATTATACTCTAATCCACAGACCCAGAGAGGCTAATAGGAGGGAAGCATCAATATCCTTGGAAGGGATAAATAGAACAGATTTTATGGAGGAATAAGGTGGAGCGATGGAGAGGTTGAGAGTGCAGGGACAGACAGCTAGAACTGAAAAAAGCTTTGCAAGAATATGTAGAACCTAGTAGAGTAGAAATTTCCTGAAATATATGAAGGTGATCCTAATGAGGACTCCTAGCAATGGAGTCTGAATAGGCCGTCTCTTGTTATTAGGCAAGGCTTCTAGTAGCCTGTCTAGGTTGCATTTATTTGAGTTGTTGGTCAAGGGGGCACTGTGGAAATCCCCAAATAACACAGATTGATTCTAAGACAAAGGGTTTCTCTCCGTAAACTGACAGTAGGGCCGCCATTGCTGGGGCAAACTTCCACACAACTCATTGGACATAGAGAAGTTGAGATGTTGCTTACATGGAGCCATCACACCCATGTTCTAGTAACTTTGGTGAGGACTCTTCAGGATACTGAAAGAGAAACCTAGAAAAAAGCCTAGCCACAAAACCTTTGACTATTTGTCCAGAATGCAAAATATGCTAGGTAAAAGTAGCACAGAACTTGTGATAGTAACCAGCCAATGTCCGATTTGATTTAAGACCAATTCCACTAGAAGGAATGCATACCCAACACTGATTAAGTAACCAAGAATGAGAAATTAGACAACCCAGAGACCTAGGGTAAAACCAAACACTACTGCTCTATAAAATAAAAGTACTACTAAAATCATTCCTAATGATGTTTTGCTATACTCATACATCAGTGCCTTATCAATTCTATCTAGTCATCATAAGAGAGGTTTGGTTTGGCAGCACATTAGAACAGATGAAGAGACATACAGACAGACATTATGTAGCTAAAGAGAGAGGAGAGGGAAAGGGAGAGGGAAAGGGAGGGGGAAATGGAGAGGGAAAGGGAGAGGGAGAGGGAGGGGGAGAGGGGAGAGGGGAAAGGGGAGAGTTGAGAGGGAGGGGTGAGAGAGAGAGATGGAAAGAGAGAGGGAGAGAGAGAAGAAGGGCAGGAGGAAAGGAGAGAGGGAGGGAGAGAGAGTGTCTAAACTGGAGGTCTCCATCAAATCCCTCCCCCTTATTGCTCAATGAATCCATGGAAGAGAATATAGAATGATTATGAGACTCAGAAGAGCAGAAGAACACCATGAAAACAAAGCCCTCTCAATCAACTAAGCAAGTGACAAATGAGCTTATAGAGTCAGAAGCTCAAGACAGGGCCTACATGGGTTTGCACTATGTCCTCTACATAAATATTATAGTTACTAGCTTAGGATTTTTATGGGACTCCTGACTGTGAGAATGAGTGGTTTTTTGACTCGTGTGCCTGCTCTTGGTATTCTTTCCTCCTCTTAGGTTGCTATGTGCAATTTCAATGTGATAGTTTAGCTTTATCTTACATTTTATTTTGTCATGTTTGTTTGCGGCTTATTGTAAGTTTGTTCTTTTCTAATAAGAGACAGAAAAGTAGTGGATCCAGAGGGGAGGGGAGGTGGAAAGAATTTGAAGAGAAGGGAAACTGTTACCAAGATATATTAATGAGAAAAGAATCTATTTTGAATAAAAGAAAAAAATGAAACAATTAAATAAAATAGAGTAGACAGATTGATGGATACATGGATAGATATAAATAGATAAATTCAAATAAATAAATAAATAAATAAATAAATAAATAAACAATTAAGAAACTGTATACATAATTTGCAAAACACATGAAACTCAAGAAGAAGGAAGACCAAAGTGTGGACACTTTGCTCCTTCTTAGAATGGGGAACAAAATAACCAAGGAAGGAGTTACAGAGAAAAAGTTCAGAGCTGAGGCAGAAGGAAAGACCACCCAGAGACTGCCTCACCCAGGCAGCCTTCGCATATACAACCACCAAACCCAGATACTATTGCATATGCCAGAAATATTTTGCTGACAGGACCATGATATAGATGTCTCTTGTGAGGTTATGCCAGTGCCTTGCAAACACAGAAGTGGATGTTCACAGTCAGCTATCGGATGGAACACAGGGCCCCCACTAGAGGAACTAGAGAAAGTACCCAAGGAGCTGAAGGGGTCTGCAAAACTATAGGTGGAACAACAATATGAACTAACCAGTACCCCCTGAGCTCATGTCTCTAGCTGCATATGTAGCAGAAGATGGCCTAGTTGGCCATCATTGGGAAGAGAGGCCCCTTGGTCTTGCGAACCTTATATGCCCCAGTACAGGGGAACACCAGGGCCAAGAAGTGGATAGAAGGAGTATGTGGGTAGGGGAGCAGGGCAGGGGGAGGGTATAGGGGACTTTTGGGATAACATTTGAAATGTAAATGAAGAAAATATATAATAAAATTGAAAAAAGAGACTGTATACATTAGTAAAGTTATAATAATAGTAGAGGCTGGAAGAATTTTAACATTTACATGGAAAATAACCACGTTGCCCCACAAAGACCACCCCTAGTTATAAAAGGTCTTTCCATGAGCCTTGTCCAGACCATGAACATGGAACTATCCGTTCCAGTGAGGGCTGTATGGTTCACTCATCATTCATTTTCTTCAATAATTGGCTTGACAAAGTTTCTGCAGACATAAGAAATATAGCAGCCACATTCAAATTACAGGTGGTAAAATACCACAGTATGAATTATTTGTAAAGAAATAAAAGATGCATTATAATTTGCCATAAAAGAAAATATATTCTTTAAAAATCTATTTTTAATAAAGGAAGAAAAGGGTAGTAGATTACTGGTGATTCAAAAACTTAGTACAGACCTGGTGAGATGTCTCAGGCATTAAAGGCTTAGGCCCAAAACCAAACCACTTAGATTTAGGGCTGGGAAACTAAGGTTGTATAGATGATAAAGTAAAGACTACATAATTGTATTTTTCAAAGTTAATTTTTATTATAAAACTACTAAATTAATATTTATTATTATAGATAAGAATAAAATAATCAAACTTTAAAAAGAAATCAAAGAAACAATCTCATTCACAATTGAAAAAATGTTGACTAACTACCATGAAATAGACTTGAACAATAAAATAAAAGATATCCACAATGAAAATTAGAAAAGAGAATTTGAAGAAATCTTTAGAAGATAGAAAGACATCACATGCTCATGGATTGGAAGAATATTTTGTGTGTGTGTGTGTGTGTGTGTGTGTGTGTGTGTGTGTCTTAAGAGTATTCAGAAGGGGGCTGAAACCTGTAGGTGGAACAACAATATGAACTAACCAGTACCCCCAGAGCTCATGTCTCTAACTGCATATGTAGCAGAAGATGGCCTAATTGGCCATGGGGAAGAGAGGCCCCTTGGTCTTGCAAACCTTATATGCCCCAGTACAGGGGAACACCAGGGCCAAGAAGTGGATGGAAGGAGTGGGTGGGTAGGGGAGCAGGGCAGGGGGAGGGTATAGGGGACTTTTGGGATAGCATTTGAAATGTAAATAAAGGAAATATCTAATAAAATTTAAAAAAGAGTATTCAGAAATACAACATATCAGCATATTATCTATACAGAAGTAACAAGTCACTTCACATGTTTGCTCCTTAGAAATCAAGAGACACTATAGTATTTAACTTCAGTAAACAAACAATTGTCAGTATAAAATTCTGTGTAAAGCAAAGTTGTTCCTAGAGAAATCAAGATATTCTTAGATAAACAAAAATTATAATCATTCTCGTTCCAAGGCAAGCATGAAATAGAAGAATGATTAGAGAAAGTTATTAAGGGGAAAATTATAGAAGGAAAATGAGAATACCAAGAATAAAGTAGAACAACAAAAAGAAGTAACCATTTTAACAATGAGATCTTGTTTATACAGCCTTGTTGATGAAATTGCTTGGGTGTAGCTTCACCGATATTTCTAGGAGACATATTACAACAACAAACTTCCTCTGGCTCTTACAATTTTTCTGCTATTTCTTCCACTATGAACTTTGAGCCTTAGGTGAAGGAATTGATTACAGATACATCAACTGGGGCTGGAAAACTTCCAGTGTTTTATTCTCTGCATTTTGATTGGTTCTAATTTTCTATTATGGTCCTTATCTGCTCCAAAGACATTCTTTGATGAAGAGTAAATGATTGTGTGTGTGTGTGCATGTGTATGCAAACGTGTGTGTGTGTGTGTGTGTGTGTGTGTGTGTGTGTGTGTGTGTGTGTGTGTGTGTCGGGTGTGGAGATAGATAGGTAGATAGATAGATAGATAGATAGATAGATAGATAGATAGATAGATAGATAGATAGATAGATAGATAGATAGTAAGTATACAGTTAGGAAATATACTATTTTTGTAAAGCAATGGTTGTAGGTGCTCCTCTAAGACCTATGATTTCACTACCCCTGGATATTAGATTAGATTTCAGTTCCAGATATGATTCCCTCTTGGTAAGTCTAATTAGAGAGCTATTGGTTACCACAAGGTAACTGCTATTAAATCCATATTGGTATTGTGCCATGATGATCCTTGTAGATATGCTGACATGGAAGGGGTATATCTTATGGGGCTTCATCCCTAAGCAAAGAACTATAGACAACTAAGGAATTAAGGTCCACTAAGAGCAAGTGAAATAGTCTCTCTGAGAGAAGAGGCCCTAGATTTGTTATACAATACTCAGTTACTCATTTGTCAGCCCTGATATTATATACATACAAGTAACATTACAGGGACTGAGCAGGTTGTATTTATATGTTTAAAAATATATAGGGATATATCTATGTAACAACAATTAAAGCAATAGAGACCCTGACTTTGAAAGAGAGCAAGTGGGGTAATACATGGGAAGGGTGGGAGGGAAGAAAAACAAGGGAGAAATGATATAAATATATTTTAATTTAAAAAATAAGACATTATTTTAACACTAAAATATTAATTTAACAATAAGATACACTTCTTCATTTGATCCATTAAATGGCTATTAACTGTTCAATATTAGAAATAAAAAACTGAGGCCGGGTGTGGTGGCACACACCTTTAATCCCAGCACTCGGGAGGCAGAGGCAGGTGGATTTCTGAGTTCGAGGCCAGCCTGGTCTACAAAGTGAGTTCCAGGACAGCCAGGGCTATACAGAGAAACCCTGTCTCGAAAACCCAAAAAAAAAAAAAAAAAAGATTGTCTGCTGCAATTTTCTTGTATCATTGTGCTATTATTATGATGATATAGTCATTTTGCAAAACAATGGGTAACATCACTGTGAATACAAGTAATATACTGTGATCATATTCACTACCTATATTTTATTATCAATACTATAGATTATGTTTCTATATTTTAAGTATTATATAGGGAGAAAAATGAGACTGAATGATATAAGGAAAATGAAAGAGGATAATTAAAATAAAGTGTATGTGCATGCGCTTAGATAAACTTTTCTCATCAAGCGAATCTCTATGGAAAAAAAAGATTTAAAAATTCAAGAACAGAAAAATAATCAGTGCCTGGCCATCCCAGTGAGTTGCACAATTGGGATGATGGCAAAGGACTTTGATTTTTAAGCAGCAATTTCAGATAGGATCTCTTCAAAATGGCTTTCTAGGACCAACTACTATCCAGTGCTTTCCCAGTGCTATATGCCATGAAGATACAGGGTGTTCACGTCCAGCTTACACCATTATTATATATAGTGCTGTGACCAGGTTTTTTTATTTGAACCTCACAATGTTCCAGTGTTTTGTTCTGAGTATTTGGTCCTGGGTTTACTTTGACTGCTTTGAAGACGTTAAGGTGTAGTCCCGAGCTTGACAGAAACCAGCATTTGGGAGCAGGCCATTGAAGATTAGACATGATCCTGGTTCCATTATACCATATCTCTACTTCCTGCATGCTACCATGTTCACAAGCTACCCCTGGGAGCTTTCAGAGACTGAATCATAAACCAAACAGCATACACAGGCTCGACGGAGGTCCCTGGCACATATGTAGCAGATGTGTAGCTGTTCTCCATTTGGGTCTTACAAGAACTAGAGCAGGAACTATCCCTAAAGCTGTAGGCTGACTATGGTGTCTGCCTCTGTGGGAAAGAAAGATTCTTATCCTGTAGAGACTTGATGCACTGGAGTGGAGGGGATACCCAGGGTAGCATACTCTCAGAGAAGAAGAGGAGGGTAAGCCTGGAAGGCAGTGTTTGGGATGCTAGTCATTTCAACAATGGCAAATAATTTCTAAATATTATTCTTGTCTTACACTAATAAATATTGAAAGCGTTACATTCTATTAAAGAGAATAAAGTGTTTGGATGCAAAAAACTAAGACCTATTTTTCTGTGATGTGGGAAGTACATAAGTATTGCTGCCCCTGTTGAGGCAATAATACAAAAAAAAAGAAGAAAACTCCAGTAAAGATAGAAATATTAATTTCTAAATATTCAAAAATTACATTTGTTGGTATGCTAAAAATTATATTTGTTGGTGGTTTTCCCCACTAACACACTAACATTGTTTTAAATAGAAAGTAGTTTTTAATTAACAAAGACGTTCATTTTTATAGAATTATATCATCTAACTAGAAATTTTATGTAATTGGAGACTGAAAATTTACTGTCTCTAAGTTGGGCCTCATGATGCTATACTTAAGAGTATATAATAAACAAAACAAGTCACACTAAACTTGAAAATATATATATATAACTACAGATAATTCTGAACCAAATGTCATGAATATTCTATTAGAACATCAAAAATCATCACAATTATGATAAACTATTCAATGCAATTATCTTTTTCTAATTATGCAGATCATAATGAGACATTTAAATAAATGATTGTTTAGCTCAGCATATATTGTTTCTAAAGTTAAGGAATTTTACAAGTGTATATATATTGCTTATTATGCTGCTGCTGTAATAAAATGTAAATGTTTTAATTAAGAAAATATAATAAAATAAATTGAGCATTCCTTAAATTAAAAATACCTGCTCTTAAAAGTTACTATTTTAAAAAATATAAACACATACCGCAGATTATAAGGAATAAAGCATATAGTTGGCAAAAGACTTATATGTTGACTTCATAAGCAACTTCTAATAAAAATTAATATAATATAATAAGAAAATGGATATGAATTTAATAAACATGTCACAAGAGAATATACAAAACAGCCTGAGAAGCATGTTGAAAATGATATGTGAAATTAGTCATGAGACATCTACAAAGCCAAATTACCATGACACATCACTACATACCACAAATCAAGGCTTTTAAGAAAAGAACAGTGTTTAAAAATATAATATCAAGTATTGATTAGAACAAAGAACAACTGAAATTCCCAAATTTCTTGTGCTTCTGTAAAGTAATTAATCATTTAGACAACTAACAGTTTCTTATGTTCAGCATTCTTTGATCTAGCCATGTAATTTCAATTATGTAACCAAGTGTCATGGAAATACACATGATCACCAAGACATAATAGCATTCACCATAGTTGAAATGCAGAAACTGTTCTAGAGACCATCTACTGGTGAGTATATAAACAAATTATAGAATAATATTAGCAAATATGATGAATAAACTATATATGCAACATGGGCAAAATAACAGACAATACAAGAAAACTGTGCACTGTGGCATAATCTTGAAATTCCAATACATAGGAGGCTGTGGCAAAAAGATAGTAAGTTTGAAGCCAGCCTAAGTTAAAATAGTGAGACATTGTCTCAATAAATATGTATGTATATGCATATGTATTGCAAGATTCTATTTATGCCCAATTCTAGAAAAATTTATCACAAATGTTCAAGAGTTGCATGTGGCAGTCTATGAGGAAAGTCGGGAACTTGTTCCAATGTAGCATAATGAAATTTTGTTAATTAACAGATATGTTCTACCCTTTGAATGGGGGGTGTAGTTATATGAATACCCTTTGTGAAAGCTCACTGAATATGATAAAATATTTCTCTATTAATACATATATAAATCATCTACCAAGTTACTTTGTTTTCTTATTAGTTATTTTCTTTATTTACATTTCAAATGCTATCCCGAAAGTTCCCTATACCCTCTCCCCGC
>NC_034613.1:112580751-112603484 GCF_900095145.1 Mus pahari
TTGTTATAGTTGTCTCTGGTTGGAACTTGTTCCTCCTGTGATTCTGTTAGCCTCTGTCAGCAGTCCTGGGAGTCCAGCTCTATCCTGAGTCTCAGTGGTCAGATTACTCTCTGCAGGCAAGCTTTCCTCTAGCAGGGAAGGTACACAGAGGCCTGGCATTCAGATCTGCGTCCTGGCTGAAGATGTAGGCCCCAAACAGGGCCTGTCCCAGAAGATATGTTGCCTCTGAGGTTTATTCACTCACCTGCACAGACTAGCCACAGAGGGACCCTGGGCACAATATGACTCTCTCACCTGCTCTGGCATATAGAGCCCTCACAGGTCACTACCTTTCCTCTGGCAAGGAAGGTGCCCAAATTTCTGGAGCCTGAAACATGGTCTGTCCCAGAAGCTAGGTTGCTTCTTTCTGTCCCAAAGTCGTGTTGCTTCTGTGGTCCACACTCTCACCAGTGCAGACTGGAGCCTAGGCAAACCGGAGCAAAGATGGCTCCCCAACCAGCTCAGGCAGTGCGAGCTCTCCCAGGCAGACACCTCTCCTCTGGTGGGGAAGGTTCTGGATGACTGGAGCCAGATACGGGATTTTTCCCAGCAGCTGTTTTGTTTCTGCAGGCTGCCCTCTCCCTGGCAATGCACAGGAGCAAAGATGACTCTCTTACCAGCTCAGGCAGTGAGAACCCTCCCGGGTGGACACTTCTCCTCTGGTGGGAAAGGTGCTGGATGTCTGGAGCCAAAAATGGAGTCTGTCCCAGCAGCTGTGTTGCTTCTGCAGGCTGCCCTCTCCCCAGCAACACACCAGAGCAAAGATCTACCTAGTTACTTTATATTCATATAATTCAACATAATTAGTTCTTCATATTTTTTAGACATAGGAAAAGTATACTATCAAATAAAAATTGATATTTTGATAACTCGTTGGTGAAAAAGATAAGCTTGGGCTTCTCAATTAGATCTTTGATCAGACATTTGAGTTATAGTGTTATAGGATGGAATTAATTCTTCTTAAGTCTGTTTTCAGGATCAACACCATCCTTCAGTAGCAGAGGTAAATATATTGAACTGGCCACAAGTTACTAGCATTGAACTTAAAGTATATGATTTTTATTTCCAGATTCACTAACAAACAAAACTACTGTGATTTTATATTTTTGTTGTACTTTGGTTCTGTTTTACAGATTGACAGTGTTCATATTAAAATTTTGTCACATTAGCCATTTCACAGGTACATTTGGGGCATTACCTTATTTAGCTTTTTCCTATTCGTTAATACCCAGACTGGTGATAGTCATTCCTTGGATAGAGATGCGTGGGGCCTAGCCTATATTTTTGTACAAGTTAGGAGAGTCCTCTTTAATTAAGGTTCCTGAGACATCTGGTCCATAAATGGCTGCCTTAAAGTTATGATTATTCTATAGATGAATTGGAGTATTTTTTACTAAGGAACCCAAACTTGATTCTATATGTGACCTCCAAAAGATGACATACTCTAGAAAATATCTCCTTTTCCAGAAATATAAGAATTCACAAGGAATTCCACCTTCATGAAACAAGTTTCAATTTTCTTGAAGCCAACCTTGCATAGCATATAGGGAAAAGGCATTAGCAAATGAATAATAAAGTAGCATTTTGAATAATTTCACCTAAGCCCATGAAAAAGCAGGAATGTATAGTGAGCACATTTCAGGACTGGAAAAGAATTATATAGGCATTATTAACTTTGCAACAGTGGCTGAATAACTCAGTCTTTTCAAACTCATCTACTTCTACATATGTATATATGATTTCTATCATTTTGCAGATACCCTAAACATAGTAGTTTTCAATATAATTCTGGCTGGCATACTTGAAAATGTCATTTGCAAGACTATACTGATAAAAGATTAATCCTCTATTATCAAAATTAAAATTTATAGTGTTAAATAAGGCTAACTTTGGACATCAAAAAGTAATCAAAATTCCAATTTTTATTCCTTTTTCTATTTATCTTTAATCATCAGATTTTCAATGTTCAAAGGTAAAATTTATAAAAGAGGCCATGAATTACTAAAGGTTGGCCATCACCTAAAATATAAATCTGTATTCATATGCTATTCAATTTATTTCTGCAATATGAAATTAAAATTCACACAAATGTATATTCATTCCTCAGCTGAAACTTTGGAAATTATTCTCCTCAGTTATCCCTAATACTTCTCATAAATAACTCCCAAGTGCCCATAAATAACTACCAAGTGCCCATTTAGAAATAAAAATTAAGGACCAGAGAGTTCTAGCAAACAAATTTGAGGTGAATATAATAAAAACAACAATAGTCCTTCCATTTGAAAGAATTCACAGCAACCCCTGGAGGAGGAAAAGAGGGACAGGACAGTGACAGAAGGAATGGATATAATAGCTCATCAGTAGGGTTTTGATAACTTTAGCTATAAAATATAATCTCCCAACCCTGCTGCTATGTTTTCAGAAACGTAGTGAAATAAAACACAAAACAGACTTCTATCTTAATAATGAACCCATATGCAAAGTAGCTATTGGATGCATGGCAGAGGAATGCATTCTTCATTGTATCATTATTGCAGGCTCATTCTATGGTTTCCTCTCTCAATGGGTGATCGTAATAAAGCCTGAAGGTACAGTTCACTCTTCTAACAGAGCTATTAGAGTCGTTCCTAAATGCTTGCCTCAGAGCTACCATTAAAAAAAAGTCTGAATTTTCCTTCTTCCAAGCAGCTACAATCCATACTTTTTAGTGGTGGAAGAAATAAAGAAAAAGACCAGGAACTGAATCAGATCTCAAAGGCATTTAAATCAGTGGCCTCATAAGGGATTTGGAGTGGTGGATTAAGTTTTTGTTTCTTTTGAGGACCTCCAGATTCACTTATTAGGGATGCATGATATGGTCAGACCTGATGGAGCAGGGCTGAATTCCCTCCCACAGAGGATTGAAGTAGACCAGAGAGATGACAGAGGCATGGCTTTGTCACAGGCTGAAATGACAAGTAATAGCAAGGGAATAGAGTGCACAGCCCACTAGCCTTATTCTGACTAGTTCTATGAAAGGTGGGTTTGACCACCACTGCAGGCTGTCAACACTGAAGTCTATTCTTTTCTCCTATCCCTGTCAGTCTCACACAAGAGGTAAACTGCAGTGGCTGAAAAGTGAGAGCAAGTGGAAGGGTTTCTGGTTTGCTTTTGTTATCACCCTTATTGACTTCTCTTCTTCTAGAAAGCAGAGATGTGCATAGCTTGCTACCTATAGGCTAGTCTGCTACCAACTCAAAAATCTGCCACAAAGTGACCTGGAGGAAAAGGGAAGATAGATGACCTCAGAGAGTCCCTCAGCCCCCTCCTCCCATAAGCAGGCACTGATTAGTAAGGACATTTCCATGAGCAGTGCAAGATTTTTTTCCCTTTGCACATGACCTTTAAAACTACCTGATAAGCTATTTGTACTGCCTACCCTAGAAGTTTCAATAGACAGAGAGAAGATGAACATTAACCTTAATGGCTAAATTACCAAGTGCCACTCTAAAGGCCTTTCCCCTTGAGAGAAGCGTGTGCAGCAGGCAAACATTCACTCCTTTAAAAATTAACAAAGAAGCACCACTGAGACTAAAACTGCAGATTTCCAAGCGTGGGCCTTTTTAAATATCAACATGCTACCTTTAGAGGATATACTGCCTTAAAATGCAATAGATAATCTGGTCAGAAAATTGGAAGAACTTTTATTTGAGCTTTTTCAAAGAGATCTGGAGGGCTGGAGAGATGGCTCAGCAGTAAAGAACACTTGCTATTCCTTCAGAGGACCCACATTCAATTCCAGCATCCACCTACTAGTTCACAAGCATCATAATTCCAGTTCCAGGGCCTCTGACTCCCTCTTCTGACTTCTGCATGTACCATGCACACATGTTGCACAGACATACATTTAGGCAAAACTCTCATATGTATAAAATGAATAAGAAATAATAAATAGTAATTTAAAGAAACTAGATGCTCAAATGTTTTATTGGAAACCCCAAGAGAGGTTCCAGCTAAACATTCAGAAGATTGGTGCTCATATATGTGTGTATTCCAAAAATGGTAGCAGTTACATGAACCAAGGAAAACATTTTAGCATTTCCAGTTATATTAATTGACATTTACAGAGGACACATGGCCTACCAAGCATTATGCTTGATCATAGGGATATGACAATGAGCAAAATCATTGGTCTCACACTCTAGGGGAGACTGTGAGCATGAATGAGTTAATCCAGAAATCCACGAGGAAATGTGATGGTTGTAATAGATGAGAAACTCAATACTCTATGTTTAAACTCTACTATTCTTATACAAACAACTGCTAAGACATAGTCATCCTATGATGGAGACAGGAACAGGGAAAGAGACAGAGATCACAGATAGCTCTCTGTCCTGTAAGAAAAAAGAAAACATAGCACCAAATATGATATTCTCAGTCTCTAGTAAATCAAGTCTAGTGAAGCAACTAGCATATGAGCAATAGAATTGTGGTCACTCTTTGGCATCAGAATCTCCACTGTGATTTTTCTTATCCATTCTTTCAAGAAGTTTACATGCATTTAATAATTTTTTGCCATGTGAATCAAAGTGTACTAGAACCTGGATAAATAAGGCAATGACCCTGGCCTCAAAGTATTCACAGTCTACTGAGAGAAACAGACACAAAGAATTACAATACAGCACAATAATTGCTCCGCTAGACAGAACTACCAAGTGCTATGAGAATTCAGACAGAGTGAAACAATTCCCTTTTCTGATACTTTCTGGGGTCTAATCCATCAACAAAATCCCCACTACGCAAGACTAACAGGAAAACACAGGCAGATCATTTGTTGTGTCGCTTGGCATTTTAGCAGCAGGCAGGGACTCCTGCCCAACAAAGGTAGTCAGGCAGTTGAAAAAGAAGCAGTGGCGTTAGCAAACACAGGATGCCCTTCTAAACTCGGTGCACAAGTGAGTTTACTGCTTGGCACCTAGTCCCTCACACCTGATCCCAGAGTAGGAATCAGGCCTTCCAATTTTCCCCACTGCTAAGCAATTGCTATGGATGGATTTGGGTCTTCAAAGCAACTCCTCTAACACATCTGTCTCAAGTGCTCTTAACTCCCACCTTGAGTCCCTTCACAGCCTTTCCATTTCTTTTCCCTTTTGAAATAGTTGGAGACATAATTTATGTCAGGCAGCTGAGGAGAGCTACTTCTTCACTTCAGTCTACCCTCCATCAAAACACTTTATATAAAAAGCTGATACTGGTAAAGGTAACCTTTGTTTTAGAAGGAAAATATACACTGCATCAACTATATACAGCATGACTTTTAAATTATCAATTACACTTAAAACACAGAGTAACAAATAATCTGTTATTGAATTGATCACATTCCCTGTGTAGTATATAAGCATTTCTTACAAAATGCCACTTGGTCTTTCAACAGACCATCAAGTCATCCCTCACAGCAATTTTACAGATCTGAATAGCCCGAGTGTCCAAAAAAAGATAAAAGAAAAGTCCTTGGTCTTTCATTAAAGAGGAAATCTGTCTGGTTGAAAATCAAATGACTGTGAGTCTTTAGTTTCAAAGCTTCTCTTAGTTGAAATATAATGATTTGAAAAATGTTGACATTAATGTCTTTGGAGTAATCCCCAAGAGAATACACACTGAGATAATTTCATGACAACACACCAAGATGTATGTGCGTAAGTATGTTATCATGCATGACCATCAAACCACATCTCTTTACTTCACTAAAATAATCCAGGTGTTCTGTACATGTATATATTCATTTCAAAGACATAATGACTCACACCTCTGAACCACACCCAGTACTGATTGAGGTCTTCTTAATTGACATCCATTTTTCCTTTCCTATGTTTGCAGCCTTAAATAGAATATTTCAGCATGGTAAAAGGAACCAAAATATCCCATTACTGCCTTTTCAAAGGTCATTCCTATGCTTGGAGCTGGGGGTTATTTTTAATCACGGGTTATATATCTTAAAGGCAAGGCCTTTATTGAAGCCTTCAGTTCATTTTAAAAACTCTCCAGACATATTGAATAAATCACAGCTCAGGAATAAAATGAAATGATAGGCTCACTTCCCCCTTACATGCAAGGCCCTAAGGAGCTGCTTTGCAACTTCCCCTAACACCAATGTAAATTAGCTCCACACCCAGCCAAGTTCAAGATGATAATGCTCATCTCAGCATACATGGACTGGAGAAACTTCAACCCATCAGAGGCTATGGTACCAGCAGACTTCAATAAGATGTAGAAAGGAGTCCATTTTTATGGGTCGCTTAAAGTCTCTTGGAAGTTTCTCAAGAAAAGAAAAAATACAATGTCCTGACTCTAGATTCCAGGCTAAAGAAAAGGGCAGAAGTTCAAATCTATGTTCATGTGTGACTGTGTAACTTTTGTTCTTCTATTGAGATGCCTCAGTCTGAAACTGTCTCAGTGCTGATTGAAATAGCTCTGTCTCAAAGATAGCTGGATTTCTTTTGTGGCTAAAATTGAAAAAGGATAAAGTTCATATTTGCTGATATTCGTAAAAGGTAATATAAATAGCTATACAAATGGCTAGTGTTGTTGGTGGCTTCTATTCTTTTGATTTACAACATTGTTTATCCTGGTGTTTAAGGTTAAAGCTGTGTTATATACCTGGAAATTATCTCCGAAGAGGCCAAAATTTGAATTAGATTAAATATGCAGAAGATAAAGTAGCTGCCATCATTTTCATTTGTTTTAGCCTGAATACCAAATAACAAATAGCTTTCTCCAGATCTCAAAATGCAGCATAATTAATCAACTTCCTATGTACTAGCACATCTTATATTTAATATGTTAATATGAATTGCCTTCTTAGTTCACAAAAATTTCATTTGGAAGGTTCAAAACAGCAAGAAAGAGCTAGTAACTTTGTATTTGCAGTGACCCCCTAGAAGCATCTTCTTACTGTCAGTATGTGTGCATTCTAAGGAAGTAGCAAATATATTTGACCTACACATAAAGCATTCTCCATGGATTTTAACACTCTCTACTATCTCTTAACCATCCTTAAGGAGCCCATCCTGTGAAAATGTCTACTTTTCCTAAGAGGTAACTTCCCCTTCTATATTTTGAGAAAAAGAATAAGAAAATGAAATTGTAACAAATTCTATATCAGTGAGTTTGTCACACAATATTATCACCATATCACATCTGTTCAAATCATTGGACACTCAAAATCATGTGTTTCATTTATTTTGTGTGCTTCTGTATGTGTACACACCTATATGAGGGAGGGTTGCACATGCCTGTCCCGTGGAAGTCCAAGGTTGGCAAGGGCCCTCCTCTTCCATTGCTTCTCCACCTAATTTTTAGAGAGAGGGTCTTTCAATGAATATGGGGTTCATTGTTTTAGTTAACTTGGCTGGCCAGTGATAACCTGGTATCTGGCACTCTCTAGCCCCAGCTCTGTGCTTTCAGACAAGTGCCATTGTACCAGGATTTCATGTGGCTACTGCAAAAATCTGTCTTAGGATTTTTAGTGATATGATAAACACCAAGAACAACAAAAAAAAACAACAACAAAAACAACAACACAGAGGAAACGTTTATTTAAATTTCTATATCCTATTCACAGTCCATCATGAAGAGAAGTTGGAACTCAAGGCAAGAACCTAGAAGCAGGAGCTAAAACAGATGCTCGGGGGGGGGGGGGTGCTACTTTCCTGGCTTGTTCCCTGTAGTTTGTTTAAACTGTTTTCTTATAAATCCCAAGACTAACTATCCAGGAGGTGCACTACCCAAAATGGGATGGTATTTTCCATATCAATCAGAAATCAAGAAAATGCACCACAGGTTGCCCACAGGCCAATATGGTGGGAATGTTTTCTCAGTCAAGGTTCCTTTTCCCCAAATGATTCTAACTTCTGTCAAGTTGACATAAAACAAGCAAGAATATCAGTGTACTTGCACTCCTTTTGTGTGCTAGCTAGCTTCATCTACACTCAGGTCCTCGTGCTTGGACAGGAAGTTCTTTACTTGCTGAACTTTCTTTCCAGAAAAATTAAGGTGGTATTTTCCAAATTATTTTTAGTTAAAAATTTTAGTTTTACTAAAAGTGATTGCCATAAAGTGTTTATAGACAACATTGCATTCACGTTTGCCTTACTTAACTCTTCTGGAATAGGGAGCAAAGCTTAAAATTACATAGCACTTAAAATAAATCTACATAGCATTTTTGGTGAACCAATGAATGAAAACTGGGGTTTCTAACATGATTTGGGCTGAAGAGTAACTTCAACACAACAGAGATGTTTCAAAGAAAGCTTTATTACCAAAACATCCATCCCAAAGTGAGTGGAACTTTGCAACCCAGAAACTCTTTGTAGTTTGCAGGAAACTTGACAAGTCCAAGAAATATCTTCTCTGCAGATTGACTGGTCAGTTTGTTCACTGGAAAGCTGTGGAGGGCCCTTATAGAATTTTGCAAGTTTCCACTTTCCCCAGCTTGTGAACTTTTGTTTATTTCAGGAGTCTCAAGAGGTGTCTCCTTTTCCCTCCTGTGGGGAAGGTTTCAATATAAGGGAAACTGCTGTGCAAAAACAATGCACACAGCTCAAGGAAAAAAAAATGATGTGGGGGCTAGAGGGGGCAGCTCCACTTGTCAACTTGACAAAACTTTTTAAAGGAACATTTTAGACATCACAACAGACCAGATGCTATACGTCAATCACTTCCTTCAGAGTAGTCTAAGATTTAGAATTTTTTTTTTGCGGGGGGGGGGTGGCTGGAGATGGCCAGTGTTTAAGAGCATTTGTTATTCTTGCAGAGGAGCACAATCCAGTTTCAGGGGGATCTGACTACCTCTTCTGACTTCAACAAATATGAGGCATGCATGTGTTGTACATACATAAGAAGGCAAGGTATCCATACACACAAAAATATAAATTTTATTAATAATTCTTAATACATACTTATTGCACATATTAGTAAGAAACATTATGACAATTCTACACATGTGTACAATGTCGATGTGCATTGGTTATATCTAAATACCTTTTTTAAAACTTCTGACTCCCAAGAATGTTTTAACTAGGGCTTAATCAATAAGACTTTATTCTAATAGGCAAATAACAGATTTATCCCTCCATAGTAACACATCCCCTCCAAAAAAATAACATTTAATCATCCTTTAAAATATAGCCTTGGATGTAATTTTAAAGATATTGATACCATAGCAGATGATTCCCATGAGCCCAACAAAAACTATAAAATAATCTAAATACATATTTTCTTTATTTTGTTTTGAAATAATAACAATATTCAGTTCAAAGAGTATAAATATAGTTCCCAACTTGGTTTGATGCATTTTTAATTGGTTATTTTATTTATTTACATTTCAAATGTTGTCCCCCTTCCCAGTCTCCCATCCGCAATTCCCCCCACCATGCCACTCCCATTTGCCTCTATAAGGATGCTCTCCCACCAACTCACTCACTCCTGCCTTCCTCCTCTACCAATCCCCTACACTGGGGCATCAAGTCTTCACAGGACCAAAGGCTTCTCCTCCTATTGTTGCCAGATAAAGCCATCCTCTGCTCCATATGCAGTTGGAGCCATGGGTACTCTTTGGTTGGTGGTTTAGTCCCTGGGAGCTCTGGGTGGGTGGGTGGGATCCGATTAGTTGGTATTTTTAAATATGTTTTTATTTATTTTCTAGAAACTTCAGAAGAAAAAACTCATTTATCTTTTCTCAACCATAAATTAATAGGCAGGACAGGAAGAGCTGTTGATTAAATAACGTTGTCTCATTTTATGGAGCTGGCTGAAACGTTTGGTTCTGTTTATTAAAACTCACTTCACAAAATTATTTTCTTAAAGTAATTATATGTATTTGCTAGTAAAAAAAATTATCCAGAAAAATAATGCTTCCATTACTTTAAATAAATAAGAAAATGCGAGCTGCTATTATGTTTACTGATATTGACTAGACTAATAGATTATGAGAAAAAATCTTAAGCCAAATATCCTCTATTAACTTACTGAATTGAATTAATGCTTTGTTCTCAGGTGATTACACAAGTAACTATCCCAGTCATTTTGGTTATCTGGGTAGCTAGATAATCATCGGCTTTCCTATGGAACTACAAATTCAGATGAAGACATTAACACAAAAATGGTGCTGGGAATGTATAATGTGTATCTCCTAAAATGAAAGTGTTTCCAATTACAGATATATATTTATAAAATACACATAATCCTCTGCAGTGCTGTCAACCTTTTGCTATTATCCAGCTAAGATATAATTAGTTACATAGGTAGTTTTAACATTATATCTTTGGTGATAATAAATTAGCATTTATAAATGCTTAGTTATTCTTCCCATTAAGAGTTAAAGTCTAATATCGTACTCTTAAGCCTGGGTAGGGGCAAGGCATATTGTGACTGCTTCAGCAAACATAATATAGATGTGACTTCTGAGTGAGAGTTTCTGCTGCTGATCCATTGGTTCCTCATTCTATGAGTCTTGCTCTAATAATAAAACCATTTATGCTTATATTTACGTGTAGAATGACCATATGTGAAGGCTACACCAAGATACAGATGCTGGAGCATTCAGTTGCTCAAATCAGCAGGTGTTTGTCTCTGCCCAGCATTGCAAAGAAAGATAAAATGGTGATATCTAGCTAGTTAAGACTATATTGTGATATAGTCAGAATCCTGAATAAGAGCTTATTAGCTGAGTCTAATCAACTTTCAAATTTACAAAGAATTAATATACTGTTGTTTTACACATTATGTAAGTAATAAATGCTATGTGTCAATGTTTAATGTTTGTTGTGTTCCATACCAGAATACTGTCTCATACATTCTTGATTCTTTGAATGGTATTTAATATAATCTGAATACTTATATGCTACTATAATAGATTAAACCTAAAAACATTAATAAGGGGATCCATCCCATATACAGACACCAAACCCAGACACTATTGCGGATGCCAAGAAGTGCTTGGTAACAGGAGCGGGTTAAAGCTGTCTCCTGAGAGTCTCTGCCAGAGCCTGACAAATACAGAGCGGATGCTCACAGTCATCCATTGGACGGAACACAGGGTCCCCAATGAAGGAGTTAGAGAAAGGAGTGAAGGAGCTGAAGGGGTTTGCAACTCCATAGGAAGAACAACAATATGAACTAACCAGTAACCCTAGAATTCCCTGGGACTAAAACACCAACCAAAGAGTACACAGGGGATACCCATGGCTCCAGCTGCATATGTAGCAGAGGATGGCCTAGTCGGTCATCAATGAGAGGAGAGGCCCTTGGTCCTATGAAGGTTCTATGCCCTAGTACAGGGGAATGCCAGGGCCAGGAAGCAGGAGTGGGTGGGTAGATGGGGGAGCACCTTCATAGAAGTGGGGGTGGGAAGAATAGGAGGGTTCCAGAGGGGAAACTGGAAAAGAGGTTAATATTTGAAATGTAAATACATAAAATATCCAATAAAAACATTAATAAATAGTAAATCATAGTTTTATTAATATATTTTTAAAATCTGAATGTGAATAAGTTCACATTCAAATTAATAAATAATCTGTACCTTTATTTACCATAATGTACTTAGTAAATAAGTTCAAAGTCATCATATATTAGTAGATTATAAGGCTATACTAGTCAGTATTACTACATCCAACTAGCAACTTAATCGACACTGGATTGAACATTCTAGGATCTTACTTACTGTAGTCCCAGTACTGAGTAAAAGGCAGAATTCAAACATCATGGTGAAGGAAGCTGACCTTCTGTCCACACAAGTTCTGCATCTTAGTTACTGAGGGGAGAAAACGATATCTACTTTTCTCACAAAAATATCATTATAACTTCTCAGAATTTTTTTCTGGCCATTCATCTATCTCATATTTCCATCATTAATACTTGACCACAGTTTTAATCTCCTCCCTTTCTCCCATCTCATCATGTTACATATATAACAGACTAATGTTTCTAAGGCATAAAGCATATCACTATCCTACTTAAAGTGCTTCAGTGCCTTCTCTCTATATTGAGGACAAAATTCACTTGTATCTTTTTACTACTCTTATGTCATCTGATTTTTGTATCATGTCTTCCATTATATCATCCTTTTCATTCCACACAGCCACTGTTGTCTTCTTTCAGATCCTAAAATATGACATGATAATCCATCTGATATATGTTACACTGTTTTTCTTTGCCTGGAACATCCTTTGCCAAACTACTCTTATAAGCAGACTTGCTTATCAAAGGTCTCAATTGAATGATCACTCTACCAGAACAGGATTTCTTGGTAATTATATCTGAAGTGGCAACATAATCTCCATTATTACTCTTTTGCAAAACATGGCCACTACTTTCTGCTGCTTAAAAAAAAGTAACATAATTTTTAATATTGTGTATTTTTTGTAAATCAAAATTTAAAATTTTTGTTTCACACTAAAATATAAAGACTCTTCCAAGGAATGAGCATTACCAACATTACTCACTATAAACCTGAGTTTTAGCTGCTTGAGACAAATATATACAAGGCATGGATAAATACCTATCTAAGAAAAATAAATGGTTACTAACTGTTATTTTTAATTCTGCAATATTTAGTTTTGATAAGAATATTATTTTACAAGATTTAATTTATTATTGACAAGAAACTACAACTAGCCGGGCGTAGTGGTGCACACCTTTAATCCCAGCATGTGGGAGGCAAAGGCGGGTAGATTTCTGAGTTCAAGGCCAACCTGGACTGCAAAGTAAGTTCCAGGACAGTCAGGGCTATACAGAGAAACCCTGTCTCGAAAAACCAAAAAAAGAAAAAAGGAAAAAAAGAAAGAAAGAAACTACAACTAAAAATCTAACAGCAACATAAGTGGGAAAGGCTGTAATATAAAACAACATATCATTCAGACTGTTCAGATAAGTTGGAAAGGATGGCTTATGCATAGATCATACCTGGCCATTCAACATCATTTATTTAGCCTAAATGTCCTCAGTTGATTCCTCAGTTGCTCTCACAGGCACATTTACCATTGTCCTATGTCCTATAAAGCTAAATTAACAATTTCTATATCAATAATATCCAAATCAAGATGACCTAAGAAATAAAAATATAATACTAAAAATGAATTTTTAAAAATGTGTGGAGATTTAAATCCAAATATCAGACAGATAGCTGCACACATTTTAGAGCTTATGATAAAGGGGAAGATTGTTTTTTATTTGATCCTAAGCATAAGGCTTTTGTCTTATCATTTTTATCTGGATCTAGTAAAATGTTTCTTGAAGATAAGACCCTATTATCCTTGCATTATTCATGATACATATCATGAAGCCTTTTGTGTACCAGTTTACAAAAAACTTAAGTAAACCATGATAAGTATCATTACCTAAATCACAAATTTTAGTAATATTAACAATTTATTTTTATTTTTGTCCACTGAAGAGGGAACATCACTTAAAACTAACTATTCAATCAATGTTAAATAACAAATATCTCACTGATACACCAAACTCAGTAACCAGTTGTCTTTGATTTGACAGGCACCAACTTCAGGCAATAGAGTGCTCTGTGAATTATTAATCTTGTCTTGTACTATTGTGGCTAAAGTTTCAAATAAGATGATTAGTATAAAATCAAAGATGTTCATGATCTCAGCCAAAGGCCTAGAAAACAAAAACAAATAGAAGGAAGCATCTAGAACTCTAATAAATTCATTCTCAGCTTCTTTAAGTATAACTCTACTGTGGGATAGAACTTAGAAGTCAAATGCTATACCCTTTGTCCCACTTAAAGTCCACAAACAACCCATGACAAAACATGACAAAATTAGCGGCAACTTAAGCAAGTAAATATTTTATTCTATAGTATAAAATAAATAGACTATAATTATGCAATATATATATTGTTTATATAATTTGTATTATCTATATTCTTCATGTAATTTAAGTAACAGGTTTTTAATTGAAATTTTTGAGTACTCATCATGCTAGCTATACTTAGGGTAGGAATTTTTGGAAGCATAAAATATCAAACTGTATGTAACCACAGAAAATAAGACATGTCCAGTTTTTAAGTGATCTTATTGCACAGAAGTATAGCAGTCAGGAAGCAAATATTAATATTAACTAAACTTTGTCTTCTTGGACTGAAGCTCCTTAAGGGAACTCTGTGCTTAACATACCTATGCATTAAGTAATCTAAAAAGAAATGTTTTTAATGCTTTGCCTCATATATTCTAAGTACTTTGTGAATATTCATTAGTTTATTTCCACATCCCTCTTGGTAAACTACTTCATCATAGTACATAACAGGGTTTCCCAGGAGAAGATCCAAAAAGCTGCACTCAAATAGAGCTGAAAAAGGTTTCCCTACCATTCTAACACACTAAAGTAACGTTCCCGGAGCACTCAAGAACACTATGTATCAAACAAGATGAAGCCTCTTGTGAAATGCCAAACAACTCTAAGCAGGAATTCAAATATGTCTATACGAAATAATCAAGATGCAAATTCAATCTCTATAATTGAGATGTAAGAAACTACACAACTTAATTCAGGATGCCTATTTTCATTATGTTGCTGGTTAATTTTACTTCTCAGCAAACATTCTCTCAGATATTTATCAGGAACTTTATATGAGCACGATGCTTGTACTGAAGAATGAGGATATATGTAAGACAAAATATAGAAACTGTAACCTCCAGTTTCAGAAAATTATTGTTCTGATTGAAATGATAAAACTCATGCAAATAATGATAGGGCATAAGGAAACCCTCAGAGCCATACTTCTCAGTAAAGTATTAACCAAGTGAAGAACTAGGAAAGGTAGGTGGGCATAAGGAAGACTCTGAACACAGGTGGTATTTGCATTGGAATTGTTGTGATAAGTACACAGTGAATATGCATAGAGAAAGTTCATTTCAATTCAGCATCAAGTTTCATTGGAAAGTACAGGCTACCTATTGCTGTTGGAACAATTCATCACATAGTAGTTCAAGGAAACTTAAGCTTCTTATATTATGGTTTGGGGTTTCAGAAGCTTCCACAACTGTCATGGATTTGAAATCAAGGCATTAACAGACATGGATTCCTGTGGGAAAGTCCTGTTTCAGTGTCTTTCCCACCTTCTAGAGGCAATCTAGATCTCAGCATCTTCATTCTATCATCACTTTTTCCTCATACTTAGTATTATCTCTTCCCTTTCTTTTTTTATTTAATGTGAGAGAGAAAGCATTTATTTTCCTTCAAATCTGATCAAACTACATTAATGCAGAAAATACCATTTTTACTTATAGGCCAATTAAGAATATGAAGCTCAACTTTACTAGATATAATACCTTTATCATAAATCTCCTTAAATGTGAAACAATATTTTTGTTTTAAAATATGAAAACAATGTCAGCCCACTGCTGTGGGTCATATTCCAGGTTATATTACTTGTATTTTTTCACTTCTTATCAACAGGTTTCCAAGTTCAGCATCTCTTTTAGGTTTAGCTTAACAATAATCCATAACCCAAATGTGGCATTTGCATCATGTTCAGAACAGAGGAATGCAGAAGACAATTATATCTGCACATATATCTCTCATGTTCTACTAAACTATTTCCCCTTTCATGTTTTCTTTTCAAATTTTATATTGATTCTTACTGAGTTTCACCTCATGCATTTCAGTTCCACTCATCTCCCTGTCCCCTCATACACACTCTTTACTGTTACAACATCCTCCCACAAAAAATAAACACACACATACACAAGCAAAGAAAACATCTCATCGTGGAAGCTGTAGTATGTTACAGTGTGCCCCACAGTATATCTGTCTGTCCAAACATCTTCACTTGCAAATGTTCATTTCAATGAGTCCTTGGTCTGGTTCGAGGTCTCTGGTTTTGGTGATGCTATCAATATTAGATCCCCGACAGGATTCCTCCTGGTTATCTTGTTGCCTTGTATCAGCTTTGGATCAACAGGACTGACCCTTCCACATGTCCCAGCCGACTGCAGATGGTATAGATTTGGGGGTGAGCCAACTCAGAGCCGTGCATCTGAGCCTGGGTGGTAGCTTAACTGGTCAGCTTTCCCTTACCTGCACTACCAAGGTGAGCTCTCCAGCACTGCTCTGGGCAGACCACCAAGGCTACAATCAGCAAGAGGCAGGGTCAGATCTCCTGCTCTCATGCCCTTGAGACATGCTCACTTGTACCCCTGCCTCCAGAGCCAGCTCTACAGTGCTGTCTGGGAAAAGCACGGGGCCTACTGTTATCACTGCTGAGAGGTGGAGCCAGTTTTCCAAAGCAGCATAGCCAGTGAGAGGTAGGACCAGATCTGTACAGACCCTGAACATCCGAGTAGTCCCCAACAACTGCCCTGACAAGGAACTCTCCCATGTTCTCTAGTGGTGATATGAACCTCAGACATCAACACAAACCCCTGCCACTGCATAGCCATGGACCCAGACATGGCCCTTAGTAGCAGCCAGGTATGGACCCTGGTGGTGGTGCGGGCCATTGACAACAGGCTACTCCTCTCCACTCTTGAGTCTCTAGTTCCATCTCTCTTCATAATGCTCAAGCTGCTTTCCACAACTTTCTCTAACATCTTGCCTGAACATTATGGTGGATCCCACTGCATATGCTGGGGGGGGGGTGCCTTTGAGTGACAGATGTGATGGCAAATCAGTGTATACGTGCAGGTGAGCAGGTCTGTGGGTGGTATGCTGGTCTGAAAGTCTGTGTCTGTCTTCCTTCTCCCTCACTGTTCTGCACGGTTCTGTAGGCAGGGTTCTGTTTGTTTATGGCCCACCTATGCAGTGTGGTAGAAGGCAGGTCTTTGGGCATCTTTCTCTACTAGCACTGTGCATGGCATTGCAAAACTCTGTCTTTCTTCCTCCTCTTGCGCTATGCTGTCTTGATTTGACGTGATTTGATTTGATTTGTATGAGTCCTAGGCATAATACAGCTTTGGACACCAGGACAGGCATGAAGCTAGGATGAACAAAGGACTGTCATCTCCTCTGCCTCCGACTCATATAAGAACAACACCAACAACAAGGTGTCTCTTTGCCCATTCTCAGGCAGTCTTCCTACCTTTTATAATTACATTGGTGATTATCTCAGGTCCACACAAATAATTCAGGACAATAAAATCCTGAATATCTTATTCAATTTAAGGTCCTTAACCACAACATCAAAGCTCCCTCTGTCACATAAGGTAAAGTGCTCACAGGTTATAGAGATTAGGATGAGTACTCTGGAAAGGCATGGAGAGGGTTTAGTCTACTTCAGCTATTAAAGCCAATATTGTTTATTAATTTTCACATTTGAAGCCATTCACATTTATAGCCATGAAAAGGTTTCTAATCTATATTTGCTTTTTAAATTTTGAAAAGGGGATACTTTGATTGTGGTGCCATACATTTCAACTGATTTCTATTTTTTTCTGAGTCTTAAAATTGCCTATCTATACAGTGCGATGGATGCTGTGATCACAACAAAAATAGAGGAAAAATTTTCTCCTTACCCACCTGATATATCTGTTGCTGCAACAATTGCCTTAAAAACAACTAAGCTGAAGTGTTTTATTTTATTTTTAACTTTATACATCAGTAATGTTTTCACCAATATTCTCCCTTCTCCCTGCTCCAACTTATCCCATGTCTTTCCAAATCCCTCTCTGTATGACCATTAAAGAGTTTTATTTCACAGTAACATTACATTTTGTCCTTTTATATCAGCCTTCAAATTCATAAAGATTACATGATGGCAGCACCATGGAATCATGTGGGAAGATCATGTCAATGGAAATGATCTTCAGACCTGCCAAAATATGCGTGATGAAGAACTGAATATGTGAGGCATGCATTATTTTGTGTAAGAGAATGGAGCCTGAGCACAGGAAAAGGGAAAAGAATGGTAACATGAATGGGACATGGCTTTCCATGCCTGCAGGATGGTCTCATGCTGAAGAGATAAGTTTGAACATGGTGGAGGCTGCTGCAGCCAGAAACTGAGAAATCATGTTCTTGAAGGCTTCATTGGGACCTGTATGGTAAGGCAGTTCCATTTAATATGATAATGATGATGTGGCATGTACACTGAGTATAGAAAACTTAGAAGCAATGAACTAAGGCTTCTCCTTGGCCAGAGTTCCTACTTCGTAACTTATTCTAAGGCAAAATGAAGTTAAAAATGTATATATCCCACATTGGGTGAATTTGAAAGAAAGAGTTTTCTGAGATATCCATTCAATTTCTTTTAGCTGTAAAAATATTCATTGAAACATATTTTATTGTTTTGTTCATTTTGTCTTTTTTTCTCAAATCACTAAAACTCCAGTGATAGAGTCACTGTGGTCAGAATGAGTCCTATAACATGCAGGAAATAGGACCCCTCTACCCTTGATTTTGAATAATAGCTTTAATGAATTCACAATTTGGCCATAGAAATGATAGCACAAATGCTTATTTGAATTATTCTTAAAATCTGTTCTTTAAAGGAAGCAAGGCTATTTAATGGATGACTTTCCACTAGATACGTAACAGTGAAAAAAATCTTTAGGGGGATTACTGGACATTGACTTTTAGTTTATAATAATCCCTCGGGAGCCATCAGTTAGAGGAGGGTCATGTAGCCTTTAAATAATAAGTGAACTATTGACTTGAGCCAGCATGATGGTTCATTTGATGAAACCTTAATACTTGAGTTTAGCTCTCAAGTTCCTGAGTTAAATAGATATCTTTAATAGTAGGCAGGAGTTGAATGTATCTATGTAATGAAAGGCCTATTTTTATGGAAGGTCAAATTTTGATTTAAATGTCTTGTTTTACTGTTTGCTGATCAAAGCAGCAAAGCTCAAGCAGAAGAGTCACAATGGTCATAAAGGGATAGCTAACGTAGAGAGTATAGGTCATCTCTGCCCAGAAAGAATGGGTACGCACAAGTGGAAACAAATATAATATGGAAAATGTACTTTATAAAAGACTTCCATTGTTTTTTCAGTTTTTATTATTCTGCTTTTCTTTTCTTTCTTTTTTTTCCTTCTGTCAATACATATTCAGTTTTCAGTATTCTTGTATTTCACAGACAGGATGCTATTTGTGATATTCTGCTCTGGGCTTGGAGAAATGAATAATACACTCTTCCTATTCTTAAGCCAGTCACCATCTAGCAGTGGTGAAATACAAGAAGGCAGACAATATGGGAAATAAGCATATTATTAAAAGCAGACCACTAATCATTCTCCCTGACCCACCTGAAGCAAAAGCACCAAGAAACTTTGTAACCTAAACCTATCTTGTACTTGGAGAAGTCTATGTGAAAAATTAGAAATGTAAGAATATTCCAGGCAGAATAGACAGAAATGCATGAACACAATGCATTTCTAAGAACCATAGACACTTTGGTAGTCAAACCCTGTTCAGCTAACTAATAACAGATTATACTATGCTATTTGGGGAATAGTTAATAAATGAGCCACTTACAAATACGTGAAGATGGATTTCAAACAATCAACAGTAGTCTGGAGTTGGTTACTTACTGTAAGCCTTGGAGAGGAAGACTCCATGAGAGTTCCAATAGACTACAAGAATACAACAAATATGTAGCAACCTGTGCAGGGAGGAACCCCAAAATAAATGTCCTAACCTCACTTTGAAGTTCTCTCCAATCTGTTGATTTAGCCAAATGAGACCGCAGGGCCAGAAGGTATTTCCAAAGGACACCAAGAAAGAAAGGAACAGGGAAAGTACATGTGTCTGAAGAAATGGAAATGTATAACACATGTTCAGTAGTTCAATGTTTCATCTTTATTTTATAGTTATTGATGAACCAAAATTTTAAGAAAGTTATGGGAAATGAATTTAGACATGCCATCGGGTAACAAGACAGGAAAAACATTTAATAGATAAGTCCAGTTAATAATACTGGTGAGTCATTAAATGAATACATGACTAAGCTCTCTGTTCAAACCCCTTTATCCTGTAAAAGTATTCAGAGTCATACTTTTTGAATTAAACATATGCAAAATTGGAGCATATAGGTGGGCTCAAAGATAAGATAGAGACCTGAATAAATTAAATTCCCTTTGGGTGTGACTCTCTAAAGTGATATTAAAAAAGAGTTTCTGGTTGGTGGTTCAGACTCTGAGAGCCAAAGAGGTCCAGGTTAGTTTACCCTGTTGGTCTTCATGTGAGGTTCCTATCCCCTTTGGGGTGGGCCCACAATCCTTCCTCTTATTCTTCCATAAGAGTCCCCCAAGCTCCATTCACTGTTTGACTGTGGGTGTCTATATCTGTCTGAGTCAGATTCTGGGTGGAGCCTCTCAGAGAACAACATGCTCCTGTCTGCAAGCATAACAAGAGTATTATTAATAGTGTTAGGGACTGGTGCTTGCCCATGGGACGGGTCTCAATTTCAGCCTGTTATTAAACGGGCAAGATCACATGAAATTTGGTCTTCATGTGGGTCTGGAACAACTGGAATGGGGGTTATTCCAAAAGCAGTCACCTATACATGGGATATGTTCCTCTGGCTGGGCTGCCTTGTCTGGCCTCAATGGGAGAAAAAGTGCCTAGCCTCACAAAAAACTTGAAGTGCCAGGGTGGAGAGATACTGGGGTTGGGAGGGTATCTGCTCAGAGGAGAAGTCAAGGAGGGAAGGGGGAAAGATTGTGGGAGGGGAGACTGAGACAGGGACAGTGAGCAGGATGTAAATTAAGTAAAAAAAATTAGAAAAAGAAAAATAATTTAGGAATCATGAAAAGAGAGAGATAGAAATTAATGTCAATAACCTTTGACTTCAGATGAAAAGCATATATTTCTTCAATATTATATATGATGTTAACTGTTTAAAAATGTGAAAAGTCTCAGCTGATAACATTGCTTTTTAGAGATATATATTCTCTTCTTTAGAATCAACAAGCAGACTAGTCACCCCAATCTTACATGGACTAGATTGTTCATGGATTACTATTCAGGCATTTTAGGTAAATATTGATTTGAACATATAACACATTCCAAAGATTCTTAAACAGGCAACTCCTAAGGGAACATTTTCCATAGAGCAGTTCACTGGCAATTCGGTCTTCAAGTATTTACTGACTAAGTACTATAATGGTTGTTAAAATAAATGGAGAACAATTTTTGTAAGATCCCTTTTTGGTTTCTAACTAAAAGACTAAAAGATGAAAAATATATTAAGCTAATAAACAAATATAGAATATTTTAAATGTAAGAAAACATTTTTCTGTAGTAAATGATAAGAGAAGAGAACTAGATGAGAGTGATCAATCAACATTTGGCCTTAACAATCCAGTATTCACAGATTTTCCTAATTCCTTGCTGTCACTGCTGAAAGCACTTACTTTTATATACAGGATACAAATAGAATTACATTTATCTAGAACAGAAATGCACTGAAACTAGTTCTTAAGCATAAATTCCTTGGACTAAGGTAATTATGAAACTTTTCATGTTCTAGAAATCCAAAGGAACTAAATGACTCCATGTATATTAGGTACCTCTCCACCTACATGGGGAAAGTATTTGACTCCTGGGCACATCACTTATCTTTCCAAAATTGTATCAATCAGAGTGTGAGTTTTATGATCATGTTTGGACTTTTTAAAAACATAAACATAAATCGTCTCACAGGGCTTCCAAATATTTTAGAAAAATAAAGAAGGATGAATTTGGAAGATAATTTCAATATCAACTTTAAATGAAAAACAGAACATGAATATATTTCTTAAATCTGCATCAGACCTGTTAGACAATGTAAAGACGTATTAAGGAAAACTTAGTTCTCTAATGTCAGGCATTAGCGTAGGAGGCTTTTAACAATATCCCTACTTTTGTTCCACTATAACCTTGCCAGATTGTTGCTGACAGCTATTCAGTATCAGGTCAATGCTAACTTGGAGGCATGTTTTAGTTCTCTTTTCAGTGAGATGGGATGAAAATAAGAGAACCTGAATCTTGGAAACCAGTTATAACTGAGAGTTCTGGCTCTATCTATAGTTCTCTCTCACCCAAGACTGCAAACATTTCTAAATTAACATGCTAAAATCAGAATCAAATAAAATATTATACATTCCGACTGCCTGCAGAAGTGACACAGCTGCAGGGACAGACTCCGATTCTGGCTCCACTCATCCAGCACCTTTCCCATCCGAGGAGGGGTGTCCGCCCGGGAGGGGTCTCAATGCCTGAACCAGTAGGCAAGCCATCTTTGCTCCGGTGCCCTGCCAGGGAGAGGGCAGCCTGCAGAAGTGACACAGCTGCTGGGTAAGACTCCATTTCTGGCTCCAGACATCCAGCACCTTTCCCGCCAGAGTAGAGCTGGTAAGAGAGTCATCTTTGGTACAGTTCTTGGCCAGGGAGAGGGCGACCTGCAGAAGCGACACAGTTTCTGGGAAAGATCCCATTTCTGGCTCCAGTCATCCAGGACCTTTCCCACCCAAGGAGGGGTGTCCACCCGGGAGGGGTCTCAAGGCCTGAGCTGGCAGGAGAGCCACCTTTGCTCCAGTTCGCCTAGGCTCCAGTCTGCACTGGCGAGAGTGTGGACCACAGAAGCTACACAGCTTTGGGACAGAAAGAAGCAACCTAACTTCTGGGACAGACCCTGTTTCGAGCTCCAGAAATTTGAGCGCCTTCCTCGCCAGAGGAAATGTGGCCATCTGTGAGGGCTCTGTGTGCCAGAGCAGGTGAGAGAG
>NC_034613.1:112603495-112615580 GCF_900095145.1 Mus pahari
TATGAACTAACCAGTACCCCCTGAGCTCGTGTCTCTAGCTGCCTATGTAGCAGAAGATGGCCTAATTGGCCATCATTGGGAAGAGAGGTCCCTTGGTCTTGCAAACTTTATATGACCCAGCACAGGGGAAGGCCAGGTCCAAGAAGTGGGAGTGGGTGGGTAGGGGAACAGGTGCAGGGGGAGGGTATGGGAAACTTTCGGGATAGCATTTGAAATGTAATTAAAGAAAATAATAAAAAAATTATACATTCATTAGACTTTGTGCCTATGAACCATAAAATGAAAGAGTTAACCTAATTTCTTAGCCTCTCATTCAATTGTTTCAGGCAACTTCATATATGAGTTCATATACATTTTTAATGTCACAATTGATATAAAGAGATCACACTAAGATTCCTGAGTTGACTAATTAGGACACATATCAGACTTCCATTTTGTTCTCACGCTTTCCATTGGTCCTCCACTCCAGAGGAAATTATCTGTTTGCCAAACCAACATCTGGAATGAACATTAAAATTACTAAAAGGAACTTGGTTTTCGCAGATAGTAGAATTAAGCAGTAAAAAGGAATTCAGTTAGTTACATGACAGATTGAGTTTTATTTTTCAACCATCCAAAAAGCCATCAAACAGTGAGAGAAACTGGAGTTTTTCTCCAGTGCTGAAGTCATCAGTGCCATCCTGGATCTCTGCCAGGATTTTAGGCTCAGCATGTCCTGTCTTTCTATATCCCTGCTGCCCACTTCCTAGATTTCCCCCTCTAAGTAGTGCTAAATGTGCAAGGAAAATAGTTCTTGGCCTTTGCTTGGATTTGGAAGGAAAATTGGAGTTTGGATATTTTGCTAGGAGTGAGTGCTGAGAAAAACAAAATAGCAACCATGCAATACTCATAGGATTTTCTGACCTGAAAATCTCCACATTAACAGGCAAATCCTTTTCCAGTCTTTTGTGTTCTCACACTCTTGGTAAAAAAAAAAAAACAAAAAACAAAAAACATTCACTGACATTCCCCCACCCCCAGAAAAAAAAAAAATTAAAAAGTACATTTGACAGTAAGCATGCGGTCCAAACTCAAGCTCGAAGAATCACTATCAAAATACACTACTGTGGCCAACAAAGATACAGAACCATAGGTATCATTACACTAAACACACAAAATAGAAACAAAAAAATTAAATTCTTACTGTGTACTTGAACCTGCATTACATAATTAGTATGCATCATTTTAATTTTCATAATAGTCCTATGACTTAAATACCATTGGAATTCCCATTTTATACTTAAGAAAATGAGGTCACAACATGTAATTTTCCCAAGGCCCCACAACTAATAAATGACAGAACTACAATTTTGGCTGAGACGGTGTGCTTGATCAGACATTCCTTCTGCCATCTCCTTCTGCAGTCTTGCCTAGACAGTCTTCCTTAGTATGCTACAGAGCCTCTCTAATCACCTACAGGGCCAGGAAGACAACAAAGCATGCACACAAAGTAAACTTAGAGTATAGCCCCTCCATCACTTGAGGAAAACAAATCAGTATTTTGCTCCTACCTTGTCTTCTTTGCCCTTCTCAAAATATAATTATCCTTTCTCAAGTCTTCCCATCTCTGTACCTTATCAGAAGAAAAGAGCTATTTTCTGTTCTCTGTCCTTAAACTTGAAGCCTGTTTTGACCTTTCTTGATGTCTTAATACTCTAACATGAATGTGTTTTACCAAAATCGATCAATCCTCCCTGTGTTTTATGTCTTCTCTAAGACGTGTTCCCATTACTGCCTTTTGCTTCTATTTTTGCTACCCGACACCATACAAATGCTTCCATGAATGAACCTATGAACATATAACCCGTAATCATATTCCAATTTCAGACATGCAGAACCAATAACAGTCTCTCACAGGGCTCTGCAGTAGGCATTTGTACACTCAAACACCTGTTTTAGATATCCAAATGTAAACATTAGCACTCTACATTCTTTATCACATCTCAGTTTGTATAGAGTATTTAATCAATGAGAGTCATATTGTGCCTTATTTTGCTCTCAGTGGTTGGTGAATGCAATATTATAAAGCTATGGAAGGAGTTTCTTGCCTGAATTACTTAAGAATGTCAAGTCAGAAGTTGAATCCCTCTGTTTATACAGCTGAGTACCACCCATCTGAGTGCACAGTCAGGAAGAGATGTTGACTAATACTCCTGTCTAAAATGTGTATTTGTATGATCCACTTGTGGATTTGCTCCTAAGACATATTCTTTTGCTTTTTTCTCGTTCATGTTTGCAGTGTTACAAAGTAGTTAAGGAGAAAATAATTGGCATCCAATCAGAATCTGAACTATGGCTCCATTATTTATTGGTTGTGATCTTGCATAAATCACTGTACCTCCTTAAAACTTAGTGCCATGTGAGGATTTGTGGAGATGGAGTAGGTGTAGGTATGTGCATGGTTCTGTGTTTCTGCTTATTTTTGTGGGGGTTGAATG
Organism: Mus pahari; assembly: GCF_900095145.1. NCBI lineage: Eukaryota > Metazoa > Chordata > Mammalia > Rodentia > Muridae > Mus > Mus pahari. Next base: position 112,605,973 of record NC_034613.1, read on the forward strand.
TGAAGGTGAGGTAGTGCATGGATTTGTGTGTTCATGCACTTGAAGGCCAGAGATCAACCTCACATGTTGCTCCATGAGAGTCTTGGTTTTTTTGAAATAGAGTCTCTCAGTAAGATCTGGGGCTCATGTGTTTAGCTAGGCTGATAGACAAGAGAATCACAGCAATCCATCTGGCTCTGCCTTCCCAGTGCTTTGAGTATATGTGCTTACTACCATCCTTAGCTTTCTTGTGAGGGTTCTAGGGCTGAAGCTCAAGTCCTCTTGCTTATAAGGTCAAGACATTAACTACAAAGCTGTCTTCTTAACCTCCAGTTTCTCCATCTTCAGACATAGTAAGAACATCTACTTCATAAGTTCACCCCTCCTTCAAATGAAGCACAGTGTGTGGAGTACTTATGTATCATTTGACATGTTATAATTGAGAAATGATCGTTATCAGGTACCATATAAGGTTTAAGTCATCACTAACCTCACAAAAACACCTTTGGGGTCTTCTAAACTAAATAGAAAAACTGAAGCCACTATCCTTGCAAACGTGGTCCAGTCCCAGTCTAATTGATGTCAGAAAAGAACATCCCACAAATGTTTTTGGCAATTGAATTTAAAAAACCAGAAGAGGAAATTACGAGAGCACACACACACACACACACACACACACACACACACACAAAATGCTCTTAATTCTCCTTGTAATGAAACAGAATAAAAGTGGATCATTAAAATCTTTCATTGGGAAATCAAGTAGCTCTCATATTAACACATGCACAACAATAACAACTTTGGCATGACTTGAGAATGTGAATGCGAGTGGCAAAATGCAAATGCCAAGGGAGAAATCAGTTGCATTATTTTTCCATTATTAATGTTTTTTCTTTTGTCTTCTGAATTCTGGAGTTATTTTATTTAAATTTGATGTTTGTATGTAATCTTGCCTGTGCTTGGCATTCTTCAATAAAAAAAATGGTTCAGTAGAACAAAAACAAAATGTAGTAATTACGGCTGTAGCTACAATGTTTGTTAAATTCAAAAGCAGACAATAGAAATGGTTGTATAATCACTGAAATTGAAAGAGCAAAAAGTATCTCCCTTTTACCCTTTTGTTGAACCTGGCCCGGTTAAAAAGGATTATAGCTCAACAAACCAATGCTAATGTGTGCCTCCTCTTAAAATATTGTAAAAGGTGAAAAACAGATTTTCCAAAGCAAATTTGGTGTCAAGGAGTTTTCTCTATTGATGAACAGGCCTGTGAGCCTCTGTTTGCCAAAACAGAAGACAAGCAAAAATAAGATTATAAGGGGTGTGTTGGCCTCATAGAGGACTTATATCCAATATATACAAAGAGCTCAAGAAGCTGGACTCCAGAAAATAAAATAACCCAATTAAAAAATGGGGTACTGAGCTAAACAAAGAATTCTCAACTGAGGGATACCGAATGGCTGAGAAAAACCTGAAAAAATGTTCAACATCCTTAGTCATCAGGGAAATGCAAGTCAAAACAACCCTGAGATTCCATCTCACAACATTCAGAATGGCTAAGATCAATAATTCAGGTGACAGCAGATGCTGGGGAGGTTGTGGAGAAAGAGGAACACTCCTCCATTGCTGGTGGGATTGCAAGATTGCACAACCACTTTGGAAATCGGTCTGGCAGTTCCTCAGAATACTGGGCATAGTACTACCGGAGGATCCAGCAATACCTCTCCTGGGCATATACCCAGAAGATGTTCTAACTGGTAATAAGGACACATGCTCCATTATGTTCATAGCAGTCTTATTTATAATAGCCAGAAGCTGGAAAGAACCCAGATGCCCCTCAATAGAGGAGTGGATACAGAAAATGTGGTACATTTACAAAATGAAGTACTACTCAGTTATTAAAAACAATGAATTTATGAAATTCTTGGGCAAATGGATGTATCTGGAGGATATCATCCTTAGTGAGGTAACCCAATCTCAAATAAATCACTAGATATGCACTCACTGATAAGTGGATATTAGCCCAGAAACTTAGAATACCCAAGATAAAATTTGAAAAACAGAAGAAAACCAAAAAGAAGGAAGACCAATGGGTGGATATTTCATTCCTCCTTAGAATAGGGAACAAAATACCCATAAAAGGAGTTAAAGAGACAAAGTTTGGAGTTAAGATGAAAGGATGAACTATCCAGAGACTACCACACCCAGGGATCCATCCCATCATCAGCTACCAAACCCAGACACTATTGCACATGCCAGAAAGGTTCTGCTGGAGACAAAATTTAAACCTAATTTAAAGGACCAACTATCCAGAGACTACCCTATCCAGGGATCCATCCCATCATCAGCCACCAAACCCTGATACTAATACACAGGTCAGCAAGATTCTGCTGAAGGGACCCTGATATAGTGGCCTCTTGTGAGGCTACGCCAGTGCCTGACAAACACATAAGTGGATGCACACAGTCAGCTACTGGATGGAACACAGGGCCCCCAATGGAGAAGCTAGAGAAAGTACCCAAGGAGCTGAAGGGGGCTGCAACCCTATAGGTGGAACAACAATATGAACTAACCAGTACCCCCTGAGCTCATGTCTCTAGCTGCATATGTAGCAGAAGATGGCGTATTCAGTCATCAATGGGAAGAGAAGCCCCTTGGTCTTGCAAACTTTATATGCCCGATAGAGGGGAAAGCCAGGGCCAAGAACTGGGAGTGGGTGGGTAGGGAAGCAGGGTGGGGTAGGGTAAAGGGGAGATTCAGGATAGCATTTGAAATGTGAATGACAATACCTCTTCTGGGCATATACCCAGAAGATCTTCCAACTGGTAATAAGGACACATGCTCCACTATGTTCATAGCAGCCTTATTTATAATAGCCAGNAGCTGGAAAGAACCCAGATGTCCCTCAATAGAGGAATGGATACAGAAACTGTGGTACATTTACACAATGGAGTACTACTCAGCTATTAAAAACAATGAATTTATGAAATTCTTGGGCAAATGGATGTATCTGGAGGATATCATCCTTAGTGAGGTAATCCAATCACAAATAGAAGTCACTAGATATGCATTCACTGATAAGCGGATAATAGCCCAGAAATTTAGAATACCCAAGACACATTTTGCAAAACACAAGAAAACCAAGACCGATGACCATCATGGGGATAGTTCATTCCTCCTTAGAATAAGGAACAAAATACCCATGAAAGGATATAGGTACAGAGACAAAATTTAGAACTAAGATGAAAGGATGGACTATCCAGAGACTACCACATCCGGGAATCCATCACATCATCAGCCACCAAACCCAGATACTAATGCACATGCCAGCAAGTTTCTGCTGAAGCGACCCTGATATAGTGGCCTCTTGTGAGGCTATGCCAGTGCCTGGCAAACACAGAAGTGGATGCTCACAGTCAGCTATTGGATGCAACACAGGGCCCCCAATGGAGAAGCTAGAGAAAGTACCCAAGGAGCTGAAGGGGGCTGCAACCCTATAGGTGGAACAACAATATGAACTAACCAGTACCCCTAGAGCTCATGTCTCTAGCTGCATATGTAGCAGAAGATGGCGTATTCAGTCATCAATGGGAAGAGAAGCCCCTTGGTCTTGCAAACTTTATATGCCCGATAGAGGGGAAAGCCAGGGCCAAGAACTGGGAGTGGGTGGGTAGGGAAGCAGGGTGGGGTAGGGTAAAGGGGAGATTCAGGATAGCATTTGAAATGTAAATGAAGAAAATAATAATAAATTTAAAAAAAGAAAAGAAAAGCAGTGGAGTGGGAGTGGGTGGGTTTGGGAGCAGGGCACAGGAGGGTAGGGGAATTTCAGGATAGCATTTGAAATGTAAATGAAGAAAATATCTAATAAAATTGTTTCTGAAAAAAAAGAAATGTAAATGAAGAAAATACCTAATAAAATATTTTTTTAAAAAAGTGGTGTTGGCAACTATCTCACCATACTTTATTAATTCCAGGACATATTTGTTTAGGTGTTCAGCACTTTTTGTGCCTTTTAGTAAGAGACTTCAAGGTATTTTGAACAGATGTACCCTATGGGTGACAAAAAAATAGCTAACCTTTATTGGAGTAAAATATAATGGTAGTCTTATGCCAACACAAGGTAGTGGTCACACATTAACTCATTCAATGAATAAGTATTCAGTGCCTGCATTCTGAGGAGACAGCAGTGAACTTCGGTGATGTAATTCGTAACTTAACAGGCCTGACATTGTCTTTGGTATAAATAATAAGCAAGCAAACAAATAACTGTTTAATTATAGCCTGTAAACAGGGGATAAAAAAAATGTAGCAGGGTCCCACTGTTGCACATTCCACAGGGAGGAAAATGTTTCTGAAAAGGCACAAATCCACTGGAGAAATGTTCCAGTTTAACCACTTCAACAATGAATTGACCACTTTAAAGCATGAAGATTAATGGCCTTGGTAAGTTTAGCCCTTATACTGTACCTGCTCAGAACATTTAATTTACCTAACAAAATTTTACCAACAAGAAAAAAAAATGTGTTGACATGCTTGGTAACAAAAAAGCCCTCATTTATTTCATGTGACACATGGGAAAAGATCAGCTTTGAGCATTTTTTTTCCTTCCACAAGGATTGCTATTTAATTTCAGAAAACATTCTCTGAGTCCCATAACATAGGGAAGTATAAATAAAAGTACTGCTGTGCCATCCTTCAACTGTTAATCATGTCCTCAAATCCTTCCCATCATCCCCAATCCCATCTTTGAAAATGAAAACGGTCTAGAATTTTTAATTCTTTCCCCTTTGCTGTTTCTCTTGTTTCATTAATCACTTCTGTTTCTGGATGGTAGGGTTTGGGGTTTTTTTGTTTGTTGGTTTGTTTTTTGTGTTATTTTTTCTTTCTCTTAATACTTTGAGAGAATATTGGCCATAATTATGGAATAAGGCATCCAAAACTGCCAACTCAGTTTTCCTCATTGTAGAGGTGTCTTTACTATATTACTGACATGATTCCATGAATGTGTTAGAGTAGAACCATTTCTGTTATTAAGCAGACCAGTGTCTCATCAGAACAGCAAAGCAAAAACGAAAACAAACACACACAAACGAACAAACAAACAAAAAACCCCAGAGCCTTGGATAGGCAATGCTTCTATCTGTTTGCCTACTGTAAGGAATGTAGCTCCCTAAAGACTTTGCTTTTGTTGCACCTGTACATATTGTTAAGCACATCCTTGCTCACAGAAAAGGCAATTTGTTGTGGTAGTGCTTGATTTGATTCTTGGTGCAGTAAAATGATCAAATTCTGACAAATCCATGCTGTTATATAAAATCATGGTAATTCATCATCTTGGGACACATTTCCTGGCATTTGCAAAGGGTCATTGCCCCAGATCATACTCTTCTCTCATTTCTTCTGAACTCTTTCAAAAACAGTGATCATATTGTTTATTACTGGCATTCCAGAAAAGACAGCTTTCCTTCACTGCCCTCCTCCCAATCCTTTTCTGCACTACTTTGCTGCATTTATTCTTTGTACCATTGCCAATCAATAGCTTCATATTAGAGGAAGCCGCAATGACCTCCAGTGAGGGCTGGGGGATCTGTAACATAAGAAAGAGCAAATGCTCCGGCCCAGATTCGGGGCTTTCTGCTGGCCTACCCTAACTTCTACCCCATCGATGAACTGCTGGAATCCATGAAGGAGCCAGTCCTACAGATACCAAACTACAGGATCTCCATGACATAAGGCAACAACAGGATATCCAAGAGGAGTTCCAATGAGGTTCCAGTATTGATAGTGTAGTAGAAGACAGATGACTCAAACCAGACCAATGACTCATTGCAATGAACATTGAAAAGCAGATAAATATGGACCAAAGTGTATACTGTGGGACACACATTAACTCAATACAGCTTCCACAATGAAATTTTTGTCTCTATAGGGGGTTTGCAAGTGTGGAGGGGGATAACAGGGGAGGGGAAATTGATGTGAATAGGGTGCATAATATGAAACTCACAAAAAAAAACAATGAAATTTGTCCTTTTAAATACAGAACAAAGAAAAATTCTGTTTTATGTGCTGTGTTCATAAAAGGTTTTTTTTTTTCATTTGATTGAGAATTTTTATAGTAATTTTAAACAAACAGGTATTCTTTCAAATTGTCTGACAACAGAACTAGACCTAGAAATGATAAAATAGGTATGACGCAAAATTATTTATTTAGTAATTTTTTTAAACTAAAACTAAGTTCTCTGATTTCAGGAAGTAACAATTAGGCTCCAGCTGTGTGCTCAATAACTTGATCTTTTAATATGTTCTTAAGAACTCTCCTTAATATTTGTTCCATCATCTAAAAAGAACAGTGAGGGAAGCCCCAGAACCATTATTTACCTGTTTCCCAAATTCCCTTGCGGTTGCTTTATACTGAAGAAAAGTTGAAATAATAATTCTCACATAAGCCATGCATTGGATTTGTATACCAGAAAAATAAAAAGTAGAAATCCTGTAGCTCTTATTTAGCAATATTATTGGCTATTCAGAGAGTGTTGTTTTCAAGATAGTGGAAAATGGTATTTCATATATTGGTATTCCAAATAAATTTAAGCATTTGCCCTAGGTAACAAGCCAATTGGACAGCCATTCTCCTTAGGTAATTGGCCTCTGTTGAATGTGTCCTAAAAAAAAAAATCAATGAAAGAAAGACATGCCTCTCATTTCAATTCACACAATAGTCATCCAATCCTGGAGTTGGTGATGTAAGGAACGCCTGCACACGGACCAGGAAGAAGCTCCTTTATGGGTTTTCTGAAAATGTGTGTGCTTTTATGAAAAGCTTAAGAGCAGGCCGGCCTAAGAACACAAGAAACAGGGAGACTCTGAATAGTCTTTTGAAAGCTGTTCCTTTCAAAAAAAAAAAAAAAAAAAAACCTAAACTGATGAAAAACGAGAATGAGGGGATGCAAGCCTGTCAGGGTATTAACACAATCACTCAACAAACAGCAAGCAGCAGCAGGTTTCACATGAGGCAGAAATCAAGGGATTAACAACTTTGTCCATCCACACATGAATCTATAATGTAAAACAGCTTCGAGCAAACTAATCAAAGTTTGAAGCTGATGAAGAGGTCACTAAAGACACTCCAAATTAAACTAGATAATAAGAATGTTTCTTATTGTGGGGATTGAAAAATGTCTTTGAAATATTGGAGAAATTGATATGTAACTTACAACTTAAGTGCATAAGAGTATCCTGCTACCGTTTTAAAGCAAGTCTCCCAGACCCAAATAATTACCACTAACCTTGTTCTGTATGAGAACTAGAAGAAAAGGATGAGTTTAGGGAAAAACCTCTTGATAAATTTTGTAGAGTTTTTAAATCTGTTATTCATAAATTTAGATGTATGATAACCAGAATAGCCTTGACTTTAACTCTAATATATGAATAACCTTGCTGTTCCAAGATTTAGTAGTTCATAGTGATAGTCTGTGGAGGATATACACTCCTTCAAATTCACCATTCTGTTTACTGTGGTCTGGTTGTGAGACCAGACCTCCTTTATATATTTCAAATCCTAACAACAAAAATTATTGTATTAGGAGGTGATGACCTTCGAAAAATCATAAGGTCAGAGCCCTTGTGAGTGAGATTAGAGCCCTTGTAAATGAAGCCCTAGAGAGCTCTCTTGACCATTCAGACCTTTGAGGATACAGCAAGAAGATATTGCTTCAGAGCCACAACGAGGGCCTTCATCAGACTTGGAACCTGCCAGTGCTTTAGTATGGTACATTACAACTATTGTTGATAAGCTACACAGTTTGTGGCATTTTTATAGAGTCCACACTAACGCACAACCCTTATTAATTTCAATATTCAATTAACTTAAATTTTGTACTTAAAACATCAAAAGTATTTTGCCTAACATAGAAGAATACACATTGAAAATATAATGTGAAGTACTTTCCTATCATTACAACTTTTGTGTAACCTTGACATAAAAACAGCCTTAAGGTATGTATCCTCACAATTTTATAATGTCAGTATTGATAGGCAAAGTAGGAACCTGAACACTTTTTATGACATCCTTAGTAAAAAGTAAGTGTGGTTGTCCATCTAAAACAGGGGAACCTACCTCTGTCAACCTCAAACACAGGAGAAAGTCTGGATGAGCTTCAAACATAGTCCGAGTGAGAGACAGCCTCTGCAAAATGCTAATGCTTAATTGTAGAACTCCCATTAGACTAAAGAAGCTTTTCTACAAAGATGCTATGTGGTTGCACTGTTAGTGACTTTAGTGACAACTGAGTACTAAATTGGAACTCAAAAGGGATCTTTAATACAGAAGTCACCTTTATGAGTGACAATCCAGCTGGCCAAGGGTTACCCTTAAAGATTAATTTAGCATTTTATTTTTATAATATGTGCAATGTGCTCAATTCATGAATATCCTTGTTGACATGAAACACACTGAGTTGAGGTACATAAAATTAATCATTCCTTTGCATTTAAGCATCTTCACTAACAGTTCTGTGTGAAGTGAAATTCTGAACTGTTTAGAACTATAGTGATAGTGGAAGCCATTGTTTGAATTAAGTACAACTAGTGAACCCAATTAATAGATTCCCTTATGTTTCTTCATATGGATACTTATCTTCAGTCATATTAAAATCAAACCTTTGAATCATCAAGTAACATGATCTGGTAGAACAAGCCAAATAAACTTGCATTCAAGGTAAATGGCACATCTCCTCATTATCTAACTGACAAAATAAGAAAACTTTCTCTAGAAAAGTTCTAAGTTTGAATTTCCCAGGGGCACCTGCTAAGAAAATGATCAGTGGCTCCTAGGAAACACACAATTAAAAAGCAAAAGGGATGCTAAAAAGAAGAAAACAAACAAACAAATGAAAACAACAACAACAACAAAAAACAACCAACCCAAAATGATAACAGAACCGATCCGGTTGTGGAATTCCAGAGACATTCATACCAACTGAAGGATAAAGGAAATTGAAATCTGCATACATAAAATTCCCTTCAAGTATGAGTTGAAGGATGTCTCCGGGAACATTATTGCTTGAGCATTCCAGGCTTGCATTGCATTAAGAACAAGCATTCACACAAGCATACACCTACTGAAATCTGAGTTGCAACTTTGGTTCCAAATTCAGTACAATTTGTTTGCATTGAAATCTACTGTTCCTCTACAAGGGTCTATAAAATGGTAACAGAGATGGTATCTACCAATATAGAACACTTATATGGTAAACATGTATTCATACACTTCCAAACGTTTCAATATCAATCCCTCCACTCCACACCCCCCAAAGTACATCAAGTAGATAGGAAATCATTTTAATAGTAACCATCATTTTGTGTAGAAAGTAGAAGGTCAAGAAATATGAATGAATCAGAACCATAATCTGTTATATACTGACACCCTGATCTAAGAAACTACAATGTCAGAATAACCTGGTGTTTTTCAGAATTGCAGACCATAAAACTCAAGCTCTGATGTAAGCGCATTATGATTTAAGAGGCAATATGCTAACTTATGGGACACAATGAAGGCAGTCCTAAGAGGAAAATTCATAGCCCTGGGTGTCTCCAAAAAGAAACAAGAGAGAGCACAGACTATTAACCTGACA
>NC_034613.1:112616052-112621690 GCF_900095145.1 Mus pahari
AAGAGAATACAACAGCCTTTTCAATAATCAGTATTAGAAAACCTGGAGCCCAAATGCAAAAGAATGACATTGAGCTGGGCATGATGGCACTTGCCTACAGTTCAAGCACTTAGGAGGATTTATCAGAAGGATCAAAGCCAGCTGGAGTCACATGGTAACAGCCTGTCTCAAACCAAGAACAAGAAAAGGAGGAGGAGGGAGAGGGAGAGGGAGAGCAAACAGTAGTAGCAGTTGGTTCTCTGCTTAATACTATTTATAAAAATTAACTCAAGCACATCAAAAACCTAAGAGTAACAACTAAAATTATAAAACTATGAATAAAACAGGAGGCATTCTCATTATACTGTTTCGGCACTATTTCTTTAATGACTGTGACCCAGGTACTGGCAATTAAAAAAAAAATACAAAAAAAAAAAAAAAAAAGAGGCAATATGCTACAAAATAATATAGATGAGATAGTCAGAGAGAGAGAGTCACACACACACACACACACACACACACACACACACAATTACTTCAAATAGAATCAAGAATATTTAGGAGTTGATTTGAGCCAAAAGAAATAAAAGAGTCACATGAACTGAGAACACATTTGCTAAGTAGAACAGGGAAACAGGTGAGCTAACTGATCCGGACCACTACCCCATCTCCTCCAAATCCAATTCAGCACTATTGTCCCTAGCACTGCAACAACACCAGCTGCAGTTTTCCTTTCTCTCTACCCACATCACCTGTAGATCCTACAGACCACCCTCTCCTAACTTTCATGTCCCCATCTGGGTCACTTTATCCCAGTCCCAAACTACATCAGGAACGTTCTGCTAACCCAAGGACCTGGATATTCTAAAATCACTGAAGCACGTGAATCTGGGGGTGGTGCTTTAAAACCAACCGCATGAAAATGAAAGAGGTCCTTCAAAGGCAATTATTAAATTCCTCCAAGAAAGCCAGGAAAACACAAACAATTGGAGGAAATGAGTAAATCCCTTAAAGAAATCCAAGAAAGCACATAAACAGTTGAAGGAACAAATAAAACTGTTCAAGACTCAAAAAGTGGAAGTAGAAGCAATAAGAAAAACACAAACTAAGGGAATTCTGGAAGTGAAAAATTTAAAAACTCAAAAAGGCACTTCAGAGGCAAGTTTCACCAACAGAATAAAGAGAAAATGGAAGGAAGATGCTTAGCATTAAAGATACAATAGAAGAAATGGATACATCTATCGCAGAAAATGTTAAATTGAAAAAATTACTGACACAAAACATCTAGGAAATCTAGGACACTATGAAGAGACTCAGCTTGAGAATAATAGGGATAGAAAAGGACAAGAATCCCAGATCAAAGGCCCTGAAAATAATTTTAACAAAATAATATGGATTTTTTTTCTAGCATAAACAAGAAAATGCCTACAAAGGTACAAGAAGCATATAGAGCACCAAATAGATTGGACCAGAAAAGAAAGTTCCCTCGTTACATGATAATCAAAACACTGAACACACAAGAACAAGTTTTATCTAGAGCGATAAAACAACTGAAGGAGATCAAGGGAATTCAAATAGGAAAGGAAGAAGTCAAAGCATCTCTATTTGATATGATACTATATATAAGTAACCCTAAAAATTCTACCAGTGAACTACAGCAGATAAATGCCTTCAGCAAAGTAGTAGTTGTATACAAGATTAACTCAAAAAAAATCAGCATTCCTCCTATATACAAATGATAATGAATGGAGAAAGAAAACAGAGAAACACACCTTTCACAATAGCACCGAATAAAGTAACTCTAACTAAGCAAATGAAAGACTTTTAAGATAAAAACTTCCAGTCCTTAAAGAAATAAACTGAAGAAGATATCAGAAGATAGAAAGATCTCTCATGGTCATGGATTGGTAGGATTAACATAATAAAAATGTCCATTCTACCAAAAGCAATCCGCAGATTCATGGCAATACCTATCAAAATTCCAATACAATGGCTTTGAAAGGAAAACTCTCAACTTAATAAAATAAAAAAATTTTAAAAAGTAAAAACCCAAGATAAGTAAAACAACCCTAAATAATAAAGGAACTGCTGGAGCTATCACCATTCCTAGTTTCAAGTTCTAATCCAAAGCTATGGTAATAAAAACTACATGGTATTGGCACTAAAAACAGACAGAATCAAATTGAAGACCCAGATACAAATCCTCACACATAGGGACACCTGATTGTTTTTTTAATTAAGAAATCAGAAACAGACACTGGAAATAAAGACAGTATCTTTAACAAATGCTGCCAGTTGAACTGGATGTATGCATGTAGAATAATGCAAATAGATTCAGACCTATCTCGCTGCACAAAACTCAGCAAATGGATTAAAGACCTAAAAAGAAAACCAAGCCAAACCAAACAAAACAACAACAACAACAACAACAACAACAACAAACCAGATACATTGAACCTGATAGTAGAAAATATAGGAAATGCCCTTGAATGCATTACCATAGGATACATCTTTCTGAACAAAGGTTTGATAGTTCAGGCACCAAAATCAACAATTAATAAATGGTACTTAATGACACTGAGAAGCTATGGTAAGGCAATGAACACCTTTGTTCAGACAAATTGGCAGCCTACAAAATGGAAAAGAGTTTTTTAAAATTTATTTATTATTATTTTCTTTATTTACATTTCAAATGCTTTTCCCGAAAGTTCCCTATACCCCACCCCCGCCCCTGCTCCCCTACCCACCCACTCCCACTACTTGGCCCTGGCCTTCCCCTGTGCTTGGTCATATAAAGTTTACAAGTCCAAGGGGCCTCTCTTCCCAATGATGGCCGATTAGGCCATCTTCTGCTACTTATGCAGCTAGAGACACAAGCTCAGGGGGTACTGGTTAGTTCATATTGTTGTTCCACGTACAGGGTTGCAGCCCCCTACAACTCCATGGGTACTACCAACTCCACACCCAGTAGTAGGGTAATGCCCCAAAATTACAAACAAGAAACTACAAACAAACAGACAAATAAACCAAATAATCCAATTTAAAAGGGAGATGTAGATCTAAACAGACTTTTAGTGGAAGAAACTCAAGTTGCTAAGAAACACTTAAAGAAATGTTCAACATCTTTAGCAATCAGAAATGCAAATCAAAACTACTTTGAAATTTGATTTTACACCTGTCAGAATGACTTAGATTTAAAAAAAAAAAAAAAAGAAAACAAGAACAAAAACAAAAACACGTGTCTTAGCCTGGGTTATTGAGGATTTTCTTGACACACCCTTGGCAAACAACTCAACTGAGTGCGACGCAGTCCTGCCACTGGAAGCCATGCCTGGCAACAGGAGCCAACACTGTATGGGATACTACAAGAACCAGACACTAGATAGCCCAAAGACCTGGGGTAAACTAAACACTACTAGCCTTAAAGACAGACAGACGGTCAGAGATTATTTTTTAAAAAAATAAGACCCAGTGATATTTTAATATACTCATTGATCGTTGCCTTATCCTGTAAACATGAGAGAGGCTTTCTCTGACAGAAGATGAGAACAGATGAGAAGACTCACAACCAGACATTAAGCTGAGAGAGAGACAGAGAGAGACAGAGACAGAGAGACAGAGACAGAGAGACAGAGAGAGAGAGGGAGCAATCAAATCACTCACCTCAGAGCTTAAGGGATCCCACAAAATTGGAGTCAGAACGATTGTGAGAACCAGAAGGGAAGAATAAGGCCCTCTGAATCAAGAAAGCTAGGAGTATATGAGCTCACCAAGACTAAAGCAGCTCCACAGAGCCTCCATGGATCGGCACAAGGTCCTCTGCCTAAATATTATAGCTTTTAACTTAGTCACTTTAAGGAGTGCCTGACGATGAGTATGAGTAGGTCTCTGACTCCCATACCTTCTCTTGGGACTTCCTGCTATTGGCTTGCTGTGTCCAACTTGGATGTGATGGATTTTGCTTTATCTTATTATATTATATTTTGTCATGTTTGATAATTATCTCTTAGAAACATGTTATTTACTCCTGAGAGAAAGTAAGGGAGTGGATCTAGAGGGAAAACAAGGTAAGAAGGAAGGGACTAGGAAGAATAGAAGGAAGAAAACCTGTATTCAGATTATATTGTAAGAGAAAAAACTCTGTGTAATAAAAAAGGAAGAAATTGAAAAACAATGAAGAAAAAGTCATCCATAAATTTAGCAAAAATATTCCCACTTGGCTGTTCACTTACATTCTAATTAACGTTGTCTCAAACAATTAAAGTTCCACAGAGAAACATCCAAGGCACAAAATGCCACCAGTGGAGCTGAGTATACTTGTAGAAAGAAATGTTTGTGGCCACAATACCTGAAAGGTGTCGGGTTATTAACTAGAGGCTTCCTAATGTTTTATCAATTTATCAATGAGCAGACAACTAGTCACAACATCGTAGTAGATACTTCTTAATGAAATATCATTTCCATAGTAATAGTTATTCTCACCAGAATCTGATCCACCCAGTTAAAAACAGTACTAAAACATTCATCATTATGAGAAAATGTTAACAAGGCCACAAAATCAGAAGCAACAATTCACATGGTTAGACACTTTAGGCTCCCTAAAACAATTCCTCAAAAGATCCTATATATTATCCAGAAATAATTGCCTTACCTTTCTTTCTCCCAAGTGTACAGAACTCTATGATGGAGAATTCAAGGAGGCAGGAGCTAGATAGAAGTATCTGGTCACACTTCACTGACAGAAAGAAGACAAAAATGAACTGTGGTACACAGCTTTCTACTTTGTTATGTAGTCTACAACCCAAACCCAAAGAATAATGTTAACCTTTTTTTAGAGTGGATCTTCCCCCTTTCAATTAACCTAATCAAGATCCATGCCTAGAAGCCAATATTACAACTGAATACTGAACTAGTCAGATTGACAACAGATTAAAAGTAACAATTATCTGTGCTAAATTTGTAATATACACACAAAGAAGACAGGGTGGCAGAAAAGGCTCTGCTCACCAGCAGAAAGAGAATGATATTGAAGAGACATTTTAATGTGGTGAAAGAATAATAAACCAATGAGTTCAAAATCACAGATAATAGAAATCTGTTCCAGGTGCTACTATTCAGACAGCTGAAAGCATTATCATGCCACAAAAACACAGATGTACTAAAATCTGAGTTATAACTTTCGTAACCAATTTGAAACATATTTATTTGCACTGAAATCTACTATTCCTCTATCAAAATCTGTAAAAAATCATCACAAACATGACATCTAGCAATATAGAATATTTATTTGCTATATGTGCACTTACAGACATTCTGACTTATAAATCTCAACCCAATGCAGTGAAGTATTATCATTAGCTCCCATTTTCTAGATACAGAAATGGACAATGACAGAAGTAACATAATGAATTTGTCCTAGGTCACTTAATTAGGACCATTGGAGTTAGAATTTGAACATAGATGGTGACTCTGGAACATATGCTCTTTTTTTTCATAATTTTCTGGAAAAATTCCTGTATATATTTAGATTATTCTTTTCTCTCCTTACATATCCAAATTCATGTACCTTCTCCCTTCACCCCCTCCTCCCTCCTCTCTCTCTCTCTCTCTCTCTCTCTCTCTCTCTCACACACACACACACACACACACACACACACAC
>NC_034613.1:112622380-112637574 GCF_900095145.1 Mus pahari
ATATGCACACACAGACACAGACACACACACACACACACACGCATATACTCTCTCTCTCTCTCTCTCTCTCTCTCTCTCTCTCTCTCTCTCTCTCATGCACACACACACACACACACACATTCGCACATGCATGCACAAAATATAAAGCAATTATTTAAAGCATAACCCATCTTTGTTTGTGAGCTACAAATTCTTCAAAAAGTCTCTCCATATGAAATCCAACCATGCTTAAAACTCACCCACTTACAAGATAGATCTCAGCTGAAGGCTTTCCCTCCTCACTGAGTATACTTTAAAAGGTTGAAAATGGGTTATTTCTCTCTAGTATATATTTGCATATGCACAGGATTATCTATAGGAACTTACTCATAAAATGCAGAGCAATAGTCTGTGATATATTTTAGGGTCTACTGATGCCTCAACAAGTCATCTGAAACCAAGGTCTATATTTAGTTAGAAATGGACTAGAGTTCCCTAAAAGCCCAATGATAAAGACTGAAGATATGTTTAAGTTTTATCCCTGAAATAAAAAGAGAAGGAAAATAAAAGTGGGGCAAAAAAAGAGAGGAATATAGGAGAGGGATGGGAAGGAATATGAGAAAGGGGAGAGAAAGGGGGGAAAGGGAGGGAAAGAGAAGGGAGGGAAGGGGAGGGGAAGAGAGGAGAAGAGGGAAAAAAGAGCAGCAGTCCAGCGAAATTCACATTGTGGGAAAGGGGTCAAAATGTATTGGCATCCAAAAAAGTACCAATGGAGAATAAGAGACACTTAGAAAGACTCTTAGATAAAAGACCATTAAAAGAAGAATTTTAATTTAAATAGATGCATCTGCTAACTCAGTGCCTGGTCAACCAAGTTTAATGATTTCTCAAGAGCTTAAAGAATCAGGAAGATGTGTGGAAAAAAGCTAGTTTCAGACTATGAAAATATGAAAGTGAGAGGTGGTAACAAGGCTAAATGGTATATGTATGCCAATGAGAAAGTGGAGTTAAAAGTAGAAAACAAGAAGGTACAAAAGCATATCCAATTTTGGGAGCTTTTAATGAAGCGGTACAAAGAACTCTCACAGTCTGTGGTTGAGGAACATGTCAATTTGTCAAAGAAAGTAATGATTGTGAAAATATCATTGTATCTAAAATACTCTCTAATTTTTGTAGAAATTCAAGTAAAATAAATCCAGGAGATAAATGACTGGTAACAGGCCACTGTAGGATAAAAGTGAAACTTTCCTGAGATCTATATGGAAGTGGGAACATTCATGAGGGATCAAGAGAGGCAGCAATGAAAGAAAAAGAGTCAATAGCTGTCATTGAAAGGTTAAAAGGCAGAAAAAGTGATACTTTACAAATTTGATTTAAAAACACGGGTTGATTTGAATAGATAATTAATGGCCACAGTCAGCATTTATTTTAATTCTAGTAAAGCATCCAAATTACATATCTAAAGGCCTCAAGATCCATTAACTCACCATGAGTATTAAAGAACTGAATGCTGAAAGCACATATTTTGACCATCATCCTCCGAGGACCCCATCATACTTTTACAGCTCAAGATAACCTTTATTCTTCCAAAAGTCTACTTAGTCAAAATGACTCAGGCCCATAAAATAAACTCTTAGACTTACCTTGATACTTCTGTATTTGAACAGCACAAGAGTCTTCATTTACGTTCTCCATCTAACATATGCATAATCCTCTGGAAGCAATGACTACATTTCTATTACTGAATGTATTGCCAAGATGGAATTCCACAGAGAACAATATTTATATTATGTTTTTAGTGTTCATATAATGTACCTGAGAAAGAGAAGTCATCAATTTTAAACTGATTTCCCACAAAGAAAGTGTAGGAGAAATGTGCTATTAATAATGTTAAGTCATTTATGGGGCTGGTAGAACAGATGGGGTGCGGGTGTTAAAGGAAGCATCCATAAGCAAGTGAGAAACTACAGAGAGGTGTGAAGAGGTACCTTAAGTCTTCCTCTATCTGAGGGCTTTTGTGGGCATCTGTCAGAGTCACATCTGAGACTTCCCTAAGATAACTGGGAAGTAGAACTTTCAGAGCATACCTAAGGGACTCCTGCCACTCACTAGAAAGGAAAAAGAAAGAACTGACATTACCATCCCACAAACTACCAGGACATCAATTGCCAAATTTGGGAAGAAGGGCCAAATGAGAGGTTATCTAATGGAATTTGTTGTTTTCCTTCAACTATGAAGTACTCAAAAATGGTGGAGTCTCAAGATGCATGTGCCAAATAGGACTACTTACAGTGTCTGAGTGTGGACCAAGACTAATTCTAAGAAATTTATAGCAACAGAAGTCACTGTAGTGGAAAGCAGCCACATTCTCATTGGCCTTGTTTTCATTTGTCCAGAACACTGATGCAAGGTGTTGAGACCATACCAGAAGCAAAGTATTGTAGCATGTAGCTCTTGTAGCATGCTCAAAGTCTTTGACCAATACTCATTCCTGGAAGCTTTAAATTATCTGATTAAAAGGGAGATCATCAAATACCCAATTTGTAATTTGTAAGGTTTGTTTTCTCATCTAAAGTACTTTGGAAATCAGAGTCAAACCATGTTTTCTCTGGGATTGGAAGATTATTAACAAGAGTAATAACAATAATAAATAATAAATAAGTTTCTTATTGCCAGCCACAGAGAAACCTCTAAAGGAAATACTATACCCCAGTATTTTTCATACATATATCAATATCATTAGTATATACAAGTCTTGTTTACCTTTGTTCCAATCTACCATGATCCTACCAGTGTTTGAATCTTTGATTGGTTATCAAATCAGTAGTGAGATGTATAAACAGACAATTTTACTTCAACACCATCAGGGAATGTGGACAAACTCAAATAAAGATGATGGAACATATTATTTTTGAAGGTGATGAAATAAACAGGAAAAAACACTATTATATATAAATGAACTTGACTCACTTCTCATCACTAACAGAGAATTATGGGATAACCTATAAACTGTAAGTATTTATTCACTAGTCCATTGAACAACCCCATACTTTAGGTCTTATTTAAAGTGAAGGATCATTTTTGTACCCTGGCTAATAGGATCACAGTGATCTGCACATGTAGTGTTTTGACTAAAAATGAATTAAAGTTAAATATAAATTATATGTCAATTGTATTGTAAAGATCAAAATCACTAATGTTGCAAATATCAGAAAGTTCTTACCTGAAAGTAATATAAAAAGGACATTTAGTTCTATAGAATTCATCAATAACTGCCCTTAGCAGGGGAGCAAGGTTACTCAAGTTATCATTTATCACTACTATGCAGTCTGGATTCCTGGAAATTCTCTTGGGAGGTTCAAGCAGCTTGTACATCATCATCCAATTAGAAAGTGATAGCCAATTAAAAAGAGTGGAATCAATAGCTTTGCGTTAAATCTGACCACAGAACCATTGTCTATTCCCTTCTTTGAAAATGGTAATGATTGAATTTCCTTACCCCAAAGAAACAGCATGCAAATCCATTGCAAAATCCCTCTGCTCTTACACTCTACATCAGCGACTGCAATGATGATGATTGTGTTAGTTTATAGAATGAGCATGGGATCAGTGTTTTTCCAAAGAGGCTTTCATAAAATATACAATCATTTTTCCTTTGTCACACTGTGTTCATATGGAAATCTCTGTATGCGTTATTAAAATGGGTAGTCTCTTAAAAATGAGCTACCCTAACATTTAAAGTACTGCTTCCAACTCTCTTATAAATGACTCTCCTCTCTTGGGGATAGCAACAGTTTTTCAGTTATTTTTCATCATTGTCTTCTCTTAAATTCTATAGCACTTGCCCATATCCTTGATTTTTGGAACCACATTCTGTTAGTCTACCCACCCAGCAGGAAGTTGTTGATCACATTTTATCTTCACAAAACAGAGAGGAAGAGTAGGAAGTGAGCTGAGACTATAAAACCTCAAAGCTCATCCCCGTGACGTACTTCCTTTCCTTAACAAGGCTGTAATTTCTAAAATTTCCATAATACACCCCAAGTAGCACCACTGACTAACTAACTCTCACAGTTAGTCAATTGATCCTTTTCTGCTTGTATTACCCTTTCCTCTTCAGCTTCAGGTCCATGACCCATTATTTAAACATTCTTTTACCAACATGTTCAAATCTGTTGCTGATTTTACCAGAGTGATCCTATAATTCTTTAGCCTTGATTCATTCTAATCCCCTATTTTTTGTATTCTTACATTCAGAAACCTGACCAAACCTATATGTGAAATCATACAAATGTTACCCTACAAATCCCCCAACAACTCCTCAAAATGTCCTTGCTTCACAGGTAAGTTTATTTAAAAATCTAAACAGGGGCTGAAGGTTTTTGCACCTTCTCATTTAATCTTCCTACCTGATAAAACACACCTCATGTCAATAACAGGCATTTTGCTGAACTGCCAATGGAAACCGAGGGAAAAAGAGATGGCTAAGCTAGAGAATATAAACATTTGACATATTTCTGCATATTTGTCAATGAATCAAGACAACAAATTGATGGAAAGATACCAAGGAGTATAGAAATTTGGTTCATGCTATCAGTACATAATGAAAGTGACTAGAGGCATCTTAAAAGAAAGTAAACACATCACAAATACTAATTTCTAATGAATCAGTGTTAGAAATCAGCTTAGAAATTAATTTCGTCTCACTCTTCATTGTTACCAAGATACAAATAAGGCACTTTATCTGCAGGATTCTGTTGACATTTTCATTACAATAAAATGGTCCCACTTCATCCATTCATTGACCAGGAATCTTGGGAAAGCATAACATATGTGAGGGTCTGTTGTCCCCTGCCATGTGACCCCAGAGAATCCTGAAGTTAGTATCATCCCTTCCATCATTCCCTTGCATCAATGATGCAGCTAATGAATCATGCCTAGAGAAGCCAGTATAAATGTCATCTCTACTACATCTCACAAAAGAAAGCTTGAGGGTTTGTTTGTTTGTTTAATGTTTTGTTTGTTTTTTGTTTTGTTTTGTTTTGTTTTGTTTTGTTTTTTAACAAGCCAATTTAAACATTTTCCTTAGGTTCTCAGGGAACTTGTCTTTCTACCTCTCATTGCTTTAGCTCAGCATACCATGCATTTAAGAGTTAACAGACCCAGGTACACTTTAGGCAGGGTAAATTAAGTCCATTTATAAACTCTTGCACCAATGAGTTTTCTCAGTGGGTTCTTCTAAAGTCATTTAGCTCAAGAATGTGTGTAATTGTGATGCATGGAGACAATTCTCTGCAGGAACACTGGGATTCAGTATAGTGCATGTAGTACAGGTGCTGAGGTGAGACGTGGAGGACTGGATGAAGTCAAAAGACGATTCCTCCCCGGGAACACGCTTCTCTAAAATCTGAGTCATCTGAAGTTGGTAGAGTTTCAGAGGAAGCGCTGAGGAGGAAGGGTAAAGAATAACAGAGTTAATTAGGAGGGCTATTACCACTGGAAGGTTCATACAGGCAGGCAGGCAGGCAGGCAGAAACCCCAGTTCAATGGACTCTCAGGCATAAATCAGCAACTCTTACCAGCCACATAGGCAAATTGGCAGGCTTTACAAAAAAAAAAGGCATGGTTGGCTTCCCAAGTCACACCACTGGAGACTCAGGAACAAAGGAAAATGAGAAGTTGCAGTAGCAGTTGAGATAGACAGACTGTTAAAGCAATGGCCCCTGGAGACTCCACTGTGCAGGGAAGGAGGCTGGTGACAGCTAGATCTTTCTCGGGGGTGTGGGGCAGGCAACTATCTTCACCACGTAATGGACTTATAATTGCACATATTTTTGTAAATTTACAATTAAGCCACCGGAATAATTTCTTCATAACTTGGTGTTTCATGTGCTAGTTTCTCTTCTGGAAGCCCCCCCCCCGCCCCCGTCTGTTAGGTATGTGAGCAGAAGACCCAGAAGCAGAGCAGACAAGCCTGCTGACAACTGGGCTTTCAGGTTGCAGGCCAATTTCCCTAGGGGATTACTTTCATATTCATTTGCAGCTTTCCTCAGGCTTCTTCTTCTAGGAAAGGTAAGGGCTGCCTGCCCTCAAGGCCTCTGTGGAGACTCCAGAAAGCTAGATCCTTTGAACAGGCCTGAACTTGCTTTCCTGTCACTAATGGAGAGCTGGTTCTCTTCACACACTTTTCTGAAAGGAGGGTTGTGTGGGCCTCCCTCCACCTCTCAACACACCCCTTCTTTCTTTTTCCAGGCTTCTTACATAGATTCTTCTTACATTTTCCACTGTGGCAGTCTCAGAAAAACCTTCTCCAATCACCTCACCTCAGCTGACAGACTTTTCCCTTTCCTGAGCAACTGTCACATGTAGGCAAGCAAAGTTCGCAAAGAGGGAAAAAGCCAAGTTAGAAGTCAGACAAGCCTGGACTTGAATGTCAGCTCTCAAATTTACAACCCAGGCAACTTTACAGCAATCTCACTGCCCAAAGGCTCCCCTCATTGGTAAAGTGAATATACCTATCCATACATAGTCCTTCCTTCATAGGCATTAATAAGGATTAAAAACTAAAATTAGTCACAACCATATATAATGTGCTAGACTGTCAGTTAACTGTATAGACTCCTTGAGTTGTTTTGGAGATACAGAGAGGATTTGCAAAGGATGACCACATAGTAGGTAGAGACAAATTGAACTTCAGAAACCTAGCAACCACAGTTCTTGACATCAACCCATATAGTGTAGTATACTAATTGTAAAAATGTAACAAGAAACAAACGTAACACAACAAATCCTAAAAGATACAGAGAGGTGAATGGTTTTTCCCAATGTGTGTCTATAGAGTACAGTGTATGTCATAAGAAGGATCTAGACTTTAGAGCAGAGAGAAGGGTTCTAGATTTGTTGCTTACTACCTTTGCATCTAGACAAAGTCACTCTGCATCTGTAGTTTCCCCATCTATAAATTGGGGATAGTTATAGCACTGGCTTAATTGTTATGAAGAATAAATTGTGTGTATATATCCTGAGAAAAATGCCAACTACCTTTGGATTTTTGAAAATGCCAATTTGCCTGGTTGATTGATTATATTCATCATTTGACACATTCTTCTCTTCTATACTGTTTAATACTGAAGTTTCTTTTTTCACTTGATGGCTCTCATGTCCACCAGTGGATGAAAAGCTTTAAGGACCAAAATCATCCTAAGCTTTTAAATAAGCCCTTAGCATAATGTTCATTCTGCAAAATAGCCCCACTATTTGAATTCCTAACCTTACTGAGCATATACTTGTTCCAGTCCAAGGTGAGGCCCTCAAATGCATTACCTCCTTCAAGCCTCACAACTAGACTACTTTCTATGTTAGATAATAGATTTGATGTTTTCAGGAATGAATTCCTGACTGAGAAATGAGACACATAGCTTATTAGAGACTGATTTCAACAGGGAAGATAATTTCATATTGTTCCTGTCCCCTTTATTGGCTAGTAGAAATGTACCATTCCTCAACCTCTTTTTGAGATATCCTTGACTTGGTGACATTTTTTTCAAATAATTGTCAGTGTTTGCATGTGGGAGCCAGATTCTTCCTCCATGGCTCAGCTGCATGAATCACCTTGAGATTCTTTTCCCTGGAACCTTTACCCTTGACTCTTTCTCTCCCTCCTTTGTTTTATTCATTATATTCAAACCTCAGAGGATATGTGAGGCTGGACTGTGTGACAACAGTGGTTCTTAGCATATGTATGGCCAGAGAGGGAAAAATGCAAATTGTGAGTAATGAAATTAACCCTGGGGTTTCATTTGAATAGGCAACGACTCATAATGCAGGCATGTTGAACCATGTATCTGTCTTCATTATTTTCATGATTGCAGCTTTATAATTGCTTCTGATGAAAAGCAAGGAGATGAAAATTCAACAGTGAAACACAACCAACAACCCTTGGTGTGTGGGAAGTACACTGTACTAAAGAGTTTACTTTCCCAGACAAAAGGATGAAAATAAGTGTGTTTGCTGCTATTGAATTCAAAGAAATTGAACTCAGCTTCTCTCTGTAGTTCAAGTTTCTGGCAAATAATCTACAGTGTAAATGTAGCAGGATTTTTTTTTCTGAACAGATAACCATGTGTTGTGAATGGGATATAAATTAAGGATACACTTTTCTCTCTGAATCTATATGTAAGCAACTTCTTCTCCTATCTCCCTTTGCACTGCAGCTCTATTTCCATGTGTGGAATGAGATGCTTTGAAATAAAGCCATAGAAACTTTCATCTGATCCAGCAGTGTGAAATCACTATGGGTAGAGGGAGGACAATAATACTATGTGGCACTTTAATTGAGTTTAGGTTGATACCACAATTCAAGAATATCAATTTCTATTACCTCCATTAAGGACAAGCTATTGGACATAGCAGTCTGAGGTAGAAAAGGCTGGAAGGCACACACTGTGTTAGGCCTGCTTGAATAGTACCTCAGAACAATTGACCACTTCTAATTACCCAAACAGGCATCATTATTTAGTCCATGTGATCTTCTGGGATCTCTATTAGATATTTTCTTTAGCTTGTTGTATTTAATCGTCACAACAACCTTGCACAAAAACACAACTTGACCTTAATTTTATAGATTTGTCAACTGGTAGTCAGGAGCATTAAGGAATTTACTCCCAGATCACAAGCCTTTTAAGTTACCCATTAAAGACTGGACATGGTCTGATTGAATGGAAAGTCTATGCTTTTTCAAGTCTGATGTGCTATGAAGATAGGAAGTGATCACTTTCAGCAGGATTTCCTTGATTTCTTGACTGAGGGTTTTTCACTATCCCCATAACCCATTATGCTGGTAGCTTTAATATAAAAAAAAAAGCTGGAAAATCCCTACCCTTGACACTTATTTGTAGAATCATGGATAATATGGTTATTTGTGTCTTAATTCTTTCATCTCTAAAATAGCGATATTAATTATGGCAGATAGCCTATCAAATTCAAGTACAGTCTTAATGATATCACTGATGTAATGTATAGTCTTAATGATATCACTGATGTAATGTATCTTGTATATGCTAATTACTCAATAAAACTTAGCTGTGATTATTAGTGTATTCTCTAGTAGCTTAGCATGTAAAGAAATTGCTCTATCCTCTCCTTGATACCCATGGCTTAGAACTCCAGTACAAATGCAAGTGTAATATTTACCCCATAGTTTTCATGTAATCTCTCTTCTAGCTACAGTACTTACTAGGTTTAGTAGGACTTCAGACTCTCAAAGATATACTACATCAGAGGGGAAAAGATGTCTTAGAGAAAGAAGGATCTCAGAGTTTTAAACTGAACATAAGAGTTTTTGCCACCAAATAACCCAATTCACAGAATGAGCCCTTCAATGCATCTGCCTTAGGCATCTATTCACATTCCTTGCGGTCATGTTCTCTGCGAACTTAGTCATTAGGTGATGTCTCACACAGACTTTTCACATCTCCTTCCCAATACCTTGCCTCATTGTTACTACAAAGATCTGCACTATTTCAAATACTATGCAAGAGGCCAAATTCTAAGTTTAACTTACTTTATTCACTATAAATGCCAAGTCCCTAGCCCTAACACTAGGCCTGAAATATTTAGTGTGCATGC
This sequence comes from Mus pahari, assembly GCF_900095145.1. Lineage (NCBI taxonomy): Eukaryota > Metazoa > Chordata > Mammalia > Rodentia > Muridae > Mus > Mus pahari. Next base: position 112,631,987 of record NC_034613.1, read on the forward strand.
ACAACACAGCTGTACCTGTCATATATTTTTAATTACAATGGGGTTGTTTTTTGCTGTAAAGCAATTGTACAGGTTTTATTTCAACAAGATAAGCAGAATCAAAGTTTATAAAGAATGAGACTCATTCCTAAGGTCATACAGCTTGGAAATACTGGGTCAAGTGTCCAATTTATAAAATTGTCCTTTTTTAAAAAAGCAAAACCCCATAACAACAACAACAAAAAAGAATAGAACATGAAATTGGGTCGGTAGGGAGGTGGGAAGATCTTGGAGAATTTGGTGGAAGGGTAAGAATATGATCAAAGTATATTGTATGAAAAAGAAGATAATTAAATATATATCCTGAAGGTTACTGGAAACCTTAGAATTTGGAAATTGGAATTTGGAAAGGAAAGTTTCTTGTCTAATTTTGTTCCATAGGCAACAATTTCTATTAAGTGGTTAGGACAAGGAAAACCCTCTCCCAAAAGTAGTAGTAGGACAGTGTACACGGTAGCAATATTTCTCCTAAACTAGCTTTTTAGGGAAGGGGCCCAGGGAATATAAGAATGATAAAAAGTTGGTACTCGAAACATTAAAAGAAGACCAAATTGACATATCAGGCAGCCAGATATACTCATTCATTAGTGAAAATCTATCATTGTAGAGAGTTTCTTTACCTCAGGAAAAGTTCATTGTCTTAAAGCAAAATGATAATTCTCATCAAACCACAAGGCAAAACTTACCTCCTCCATGGTGCTACCTCTAATTGGAATTACCTTTCCCCAAAAAAGAAACTTTACATTATTTTGAATGAATAAAGACAGTAAAACTACAAAATGTTAATATTTTACAAAATTTAGAACAAGTAGTCAATAGCATGGATGGCTAAATCAAGATTAATAATTATTTCAATAAGCAAAGATAAAAAACTTAAAGCAAAGGATTGAATTCAACAGAAAATGCACTAACTCCAGCACTTGGCTTCAAAATATCAATTTCACAAGTACCTCATAGGGAGAGACAAGATTTGATGACCATTTGTGTGAAATAGACCTGGAGATTTTAGTTGGCCTCAAGATCAATATGAGCCAGCAGTGAGATGTCACTGTTAAAGATGCCAATACAGCCGAAGTTTGTCCATTTCACAAAAAGCAATCATCTGAAAATACCCTGTTTCAGTCCAACTACATCTGTGATATTGTTTTCCATGTTTAAAAAAACAACAATTACAAAGTATATTAAGTTCAAAAAAGATCAACTAAAATGGTAAGAATACAGAAAATATAGTTTAAATTACCTGAAAGACCTAGGTGTCTTTTACACTGAAAAAAATAAAAGAGTAGATAATGTAACACTATCTCTGGAAATTGAAAAAGAATCAGGAAGTATAGTGAAACACAGGGAACTAAGAAATTCTGTCTTGTGTGTCTAATACATATGCAATGATAGCTGACTGAGTTCTTGAGAATATATAATTAAGCTAGCCAAATGAGTGTTATGCAAGGAAAATTCCAGAAATAATATTACATCATTATTCCTGAAGTGCTCTAACAATTGGAAATATCTCCTTATCAATCAGAAAAGCCCTCCAAACACTGGCAATATTTAAACAAAAAACTGCCTCTTTTCAGGATTATCAAAAATAAGGAACTGTAGAGTTAGGTCTTAGAGAAGATTGGATGTTGCAAAGATGGGATTCCATGTCCTTATACATCCATAAATCCATAAATCATCCAAGGAATCATGTTCCTCAAGCAAATAACTTCAACTTTTTCATAAAATATTTAACAACTCCATGACAGCAGAATCTGGCTAGTCTAGAGGGGAGTTTCCATGCCGGTTTTAGTGCAGAGGAGGATCACAAAAGTTTGTGAATAAATGAGTCCCTGATTCATTTTTGTAAATTAAAATCCCTCAAAAATCTAGAAAGCTGTAGGTATAAAGAAGACAATGGGTTTTAATTCAGAAACCTAGGTTCTAGATCCAGTTTAACCACATTTAGTCTTTGTACATAGGGAAGCTAATTTAAACATTAACATCATTATTCTATCTGGAAGATAAGAATAATATCTGTTTTGGCTATCACATGAAATAGCATTGAATGGAAAGGTTTACAGGTTTTCAGAATGTTTATGTCTTTGTTACTGTTCTGTTGCTGTGGGGAACCACCATGACCAAGGCAACTCTTATCAAAGAAAGCATTTGACCTTGCTTTGCTTATAATTTTCAAGTGTTAGTTTATGATCAGCATGGTAGCAACCAAGGAGGCATATCATTCAAGCAGTATCTGAGATTTCTTTACATCATGGTCTCTAGGTAGCAGATAGACACTGAGCCTGCATGAGCTTTTAAAAGCTCAAAGCCTACTCTCAGTGAAACATTTCCTACAGCTAGGTCATACTTTCTAATCCTTCCAAAACAGTTCCACTAACTGAGGACCAAAAATTCAAATGTATGAGTCTATCGGGAGCCATTTTCATTCAAATCACCACAGTTTAATAAACTGTAAAGCACTCATTGGCCTGTGATTAAATGACAAGACTACCTCTGTGATAGATTTCTGCTGCCATTAGTGTTAGCAATGCTCCCACTCCACCCATCTCCACTCCACTCAAATAATATACACTCCTCCAGGGTCTCAAGTCATATAATTCTTTATCCTCCCCTTGCTTACAAATATGAATGCAAGGAATTTCTTAATGGTATGCTGACAGATAGGAAATTGTTTCATGATGTAAAGTTTGTGCTCCCTGTACAGCCTAGTAGACTGTCATTTTAGAATCCTCTCTACCATTCTCACCAGTACTAACAAGGGTCCAAATTCCTTCCTACTCTCACTATGCTGATCAAGAGAGACATCATAATTCCAGAGAGACTTCCTTTTACTCCAAAACAAATCTCTTGGGTCTCTGTTTCCTTTCTCTGCAGTTTAATAACTGAGTTATTTTTGTTTTCTCCTAAAAAGTGTTTCTTAGAGAGACTGAGAAAAAATTACAGGATGAAGTGTTAAACATTGGTATGTGTCTTATTCCTTTCTTTTCTGGGAGTTATCTAATGATAAGGGACAAATGCTTTCTTATCCCAAAGGAATAAGGTAGCAAAGGACAGGCTTACCATTATGTGGTATATAACTTTCTAGAATCCTTCACAAAATATTACATAATCAACATAGGAATAGACTGACTACTCTGAAAATAAAATTATCTTTGAACTCAGCCCTATTATATTCTGTATTTAAATATGTATGCTTAGCTACATAAGCTAGTCTTGAAAATTTTAGTATCTGAGAATGCTGAGACACCAGCCATCTGTAGATTTTGATCTGAATACTAATAACAAAGAGAGGACATGTGATCCTTCAATTTTTCTTCCTTATGATTTTCTCAGCTAAATATGGCACATGTAGTTATTTATTATGCAATTAAAACTTGTACATTTAAAGCAATGTGATTCACTGACTCTAAAGCAACACAAATATTTAAAGTATTATGAAAAGGCCATCTCTCCAAAAATTGTAGATTAAAAACATGTGCTAAAGCCCCTGGCAAAGTTTCATGTTCAGACAGTAATACAATTTAAACATTTTTTGCAACCTTTTGACTCAAATAGTCATTCTTTATATTTAACTTCTCCCTGTACTTGCTCTTGTAAAGACAACTGGATAATAGAAGAATACATTAAATCAATGTAGTCAAGCAGCTATGTATCACAAATAATCTCTTCTATACCAGTAGACACAGCCCTAAACTTGCATACAATGCTCAAGATATATTTATGAAAACAGTGTTTGTCATGGCATCTGCTCTATTCTGAGAAAAGCATTGTGTTTTTTTATAGTTTGTTATAATATATGGACTCTTACAGGAAAAAATAGATTCCTCTTTCCTTCATAGTCCATTCTAGCACTACAGAGAATCATATTCCAGGCTCATAAGACCAATTTTCTAGCCTCATCTCTGTTATGGGTTCCTTGGAAACCATGTTTCCTCTCTGGGCTTCCCTTAATTCAACTTAAAATGAATGTAGTTGTACTAAACCAATTGTTCCTATATTATGATCCATCAACATTGACATTTGACTATGACAAAATATCAATGCTACCTGAAGAAAACAAGAAGAAATTATTTTTAAAAAAACTTCATTGTGCTAAAATATTCATTAAAAACTCCAGGATGTCTAGCATTTTTTTTATCTCAGACAAAAAATGTTAATTATTATTATGTAGTGGTAATAAGAATAGTAAATATTGGTTAATTAACTTCAATGGTGGCAAAAACTAAACTTGGTATGGCTATATTAGTTCTCATGGATTGATTTCAATGTTTTGTTTTAGTTTGTAGCCCCATAGGAGCAACAACAATATGAACCAACTAGTACCCCCAGAGCTACCACGGACTAAACCACCAACCAAAGAGTACACAAGGAGGGACTCAAGCCTTCAGCCATATATGTAGCAGAGGATGGCTTTGTGTGATAGCATTGAGAGGAGAGACCCTTGGCCTTGTGAAGACTCGATGCCCCAGTGTAGGGGAATGCCAGGACAGGGAAGCAGGAATGGGTGGGTTGGTGAGCAGGGGGAGGGGGGATGGGAGATGGGGTGGTTGGAGGAGAATTGATAAAAGGGATAAAATTAGAAATGTAAATAAAGAAAATATCTAATAAAAATGAAAAAATAAATACAAAAATTTAAGATAGAAAATAGCAATTGATACATACACAAACACACATATATGAATGTTTGAATATTCACACACACACACACACACACACACACACACACACACACACATACACACACACATTTATCCATGGCTCTCTCTTTCTTCACTATAGTTGTAATTTGACTAGTCACCTAAACGCCTGCAATTGACTTCCTCTGAAATCATGGATTGTAACTTTAAACTGTGAACTGAAATAAACCTTTCTCCATTTAGTTGATTTTTCAGGGTGTTTTATCACATAAAAATAAAGGAAATTATGACTGTGGTTCATGCCTATAATTCCAGCTTTTGAGAGGGAGAGGCAAGAAGCATGCTACAAGTAGAGGACATGTCTGGCCTACAAAAATTATTTTGCCTAATACATAAATAAATGTTATGAAAATTTATTTAGATGCTTTGAGATCTCCTCTAGTTCTTAAAACCCGGGATTAGGCATTATATAACTACTTATTACCCAGTTTTCCTTACTTCTTTAGTGTCAACATTGAAATACTTTAAGAACTTTCTTTTGAACCATTTAGTCTAGAAATACCTATAAATGGCTATATTACAATGAATCTGAAAGGAAAAGTAGTAGGGGTGGGAGATTTGTAGGGAAGGGAATAGGATGAATTTTTTCTAAACATATTATATGTATGCATAAAATTCTCAAGCAATTAAAAAGTAGTCTAAAAGGTTTAATGAGTTTTCTTTAACTCTATCAACTCAAATCCACCTATCTGAATGTTGGCTACCTCTCAAATTGAAAGATAACTATGATTCCTCTCTTGCTCTCTGTCTCTCTCTATGTGTCTCTCTCTGTGTGTCTCTGTCTCTGTGTCTCTGTGTCTCTGTGTCTCTGTCTCTCTCTGTCTCTGTCTCTCTCTCTCTCTCTCTCTCTCTCTC
>NC_034613.1:112637579-112639323 GCF_900095145.1 Mus pahari
CACACACACACACACACACACACAAGGACACAAATAAGAATACTTCATTCTATATACCCAACAATTTGGAACTATCAATAGTATAAACTTTAAACAACTCTCTCCCCAACAAATTTCTCCTTTCTCAGTCCTAAACATTATCCAGTTTCCAAATAAACCCACCTTGATATCATTATAGTAGGACAATTGCCTTTTTAATACACAATGGCATTGTTCAATCATATAAATACAATGGTGTATTATTCTTAGAAGTCTTTCTGTAGTTTTTTGGAGCTTTCTAAGCAAATTGTGATAAGAAATGGTGATGGTATATAATAGTGTATATACAAATAGGAATAAACACTGTCCTAAAAATAGGCTTTATTATTCATATTTAAATATCTTTTAAAAATCAACTAGCTGGATTACACTTAGAAGCACCCCCCAAAAGAATTTTTGTTGCTTTGTCTCTGTATGTACATGCTTATATATGCATATATTTATGTGTACACATATAACAGGTTTTTAAAATATACTACTCCATGCATATCAATAAATGGGACATCTATATCACACTATCTCTCCTTAAAGCTCAGAGATTATTAAATAATATGGGGATGAAAATATCGTAAGAGCCAGAGGTCAGGGAATGTGTAGGTATAAATGTATCTTTTAGAAATGACAGGATCACTGTATTCAGGAACTCACAACACCTAAGATTGCCTGCATAAGACTCACACAAAATCAAGTCCATCAATACTCAAGCATAGATTAAGGAGAAGTCCTTTTGTTTTGACTTCTGACTGAGGAGTTGTTGGCAGTTAGTGGATAGTAAGGTGAAGGAAAATCAGTTTTCTTTAAGTGTATGACTCCTGGAATATCAAGATCATGCTCCAGTAGATAAACCCATAACCAGAAGATTATGGACAATGGCCATATTGGACTTAGTATATTGTTACAAACAGTCAGAGACATGAAGTTTGGAGAGCAGATGAGAGGGTGAAGGATGGACCTAGGAGAAGTAATGCAGAAGAGTAGAGTCATGGATATGATCAAAACTCATTGTTTGTGTGTATAAAGTTCTAGAATAATCAATCTGAGTATGATATTAAGTCTACTCTAGTTCAAACAGTGACTGATTATAATGACAACTCAAGTGTGGTTGTGATGTGTTCACAAACACTTCACATGAAGATAGTTTCTGTAAGTTTTATGTAATTTGCCTCATAGCTGGAGGCAATGAGTTTTTCAAATGAAAAAGAGTGTCAAAATCTGGATTGGGCCCTGAAGACATGGCATAATGGTTAAGAGCCCTCATTGCTCTTACAGAGGACCCATGTTCAGTTCACAGAACCCACATGATGGCTTACACCCATCCATAACTCTAGTTCTTGGGGATGCAATGCCCTTTTCTGACCTATGCAGACTCCAGACATGCATATGGTACACATGCATACATATAGGAAAACCACTCATACATATACAATAAAACAATACAATTTTAAATCATTTAATCTGGATAGGTACTGTAGACAATAATCTCTATGTAAGAAAAGGGTTCTTACATTCCTTATTCAAAGACATTTGAAATAATGAGCTCTTTCTTTCTTAATGAAAACCTTTAAAATGACTGTTGCACTTATAGAAGTGCTATTAGAAAAGGAATGGCTTTTATTCATTACTGGCACATGCCTTTAATCCCAGCACTATGGAGGCAGAGGCAGGCAGATTTCAGAATTCAAGGCCAGCCTGGTCTACAAAGTGA
>NC_034613.1:112640344-112653965 GCF_900095145.1 Mus pahari
CTAGGAACATAGTGGAGCATGTGTCCTTATTACCAGTTGGAAGATCTTTTGGGTATATGCCCAGAAGAGGTATTGCTGGATCCTCCAGTAGTACTGTGTCCAATTTTCTGAGGAACCGCCAGACTGATTTCCAGAGTGGTTGTACAAGCTTGCAATCCCACCAGCAATGGAGGAGTGTTCCTCGTTCTAACTTAATCCTTTGCTTCTCCCTGATATACGGTAAAGTACCTATGATAAGGTAGTCCCACAGAGTAACACAGTGCATGACATTCAATGTTTGACTACTTAGCCATTGTCAGAACATAGAAAGAGAATGACTAATTCAAATTTGTACATTTTGGGATACAGAAATGTTAGGCATTGGTAGTTAAATTGAAAGTATAAACTGCACCTATCTTCAGGTATCCTGACATGCCTGTCACCTTTAGTAATGAAGAATTGGTTAGATGATTTAATCCCAGATACTGCTCACTGAAAAAAAGGTTTTGATAGTCTGTCTGTAGACAAAAGAGAGTCAAAGTTATGGGCTTTGCCTAACTTGGGAATAGGTCAGGTGACTGTTCAAGGATAGCCAGATGTTCTCTAAGGAGAAGTCAAGGATGTCTGAATTTGCCTCTAATTTTAGGTTTGTAATGTTTTTAATTATGTAAAACCACTGATTAAGAAAGACAACTGTCACAGCTTGGAATAAAAAGTATGTAAACAATTCAACTGCATTATTATATTACAAAGAATTTGTAGCAGACAAAAACTTTCCACTGAAGATTCAATGATCTCTGGAGAGGAAGACACTTGTTTCTCCCCTCAGGAACCCCCCTCGAACAACTCATTCCACTATTGATAAGCTAACCTATGGCAAAATCTAAGCAGTGTCTGCTGAATGCTCATGAACCTTATCTTTGGGTACAATTTAATTGCTAGATTTGGAAGCTAAGCACTTCCTAAGCACCTTGTAAGAAAGCAAGATGTAATCAATGAGACCTTCATAATGTCCCCCACCTCTTTTTTTAAAAAAATTGAGTCATCTTTACTATCTGGCAATGCAGTAACCACTTTTCTAGTAATCTCGGAATGCTCAGATGTCAGTAGAGTTCATCAGAATATCTCCTCTGCCAGAAAAGGACACTTGACTAAGCACCAGCCACTTGGAATCATTCAAAAGCTGAGTTCCAAACATCTGGATGCTGGTTCAACAGCATCAACAAAGTTAGAAGTAGTTATCCCAGATTTTTCTAGGAGAAAAGAGTTTCCTTGTTTGTTAACATCAAATAATCATGTTGCTCAAAACCAACACAAGTTAAGGATATAGAAAACTGTACCTAGATATGAAAGCCCAGTAAAAATTCCCAGTTCTATGCTATAAAGATAATTATTGGCAAAGATAACATTTAATTTATCCTCATAACATGTGTCTCCTCGGCAAAGCACCAAATGGCCCTTTCTCCACTAGCCAAACTAATGGAGAAAGGATACATCCACAGATGGCAACAAGACCTGTATTGAGCCAATCATTATAATCTTCTCTCCCACCAATGCTTTTACCGTACATCAAGCAGCTATCAAAGTACCAGAATAATACCCAGAAGGCATGCAGCAGAAGGGAGGTGTGGTCTGGCTTGTCAAACTCTGGATGGTTATTCCTGAGTAATTAAAACCTGGCTTAAACATCAGTCGTTCATAACCTTATATATAAGGCCAGTTCTTGACTAAGTTTATGCAGCTTGTTAATTCTACCTCCTAACTGCTCCAATTACTGAGTAATCTTATGCTATACTAAACTGATAAAATTTTTGATAAACTCAACACTAATTTACTTGTCTCTTCACATTTTCAAAGAAGATTTCAACAAATAACAGTCCTTCTAAGATATCAGACAGAAGGCAAGCTGATTAAAGGCAAACTCTTCAGAACAGACATTAAAATTCTACCCTTTTCAGCTTTCCTTGAGAAAGTTCCTTTATTGCCATGTTTTCTTTGCACTGCAGTGGGTGACTAGACCTAGATGACTGGATTTCAGGTAGTAACAGTTGTAGAGGAATTTTAATCCAGCAACATGGCTACTCTGCCAAGAAACCACATGTAGGTCTGTGTGATCCAGCTGGAATACAGACATGCCCATAGTACACACTGTTAATCCCTAACAATGATGTCTAACTGAGGGGCAGCAAATTAATGGATCAGAGAAGGATTTGACAGAATGAGTCAGAGATCAGATATGTCCAAATAGACAGGAAAGAGGAGTTACTTAAGAGCAGGAAAGGGAGAGACAGTCAACTGAGTTCTGTCAGTAGTTTTCAGTTCAGTTCAGTTTGATGCAGTTCAGTTGAATGCAGCTGAGCTCAGTTCAGAACAGAGCAGTTGAGTTCAGAGCAGTTCAGTTCATGAAGTTCAGAAGCAGTCTTTCCAAGCAGAGCAATTCGTTCAGAAGCCAGAGAGAAGCCGATATGAATTAGTCAGCTTGGAGAAGTTTCAGTCAGAACAGCTGAGTTGAACTAGCTAGCCAGAGTTCAGACAGTAAGGCTCTGAGACAATTTACAACTGTCAAATAAAAGTTACTTTTTTATAAACAGTCTAAGTCAACGTTGATCAAAGAAATTCCATTTGCATGAATAACCCTGTTCACAAGGGCATAGTACCTGACACAAAAACATCTTAAATAAAAACAAGAAGGGCAGAATCTTATAGTAGATTAAGAGCATGGGTTATGTGTTTGAATGCTAGTGGTGTTGCATATATATATATTCACAGTTGTATTATAAACTGATATGTGGGGTTTTGTGGATGTGGATGTATGTAGTCTTAGGCAGAATTATGCTCACAGGTAAAATTTCTCTAAACTCTGAAACTTATGAATAAATTACCTAATGTGATGAAAATAACTTAGCAGGTGTGATTTAACTCAAAGAATTTAACATGTTGAAAATATCCCAGATTTTCTAGGTGGAATTTAATATAATCAAGGAGTCTCTGATGGTAGGAGAATGAAGTAAAAGAGAAATGGCTACAAAAGAATAGTCAGAGGAATGTATTGGTGCAAGTATGGAGACAGAGAAAAGAGGTCATGAACCAAGAAAAAAATCATCTTCTAGAATCTAAGAGGTTAAAAGGGGCAAATATAAATTGATTTTCTCCTAAATCATTTAGACAGGAAGAAAATACTGCCAACATCTTGATCTTAACTCAAAGACACATATTCCACATAAACAGATATTCAAATGCTGGATAATAGTCAGATTTGTCACTATTTTGTATGCTTATAGATTGGCTTTAGCTGTTTGTTGTCTTTCAGTTATTAAATGTTTCAGTGAAACAGAATAGTATAGTTAAATTATATATATATATATATATATATATATATATATATATATATGTGTGTGTGTGTGTGAACACATATAATACATATATAGTAGGCAACACTTACTATATAGTTTCTGAATTCCCTTGACAACCTTCTTCCAATTCTCTTAACCCTGAGCTATCTAGTGCCCTTATTTTGGACTTTAATACTTCTTCATATTGTTTTAAAATTTTACCACATATGCATATAGTGTGATCAAAAAGGGATATTTAGTGCTTCTGATGCTTTTATTTGGTATAGATGACATTATATTCTATATGCTACCTTAAAACTTGTTTTTTTATATTTTAAAATAAATATTTGTGTTTTCCATATTTATTCCTAATAACATTTTCATTTCAGTTTTGGTATAGCGACCACACTACAATATTATGGAACTATATCAGTATTAATTTGACTATTCTTTTCTTTGACTATTCTTACATGTTCATTTGTAATGTTTCTGATATTTTAAGGTTTAAAATAATATTTCAGTTAACAACTTACACAAATAGCTATCTAATGTTTTTCTGAAGAAGTGTCTTTTGGATTTAGAATAAAATATGAACTTCCAAAAGAGCATAAGAATCATTACTAAGTGTGTCAATTCTGGGTTGTCACTGTGATAAAATATCACAATCAAGGTAAACTTGAGTTAGAAAGTTTATTTGGGCTTATGGTTTCAGAGCAAAAATACTTAATGGCAGGACAGGCATTACAACAGATGACCAGAGCAGAAAGCTGAGATGTCACATGTCCATTTAGACATAACAAGCATAGAATGCAAAGTGGAAGTTAGGCATGACTATAAACTCTCAAAGCCTACCAGCTCTAATGACATACTTCTTCCAGTAAGAATCCACCACTTAAAAGTTCTGAAACCTCTCCAAACCACCTCCCTTGACCAAAGATTTAAATAAATGAGCCTATTATGGGGGATATTTCTCATTCAAAACACCCCACTAAATTACATCTTGTTGTTGGTTTAGTTTGAGAATGGGGTCTTGCTATCTAACTCAGGCTGGCCTGAGACTTCTATACACCCCTAGGCTATCCTAGATATAATCATCTTTAAAAGTATCTACTTTCATAAAACATTTTGTTAAGGATCATTAAAATAGGACAAACACATAGGTAATTTCTACTTTATTTAATTCCTTTTTTATTAATTTCTTTTTTATTTTTATTAGATATTTTCTTCATTTACATTTCTTATCAATGAATCACTGATGTAAAAACTGGAGAGTTTCTAACATAACAAACCAGTGATAAAACTGTACTTACCCCAGAAACATCCATGTTACAATATCAAGTTGCTAATGAAGTCACTGTAATCAACTGTATAATTCAATATTCTTCTGAAAGACTCATGGAAAACACTTATTATACTATATGTTGGAAAATATGTGCACATTTATTCAAAGTATCTGATATAATTTAGTTTGCTAAGATGGAAAACTCATTGCTTTAAGATTACAAGAACATCTGTAGTTAGGCTCCAGGGGCTACTACAAAGGAAGTAGCTAATCATGGAAGGGAATTCCAGTTTGTTGTGCCTCATCAATGGTGAGACCAAAGTACAAAGTCACTAGAGATAGGTATCATACTCCAGCAGGAATGAGAGAACTGATGTGTCACTAAAATTGATGTCCATTGGATACTGAATAGACAACTCAACAGTCATTATCTCACACAACCTCAGAATCTGCCTCCTTCAGATACTTGCTGTAACCTCAATCACCCAATAAAGAGCTGTCCAAAGAGAAATAGAATCCAGAAATCATCTTACTTCATAGAGTAAATATTTGCTAAGAATCACAGACTCTACATGTATCTAGAGCAATTAAAATAAATATGTTCTAAAATATATAATATGTTTAACTTTCCATTCTCTTTTGCTTCTCAAAGTGAGAAATATCAGTTGAACTTTTAAGGTTGAGATTATATATTTAGTAGGTGGTTTCTTATAAATTACTTAATATATATACACAACGTCTCATGAATACTCATAGCATCTAGTTCACATTACTTCAATATTTCTTTTTAAATAAGAATTTAAAAACTGTTTTAAAGGATTAAATGAAACCATGAGTAAAATTTCAAAAATTATAGTAGAAGAGGCTGTTAAAATGAGAATAGAAAACTGAAAATCTGTGCAGAAATATTTGATAAATTTGGTTATATAAAATTAAAACCTTTATACAGGAAAAATTTACTACTAAAAATGCAGAGGACAAATGACAGACTAAAAATATTTGTTTTTTACTTAAGAGAAAAATAAATCCTTTCATATTTAAAGAGTTATTAAAATGCAGTGAGAAAATGAAATAAATAGCAAATGAGTAGAAGACAGAAAAAGAAATTCAAATTACGAATAAACATACAAGTGCATACTCAAACTCACTTATACTTAAATATAAAATAAAACAATAAGATATCATTTTCCACTTGCCAGGTTGAAAAAGAATTACTAACAACATTCACACTTTAAAATTGGTGATTTAGTACAGGTGTGTGCACAAACATTATATATGCATAGAAAGTATCTAAAAAAGATACAAAGGAACCTTAACAGTGAATACTAACTAGAGTAGGTAATGAAAAAAATAAAAGTTTTACTTTTTTATCTATTTTAATTTGTATTGCTGTGTTAACAGGCCATGACCAAAAGCAACTTGGGAAAATATTACTTGGCTTACATTTTCAGGTCACAGTCCATCACAGAGGGAACTCCAGGCAGGAACTTAAGAACCTTGATGAACCAAACCCAGACACTATTGCACATGCCAGCAAGATTCTGTTGAAGGGACCCTGATATAGCGGCCTCTTGTGAGGCTATGATATATGAAAGTAGAAAGGGAAATAACTGGAGACAGAAGGGAACATCAGGGATGGAGAAGAGAGCAGCGAGATAGGGGCATGAGGAGAGGAGCATTATGAAAATTCCATAATGTTTGTATTTATCTATGTATTTACTTTAATTATCTTACAATATAGCAAGTTTTAAATAAATAAAATTTTATTAGACAAAATAAAAACCTGGCTTCCTTTCCACTATATGTGGTAATGTTATAGTTTATTTAAAAGGCTGTATAATGGCCCTGACAAACCCTGATATAATGTGCTTTTCCTTTTGTTGGGTTAAAATACTTTTACATTTCTAAAAATTGAAAAGGAAAAAATGGCTAATGAAATGGAGCTGTCCTTCATGACGTTGGTGGGCGATAAGCAGAGAAAGGAGGACAAGGCTAAGATTCAAGTGTATTTCAAGCTGTTGTGTTCTTACTGCTTCCAGAGATATTGTCCATATAAAGACAAGGAACAAAGTAACTGTGAGTCTATAGGCTGCTCAGTGTGAAGACATGGTGCCTAGTTATCCTTGCTTATTTTTCTGCTGAAACTGTTGCCACATTATATTCTGTACCTTAATGCTCTGGGTTAATTTGACAATTTTCATTTTCATGCACATTAATTGTAATTGCACGTTAACTTTTAATCCTTTTCTGAGGACTACAGGTGGAAAGCATTATCATTAACTGTTTACTAAGTAAACAAACATTTGAAATAGGTTTATTAACATAAAATGAAAGAAAACAGACATCTGCTACGAAAAATTATGTTTTGAGCAATTCTGACAGGTTTAAGTCTCTTTTTCTTTCAACTCAACCTGTAAATTCTTAATCCCCATCTAGATGTTGACATATTACTCTAGAGACACTGCATGCTTGTTTCAATAAGGTATATAGCATACAGGTTGAGAACAAAAGGGAAATCTGTGTCTTCATGCCTATTCAAATCTTGGCACTATGATTTGGGGGCAATGTGCACATGTAAGAATATTGCATTCCTCTCTAAGTTCCAACCTTCATTTCCTTACATATAAAATTGAAACCTGAGAAGACAAAAAGAACCTGTTAGACAAGTTAATCAAGATTATTAATATATAAAGTATTTAATCAGTACCTGGAACATGGTAAATAATCTATAAATGTGAATAATCAACTTAACTTCAAAGGCCTAGAACTATATTAACATATGTGAAGGATAATCTCCCCTCTTATATGGCTGAGAATAACATGCAAGTTTCAAGGTGCAGTTATTAAAATCCCATGTTGTTCATGGGCCAGTATTCATCCACCTTCACCATCAAATTGAAAGGGGTACAGCAGTTAAGCTACAAGGCACAAAGCTTTCATTGCCAACAGTCCATCCAATATGGAAACATTCCTAAAAATTAATGGCAGGTCCCAGAGGAGAAAGAACAGGTCTTTAATGAGGTTGAACAGACTTAAATGAACAACATATTTTATTTTCATAGCATATCTTCTCAAAACAAGGTGCTAATTACATTTTTAGAACTTTAGAAAATAAGTACTGGTACTCCTTGATTTTGTTGATTTTGTACAGTCTAGGAAGACAGCCAGTCATTTCCTACTATAATGGAGGAAAGACCTGTCCTTCCACAGATGTTCTCTGGAAAAACAATGCATCAACCACATATCTTACAAGTACAAGAAAACTGTATCCATTGGTGCTAGAGCTAACAGTGGAAGGGAAGCTGATAATAGCTGTACCAACTGATAATCCATCTCAGAAGTATGTTTAGCTATTATGAATAGCAAAATGAGGACAAGTAAAAAATGTCATAGACTTATAATGTTAGGCTCTTAAAAGTGCAGCCAAAAGTCACCCTTCACCACATAGGGGCCACACGTGAGCCAGACATAGTCCTTCCCCATCTTGTTCCATACTTCTTTAGCGATTTTCTTCAAAATGCCTGAGGAAGTACACCATGAAGAAGAGGAGGTACAGACCTCTGCCTCTCAAATAGAAATAATCCTTCCATGATAAAAACATTTCACCTCATATTCCTCATCACCAGAACTTTCTATTCAAACAAGAGAAATTTCCTTCAGGTGTCTCTAATGCTTCTAATACCTTGGACAAGACTGATTATAACATCCTAACAGACTCTTTTGAGTTGGGCATGGCAGATATCTAAAAATGAACATTACTCTCAAGAGCACATGCTGACTTTGGTAGGAACAGGCATTGGCATGGCCAAGGCTGGCCTCATAAATAACTTGAGAACAATTGCCAAGCCTGGCACAAAAGTTTTTATGGAGGATCTCACAGGCAAGTGAAAACATCTCCATGATTGGTGTTGGATTCTCTTCTGCCTATCTGTTGGCAAAGAAAGTAATTATGTTAAAAAAAAAAAAAAGAGGAATGAGCAGTATTCTTGAAGTCTTCGGCTGGCAGATACTTCAATACATCTGCAGACCACTGTGAGCATATTAGCTAGTTTACAAAATTGTCCTTCACTACAAAAAAAGACCATACAGAATACCTAAAGGATAGGAGTGTCAAGGGAATTAGTGAAGAAACACTCGCAGTTTATTGGCTATCCCATAATTCACTAGAGAAGTAGAGATGAGGCAGAAGAAGAGAAAGGTGGGAAAGAAGAGACAGATAAGGATTAGAAGACTAAGATTGAAAATGTGGAAACTGATAAAGGAATGATGAAAAACAAAAAGTAAGGAAAATAAAAACCAAAAGGGTTAAGGAATGATATATCCATCAAGAAGAATATGAAAAATTAAGAATATTTGGACCAAAAACTCTAATGACCTCACTAGGAATTAATATGGTGAATTCTGTAACACCCTCACCAATAACTGAGAAGACCATTTGAATGTCAAGTACTTCCTGTGAAGGTTGGTTGAAATTCAGAACATTGATCTTAATGCCCCAGCCAGCTCCCTTTAACCTCTTTAAATACAAGAAAAGCAACATTAAGCTCTATGTCCATCTTGTCTTCACAATGGATACCTACAATGACCTGATAACTGAGTACCTCAACTATATCTGTGGTTTGATTGACTAGAAGACCTACCCCTGAGAATCCTGAAAAAAGTGAGATCTTGAAAGTATCCACAAAAACATTTTAAAGAAATAACTTGAGCTTGTCTCTCAGGTCACAGAAAAAGAAGAGAACTACAAGGAATTCTATGATGTGTTCTCCAAGAATCTAAAGCTTGGAAACCTTGAAGATTCCACTAACCTGTGATGGCTCTCTGAGCTGTGGCACCATTGCACTTCTCAATCTGGAAATGAGATGACTTCCATGCCTAAGAATGTGCCTCACATAAAGGAGACACAGAATGCTATCTATTAAATAACAAGCCAGAGGAAAAAGCAGGTAACAAACTGCCTTTGTGGAGCATGTAGAGAAGTGGATATTTGTAATGGTGTCTATGACTGAGCCTATTGACTACAACTAAGTCCAGGAGCTTAAGGAATTTCATGTGAACAAGCTGGTCTCACTGACTAAGGATAGCTGGGAGCTACCAGAAGATAAGGAGGAAAAGACAATAAATGGAAGGGAAAAAGCAAGTCTGAGAATCTCTATAAGCTCATGAAAGAGATCGTGGATAAAAAAGGTTGAGGTAACACTCTCCAAACTCAATGTCTTCAGCCTGCTGTATTGTGAGAAGCACTAGTGGCTGCACATTGAAATTGGAATGAATCATGAAATCCCAGATAGTTTGAAACAACTCTACAATGGGTTACAAGCTGGCCACAAAGCTCCTAGACATAGACCCTGACCACCTCATTATGCAGACCCTGCAGCAGAAGGTGGGGAAGAAGAAAAATGACAAAGGTATCAAGGACCTGGGGGGGGTGCTGCTGTTTGAAACTCTTCTCCTCTACTCATGATTCTCCCTTGAGGATCTTCAGGCCCACTCTAATTTCATCTATTAGCCTATCAAACTAGGCCTGGGCACTGATGAAGACGAAGTGACAGCAGAGGAACAGCACTGCTATCCCTAATGACATTCTTCTACTTGAGGGTAACTAGGATGCATATTTCATGGATGAAGTTGGTTAGAGATACTCCTAGAAGCTCAAGTCTTCTATAATTTTCCTATGACTTGCCCAGAACTTTCAGTGGCCCTAACCACCTGTTTCTCTGCCTCTTGGTTTTCTTCTATCTTGTCCTTGTTGTCTTAAGGCAGGAATATCCCCTCCCTAACAGGTAGCAGGTTTGAGTATTTTGTTCAAACATTTGCTTTGATCTTAAATTTAAATTATGCAAAATAAAGAAGGCATAGGTTTTTGAAGTACAGTTAGTATTACATGGGGATAGATTTTTATTAAAATGTAACTTTGGTGGCCTTGCTATGTTCACATATCTTCATTTCTATCAAGCCTCTTGTGTTATTTTCTGGAGCCTAATGGACAAGTTTGAGGCTTTAAAAGTAAACTTTATTATAAAACAATCTTCCACTAGCAGAGAATTTCCAGTCCCAGGATAACTATGAAGAATTGTGCGTCTGGAAAGCAGTGCAGTGAATAAGCATGAGTCTGAAATCAGGCAAACATTCGTGAAAAATACTACTATGCTAACTACATCTAAACATATATAGCCCCCTAAAGTTCCACTAAAGCATCAAAAAGGCACAATGAGAATAGGATTCTGTCTTCAATGAGCAATGCTAAGAAAACTGTATTCTACTTGCCAAAGCATAGAAATGGATACAAACCTCACACCAAAGTGAACTCAAAATGGATAAAAGATGTACATGTAGAATATGAGAATAAAGAGTGCCTAGAAGAAAACATGGGAAAATAGAAAGATCCTTAATATTAGTCTTGACTGTGATATTTAATTATCACAAAATTTATAGGCAATAAAACAATAAGAAGTAAATAGAACTGCATCAAACAAAGATTCTTTTTTTCCAATTTTTATTAGGTATTTACTTCATCTACATTTTAAATGCTATCCCCAAAGTCCCCTATACCCTCCCCCCTGCTCCCCTCCTCACCCACTCCCCCTTATTGGCCCTGGTGTTCCCCTGTACTGGGGCATATAAAGTTTGCAAGACCAAGGGGCCTCTCTTCCCAATGATGGCTGACTAGNCCATCTTCTGCTACATATGCAGCTAGAAACACAAGCTCTGGGGGTGCTGGTTAGTTCATATTGTTGTTCCACCTATAGGGCTGCAGACCCCTCCAGCTCCTTGGGTACTTTCTCTAGCTCCTCTATTGGGGGCCCTGTGCTCCATCCAATAGCTGACTGTGAGCATCCACTTCTGTGTTTGCCAGGCACTGGCATAACCTCACAAGAGACAGCTATATCAGGCTCCTTTCAGCAAAATCTTGCTGGTGTATGCAATAGTGTCTGCGTTTGGTAGCTGATTATGGGATGGACCCCTGGGTAGGGCAGTTTTTGGATGGTCCATCCTTTTGTCTCAGCTCCAAACTTTGTCTCTGTAACCCCTTCCATGGGAGTTTTGTTCCCAATTCTAAGAAGGGGCGAAGTGTCCACATTTTGGTCTTCCTTCTTCTTGAGTCAAACAAAGATTCTTAACAGCAAATAAGAAATTGAACAAAATGCAAACCTGATCATCCTATGGATCATAACAATGTTTACAAACCTTATACCTAATAAGATATTTATTTTCAAAACATAGAATTACATAACTTAAAAGTAAAAAAAGTAGCTCAACTAAAAAACAAGCCAAATACCTAAATAGTTATTTCTCCAAAGAAGACAGAGAAATGGCCAACAAGTAATCATGAAGAAAATGCAAATCAAAACCACAGTGAGATATTACCTCACTTCAATAAGAATGGCTCTTATTAAAAAGACAAAATATTTCATATACTAGAAGAAAAGTAAATCATTGCTCACTGTTGGTAGAATTTAAATTCATTCATATATGATGGAAAACTGTATCAAGGTCCTCAAAACTTAAAAATAGATTTATTACATAATCCAGCAATCCTACTATTGTCATTGAAATGAAAGCGTTACATCAAATACACATCTGTATCCTCATATTTACTGTATTATTCACAGTAACTCAGAAATGCAAACATCCAAATGGTTCATCACTTGACGAATGCTAAAAACTATGGAAGATATTTAGAGACAGGTTATCTAGGCTCAAAAAAGAGATAGAGAAATCCTATCATTTATCCCAACCTGAATGAACATAAGAAATGTTATTCTAAGTAACATACAAGACAGAATAAAAAAAATTAAGACAAGGCAAAACCCCTCATTTTTAGATATTTTTTAAAGGAAAACTATGCTCATTTTACTGTGGTTAGATGAATTTACATCCCTACCAAAAGCACATCATAGTTCATCCTCACTGCCATAGCTTCACAAGTATTTGTAATCATGGAGTGATCAACTGCCATGAAGGTGATAGAGAGAAGTTACACATTGGATAGGGGGGTGAATTAATTTCTAAGATTTCTTTCCAATTTCTGAGCACCTACAAATAGCATGCCCTTGCTATCTGATTCTGTCCATTTTTTTTTATACTATTTAAACAATTATTTATTAGATATTTTCTTCATTTACAATTCAAATACCATCCTGAAAATTCCTTAGACACTCACTCTGCCCTGCTCCCCAACCCACCCACTCCTTCTTCCTGGCCCCAGCATTCCCTTATATTGGGGCATATAATCTTTGCAAGACCAAGGGCCTCTCCTCCCAATGTTGGCCGATTAGGCCATCTTCTACCACATATGCAGCTAGAGACAAGAGCTCAGGGAGTACTGGCTAGTTCATATTGCTGTTTAAAAGCTACTTCTAATCTCATTTTCTGCACAAGCCCTTGCCTAGTTATGAACTTGTTTATTCTCCATAGTTTAAGCCAATTATTTATGGCTTTAGTCAAAAGTGCCAAAACAACTATGTCCAGACACATAGAGGACATGTATGCACTTATATATGCATGATGATTTCTCTAAAACACACACACACACACACACACACACACACACACACACTTATTACAGAAGAAATGAATGAAAGCCTTCCCTGACATTTGTCATTGTTGTTTTTTTTTTCCTAAGCCCACTGTAATCCCCACCCTTTTGGGAATCCAGAATATGGAAAAACACAAAGTATATAGTATCACCCATACCAAACATTAATTTTGCATTTCCTTGACATGGGTTCTTATTGTAGGGATCAGAGAGAAAAGTAAACTTTGTGCCTTGTGAATTTTGCATGTTTATGAAGTAAAATCACACAGGGAACATGATGCATCATGGTTTGTGGTCTCTCAAATCTCTCAAATCTTCATAGCATTTATGGGGCAGAAACGTGACTCAGGCAGGTGAAGACACATAGAACAAAAGTTTGGGGCCTCTTGAGCTGGACATATACATAAGAATACAACAGACTGCAGAATTATTCTCTGACTCCCACACATTCTCTCTCTCTCTCTCTCTCTCTCTCTCTCTCTCTCTCTC
>NC_034613.1:112653992-112662885 GCF_900095145.1 Mus pahari
TCTCTCTCTCTCTCACACACACACACACACACACACACACACACACACTCACATACTCACACATGCATTCACACACATAATTAATAATTAAACAATAATAACATATTTTAAGTGCAACATTTATGGGACACTTAATGTGTATTGTACACTTTGCAATCTCCTATTCTTCCACTGGCCTCATGGAAAGCATGTGTTGCCCCAGTACCTACAGGAACACTGGTGTCTCAGTATATCCCACTGAAAGGGAAAAGCATGTCTGCAAAATAGAAGATAGAAATGGATCTGGTAAAACAATCACTACTAAAAGCAGAAACTTGCTGGGTGGCCTCCAATTCACAGAAAGGAGCAGCTAACACAAATGTTTTCAAGTAAGGAACTGGGAACATGGATCCATCCAGTGTTCTACAATTGTTCTTCCTGAAATGAAATAATTGTTCACAATATTTAAAACACACACTAATCATTCTCTGATGCTGAGTCAATAAGAGGCTCCTTAATTAAAAGGCCCCACGGAAAACCAGAGTCCTTTCCTTTTGCCACCTTACGTTTACCGTGGGGGTGAATTTGTCCATCATATCTAGTGGCAAAGTGAAATGTCCATATTGTGGGTGAGCCTAACACATGTGTGCTACTAAGATGACAGGGAGAGTAATTGCACTTACAGGATTTCACAGCAAATTCAAGACGATGAGGAGAATGTGAAGAATTTTAACAAGAAGTATTAACAATGTCAAAAGTAGCATGTTTCGACAAAATTCTATAAAATTAAGCCACACTCATCTCACCGAGAAATTGGTCATAACCTAATGGAAGAGTTTTTAATTTCCTACTCTTTATGCAGTTCTCATTTCTGCTTTAACAGTTTTAGTGACGAGTTCACATTGCACGCTTTTACCAAGCAGGTTCATATTTTCCAGATGAATTTCAGGAACTTTTTCTCTCTCCACACTGCCAGTGGCCTACTTTCCCAGTAGTATCTTCAATCCTATCCCTACTCAGATTGCTCTGATGACTGTGATCCCAAAGTACTGAGGACTTCCTAATTCTACAATCTCCCTCAATCAGTTCCCCTAGACAAAACCAAAAAATCTCCCTCCTTTTTTGCTACCTCTCCTGGGTATTTTGTTTTGTTTTGTTTTGTTTTGTTTTGTTTTGTAATTGTAATTCCACCATAAATCTCTTTTCCAATCCTGTCCTTCAGATTCTTATAGTAATCTATCAGTACTAGACGAGGACCAAAGCCCACTTGACTATTGAAAAGAAAGGGAAAGATAATACTACAAATAAGGAATAAAACACCTTAATCTCCAAAGCCCAGTGCAAACTTTAAAATCTAGAATTGAGATTAATTAGTAGAACGTAATATTCAACAAATATCTGGTAAGTCTTACTTTGTGCCAAATAGAAAAAAAGTAAAAAGAGATAATGACCAAAGAATGATTCAAATAGAGATCGAACTTTTGCCTTTTGCCTGAGCAGATAAGTAGATGGTGGAAACATTTTGGATGAGAGAACTGGAGGAAGTGCAAGTTGGACTAGAGCAACAGGGACTTCATAGTTCAGTTTTGGCCATGTATCTTTGGAAAAAGCTGTGCAATCCTCCAATGAAAATGTCAAGCAGGCGATTTTATATACAACTCATGGACTCAGAAGCCAGAAATGAAAGGAAGAGTGAAAGTCAACAACCAGGAAGTCGAAAAAGAGTTGAAAGCAAGAGAAACAGAGCCAGCTTGAAAGAATTTCTATAAATATTGAGCATCTCGAAAGGTCTCCCTTTCTATATTGGTGACAGGCTTTGCAGAGTCAAGAAGTGCATCTTAAAAGAGCTTAGCAATCTTATGGAACTTTTCCTTTATTTTTCACCTTTCCTTAATATTTCATGTGAATGTATGCAATCCTTCTTAGTAATATGAATAGATGAGGTAAACAATTTGAATAAATAGCTGTCCTCTGAATTCTGAGTCAGTTGCTTAATAAACACTCATACCAGTATATCTTAATTGATCATTGTTAAAGTCTAGGGTCAGAGATAGAGCTTAGGTAAGTTTCCTAATTTTTATACCAAGGTCTTAAAGGAATCACCAGTCACAAATGGTACTGGGAGCTAGCAGACCACCCTCGTGTGGGTATTTTCTCCTTCCAGGAAAACTCAGGCATGCAGGAACAGACCAGAAGGTATGTTTTTCCTGCAAAGAAGCAAACTAGATTTCACATGGAAACTAGAAGGCATAGCTGAGCATCACCTGCTGCTTTTAAAAGTCTACAATTGCTATACTTTGGGTTTTGAATGAGTGTGCCTATTAAGTGTATAGCAAACAAAAGTAAAAACATAAATAGAAAATGGCAGGCAGACATAAGTAGCAGATGAATGCAAAAATACTATCAAATCAGCATCTTCCAACATTTAGCAAAGACCACTTGGGTAGCTTGAATGAAAGAGCAAACAAAGGAAACATCATCAAATTGGGAGCGTGCAAACATCCAGCAGAAATTGATAAGAGGAGTGGAGACAGTCATCTGGAACTAGCAATTTGAATTTCTTCATGAATAAGCTTCTTCCTTTCTATTCTTACTATAGGTTCTTTATTCCATGGAATAAACAATAGTAGCCCCTATGAAATATGATTTTTATTTTTCTCCTTTCAAGGTCACAATGTGTTTAATACTCTTAGCTGTTTGCTCTTTTTCTCTCTCCCCATTGTTGAAACAGGGAGCCAGTCTAATGCCAAATAGGAGGTTTTAGAGGTGATAAAGGAGGGCCTCCTTACCCACAGAGCATATTTTCAGCAAGCTTAAATACCACATGACATTATACCGTTA
The DNA here is from genome assembly GCF_900095145.1 of Mus pahari. Taxonomy (NCBI): domain Eukaryota; kingdom Metazoa; phylum Chordata; class Mammalia; order Rodentia; family Muridae; genus Mus; species Mus pahari. The sequence continues at coordinate 112,656,813 of NC_034613.1, forward strand.
TTTGTATTGTACCTGTTCAGGAATGGAGAATGAGTGAGCCCTCTTAGAAGACCTGAAGTCCCTGAAGTAAAGAAGCACAGCTAGAGCTTAGTACCTTCATGCACGCTGCATAGTGCTATGCTACAGCAGATGGTGGAAAATACTTAACAGAATAAGGAAATGGCACCAGGAGCAATGTGTAAATGTGTTATGAACCTTCGTCATTCAAAACTTAGCTTAAAAAATCATATCCTTTGGAAAGCCTTTTCTTATTAACCCTGCTTCTCTGTGATCAGCTCTTATATTTAGAGAAACCAGTGCAACATCTGAATGAAATGTCAACCAGAACATTGCATCCTGGGCTTCCTCAGGCTTTCTGTATTCTAGTTGTCCCATGTTAATTTGCACTTGTCTGCTATTTTGCAAAGGATATTATAAGTCATTTTCAAACTCCTGAAATATTCCCTTTGTAAAATACATAGCAAGGTTCTCATACCCAAATGTTTTAGCCTTTCTTCTCATCTTGTATGCCTAAAACCAATAGATGCACAGTAGATCAGAGGCAGTATGGCTTGCGTGGCTAATTTCAGAAGTTGATAAGAGTTATATGAGGTAGTCTCTGGATAGTCCTTCCTTTCAGACTACCCCATCCGGGAATCCATCCCATCATCAGCCGCCAAACCCAAATACTAATGCACATGCCAGCAAGATTCTGCTGAAGGGACCCNNATATAGCAGCCACTTGTGAGGCTGTGCCAGTGCCTGGCAAACACAGAAGTGGATGCTCACAGTCAGCTACTGGATGGAGTACAGAGTCCCCAGTGGAGGAGCTAGAGAAGGTACCCAAGGAGTTGTAGGAGGTGCAACAACAATATGAACTAACCAGTACCCCCTGAGCTCGTGTCTCTAGCTGCATATGTAGCAGAAGATGGCCTAATCGGCCATCATTGGGAAGAGAGGCCCCTTGGTCTTGTAAACTTTATATGACCCAGCACAAGGGAAGGCCAGGGCCAAGAAGTGGGAGTGGGTGGGTAGGGGAGCAGAGGCGGGAGGGGCGTATAGGGAACTTTCGGGATAGCACTTGAAATGTAAATAAAGAAAATAATAAATAAATAAATAAATAAATAAATAAATAAATAAATAAATAAAATTTTTTTAAAAAAGAGTTATATGAGGTGTGGAGCGTAGTATCTTCTAAGACAGAAGAACCCCCACCAAGGCTCCAGCTTGAATACAAGATACATTTCTCAAAGCACTACTGGGCTAGGCTCTCAGTACACAGTCCACTGTTCTCTTCTATCTATCACAAAAAAGGGCAAAAGAATGACAGGCTCTAAAGAGACTGAGCTTCATCCCACACTTTTGAGCTGCAGGAACACTCTCTATGACAGAACAGTGAAGAAATTAACAAACACTAGCCCTGAAACGAAAGCTGACAACTTGAAGATTTCTCTGTGTGCACTTGGTCTTGCCCTAATGCCTCCGTGAGCTGAGTAAAGAAGCAATCTTGAGCCACACAAATTGATAGTGAATTTGATAAGGCATTAAAAATGCAGATAGGTAAATAATCTAGAGGTAACTCTTCACCTTAATTCAATTCATAGAATAAAGAAAAAATCTGGCAGTTATTAAGTGAAATAATGCCAGTTCTAAAACTAAGGACTGCTTGATTCATAATTTCCTCTTCCTTCTTATTTTCATCCCCATAAACTAAAGAATGGTTTGGCACGTACAAGGGGCCAACTAAAAATGAACTCAATAAGGAAGGCAGAACATCAACACAAGTTTGAGATGAAAATATTAAGCTACATCAAAAAATTTGTCAAAGTCTATCTATACATCATATTACCAGTATGTGGTATGCATGTGTGTTTAATGGGAGAATGAAGTAACCACCAAGGCAAAATCCTTTCTATATGATAAAAGGTAGTTGTTATGGTTAGACATCAATCAGAGCTGGAACCCCTTTGAACAAACAAGTTCAAAATCTTCAAGAAACAAGGAAAATAAAGCATGAAAGCAATGAATCAGTTCTTCTGCTCTCTTTCTTTGTATAGACTTTATTTTTAAAGAAATATACTTTAAGTTTAGTAGTACATCTTACAGAATTATATTATATAGTTTTAAGGATAATTGGGGGAAAAAATCACTTTTTCAAGGGAAGTCAGTGAGACAAATGCACTCAGTGACTAATTTCTTGTTCCTAATGCTCTAGAAGTAAATGGAATTGGGGGTGGGGAGAGGCCAACTTTGAAAATCATGGTCTCAAAGGAATAGCACATATTGACTATCTATTTTTCAAATACAAATATTGGTATTAATGTATTACATACCTATCACAGTTTGTCCTCCCTCCGTGCCTCCAAGTCCCTCACTCTCACCCCTCCTGGGAAACCCAACTTTTTCTTTGTCCTCAGAGAAGGGGAGGCCTCTTGATGGATATCAAGCTGCCTTGGAACATCAAGTTGCAGTTAAATGCAAAGAAAGGGGGATAGTACACGCTTTCTTAAACAGATGCCTCTGACTTTTTCTTGTGTCTCTTTCTTCTCTGCAGTAGAGGTGGCTACTTACAAGAGTTCTCAACTGATTTGCTCTCATAATCACAAAATTTGTAGTAATGATATATGCTTTCAAGGTTTAAAATTTTTTTCATATATTATAAAGTATTTTAACTATTTTGCCTCCATGTAACTCCTGAGTCACCACATAATTATTTATCATGACACTGTTACTTAAACAGCACATCATACTTTGACATGCAGCAAGTCCTATGATTTTTATTACATTTATTTATTTATATTCTTTAATCCGTTTTTTTTACAGTCCAGACTTTATCCCCCTCCCTGCCTGCCCCCTGACCACTCCCCCTCCCATATTCCCTCCCCCTGTCTCTAAGAGGATGCTCCCACTCCCCCAGCCCCATCCCACTAGGCCTCCCCACTCCACCAAGCCTCCCCACTTCCTGGGGCCTCAATCCCTAGAGGGTTAAGTCCATCTTCTCCCACTGATTCTAGAACAGGCAGTCTTCTGCTGTATATGTGTCGGAGGGGTCATATCAACTAGTTATATGTTGCCTGGTTGGTGGCTCAATGTCTGAGAGATCTCTGGGGTCCAGGTCAATTGAGACTGCTGGTCTTCTCATGGGGCAGCCCTTCCCCTCAGTTTCTTCTAGCTTTTCCCTAATTCAACCACAGGAGTCCCCAATTCATTCAAGGTTCTTCCCTTTGATTTCTGAGAGCCTCTCACCCACCCAGGTATCTGGTACATTCTAGAGGATCCCCTACCTCCTACTTCCCAAGATTGCCTGTTTCCATTCTTTCTGCTGGCCCTCAGGGCTTTAGTCCTATCCTCACCACCCAATGATTATAGGACACATTGATGAAAATACTTTTTTCCCCAAATTCACAGAGCTCATTCTAAACTCGAGGATTCTATCTTTGCTCTAAGGGCTATTTAGAAAATTGGACACTATAGGAAAAATTCAGTCACCTTTATGACTCCCTAAATACACTGGGATTTTTTTACATACTATGTCTTTTTAAATTTGTGGTGCTGGGGATTGAAACCAGGACCTTGCATGTGTTAATCTCTTCATGTGGCATCACGAAATGCATTAATTTTTTTGCCTGGGCTATTTTCCTACCAGCCAAGATATCACCACTATCATCTAGCAAAATTCTGACATCTGTGGCACAAATCATGTTTAATACCAAGCACTCAAATAAAACGATGCCTTCTCTTAAGCTAATAGTCTTCAACTGAGAAATGTTCCCTGTTATGATGGTACTTGTAACAAGCCCTGTTGGTTCCCTACTCACCAATTTTCTACATTTGCTAACTGCAAATCCATGGCCACAAAAATGGCCCTGGTTAAGCTCAGTGAATCACAAAATAAAATTAAAAGACATGAATGGATGAAAGGTACTTGTAAGGAAAAAAGTAGGGTAAGAGGGCTGTAGGATTCAGAGAGGCCTGAGGTGATGTTAATCTGAATGTACTGCATACATGAATGAAATTGTCAAAAAATAAATTTCATTTAAAAAAGTTAATAAAGAAACCTCAACTGAAGGAGCAGTACAATCTTACACAGCAATATGTTATAACTTACTTAAGTCCAGTGTTCCATTTTCCTTTGCTCTACAATCCATATTTCACCCTGCTTCATAGATAGGAATGCCATATTTGATCAGTGAGACTAAAGAATTATGAAGGTTCTTGGATTTTATTCTACTAACAAACTAATAACTTAGTTTTTTATCTCATGAATCGTAGCTGAAGGTATAACTCTATGGACAGAAACAAAGGACTGTATTGGATATGACAACAGCAATACCCAAAGTATCGGTATTTTCTTGAGTCTGTTCTCCAAAGCCCAATACTCAACAATTGATACAAAGAGACATGGTACCTGACATGCCGTGAGTTTTAGCACAGGAGAGGAAACCTGAGTACAGGAAAACCGAATATTTCATAAGGCACAGCAGCCATGCCTGTCCTTTGTACTAGAAGAATTACTTCAAGTTTCCAAGGCATTAATTAGACAAGTATTAGTGAATGGTATTCCAGAATAAAACCATCATCTTTGTTCATAAGACACAATGAAGTGTAAGAAGCTCCTGGAAACTTGCTTCCTAACAGAGACATAAAAAAATTACAGTGGAGGCATTGTGAAGGATTTTTAACCACAATGAAAAGAAAATGTGGCACAATTAGTGCTTCTGACTATCCTCCTGCTTAGAGCATTTGCAAGTGAGACAACAGCATTGAATTTATATTTGGCCACCACATGAAACTGAGGAAAAGCTTAAAAAGTCTCAGGTATGCCTACCCTGTTCCCAGACATAATAAAGTAAAAACTATCTGCTCCCATGTTTAGCACCATTGAGTAAAAGCAGCCAACTTGAAACATTATCCATAAACTTTATTATTCATTTACTTACTGAAGGCAAGAATCATATTAAGCTTACAATAATTAAGGTAGAGCTTGGCTTGAATTCTCAGCCTACTATCAACAAGCCATATGTTTGCATTCATTGTCTAACTTCCTTATGGCTCAAGCTTTAGGTCAACAGAATGATCCTGATAGCACAAACTCTCTTAAAATGTTTGGTGTCTGTTAAATGAAACAATGAACACCAAGTACATTGCCTATTTCTGAGCACCCAGTAAATGCTAAATAAAAGAAAACTATTAGTGTAGATTCTTCATTTCTCTATGTATATCCTACATAAGAGCTAGCTGAACAGATACCAGGTACCAAAGTTAAACCAGAATCAGATTAACGATCTTAAAGGTCCCATTTCCCCTAAGGATATAGAAGCAGTCATTAGTAGTCTCCCAACCAAAAAAAGCCCAGGACCAGATGGGTTTAATGCACAATTCTATCAGACTTTCAAAGAAGACCTAATTCCAACTCTCCTCAAAGTATTCCACAAAATAGAAACAGAAGGTACTCGACCCAATTTGTTCTATGAAGCCACAATTACTCTGATACCTAAAACACACAAAGACCCAACAAAGAAAGAGAACTTCAAACCAATTTCCCTTATGAATATCGATGCAAAAATACTCAATAAAATCCTTGCAAGCCAAATCCAAGAACACATCAAAAAGATCATCCATCATGACTAAGTAGGCTTCATCCCAGGGATGCAGGGATGGTTTAATATACAGAAATCCATCAATGTAATCCACTATATAAACAAACTCAAAGACAAAAAAACCACATGATCATCTTGTTAGATGCCGAGAAAGCATTTTACAAAATCCAATACCCCTTCATGAAAAAAGTCTTAGATCAGGAATTCAAGGCCCCTACCTAAACATAATAAAAGCAATATACAGAAAACCAGTAGCCAGCATCAAACTAAATGGAGAGAAACTCGAAGCAATCCCACTTAAATCAGGGACTAGACAAGGTTGCCCACTTTCTCCCTACCTATTCAATATAGTACTTGAAGTCTTAGCCAGAGCAATTCGACAACAAAAGGAGATCAAGGGGATATAAATTGGTAAAGAAGAAGTCAAAATATCATTATTTGCAGATGATATGATGGTATACAAAAGTGACCCTAAAAAGTCCACCAGAGAACTC
>NC_034613.1:112664067-112667958 GCF_900095145.1 Mus pahari
GTGTCTCTAGCTGCATATGTAGCGGAAGATGGTTTAGGGGCACGGGGGGGGGGGTTAGGGAACTTTCAGGATAGAATTTGAAATGTAAATAAAGAAAATAATAATTAAAAATTTTTTAAAAAATTGAAAAAAGTAAAATTTTAATGCTATCATCTATATCCAACCAATGAATCCACTGAATCACTCTGATTGCCTTCAATCTTTTTTTTTACTATATATGTATATTTAAATTTAATTGTGTTTATCCTGTATATAAGACTTGTGCTATTTATTTTTTTCCATTTAAAGTTGCAGCATAAGTGTTTTCCCATATTATTAAAAGCTCCTTGTAAACACATTTTTAATGACTGCCTTGTAGCAAATAATGTGTATAAACCATAATGTACTTAAATGTATTCCCACACTAATGCATTTTGGTTTTGCCTAATATTTAACTAAAATAAGTCACAGTGAGTATATATGTTCTGAAAATTTTATGTAGTTAATATGATTTCCTGAGGATATGAAGAAGTTAAATTATTACATCAAAAGGTATGAATACTGCCATTTTTTCAACTTATAGTCCCACCCACAGCATGTGAACTTGCCTGTTTTATCTTGTCTTTGTCAGCTCTCCATATTTTTATTTTCTCTTCTCTATTGTTTTGGTTTGGGTGGACCTTGAGAATCTAAACTCTGATTTTCAGTCCTTTGATTATCAAAGAAGCTAATTTTTTTCCATGTGGTCTTACTGAGTCTTTTGATCAGAGACACTGACGTGTTGTAGTTCTTGGGGATTCATGCTCCCCTTACTTCAGTTCAGAAGGGAGCCAAAACAGTACCCAAGAAATACTTCAGAGGTCTAAGTAATTTGGCTATGCAAATATTTGGCCAGAGGTTCTTCTTCCCACAGTGTTCCCTGCTTCCAAGTCTGTACTCTATAAACATTTCAGTTATTGATGGAACTACATCTGGGAGAGAAGGGAGTGAGGTACTTTCCCACTGTCTCTGGGTTTCATAAGCATAACCTGTAAGCTGCTGATTAAAGAACCACCAAGGAATGCTTGCTTTGGAAACCTGAACTTAGAAGACTTTGTTTAATAGGCACTTAAATCAGTCATCGTGGTTGCTTTTAACTTTCCCTACCACTAAGAAGCCTCTTGATTTACAAGGAGTGCCAGACATACTATAAGTCTTTGTGCATCAAGTTGACATTTCTCACACCTGTCTCTCACCTCACCTCCCTCACACCCACACAGTTTTCAGTGGCATGTCCAGAAGTGTGATTTAGACTGACCTCTCTCACTTCCCTCTCTCTGCTGCAATTGGTGTAAGGGAGATGTGTAGTTTCTCCTGAGTGAATTTCTATGCTTTAAAAGCCAGGAAAGATACTTGGGTAACCACTCTATTTGTTTCCACCTGTGGAGCCTGAGCCATACCTGGCCACTCCCTAGAAAGTTTTAGATGCCAACTAGCAAAGTCTGTCACAGTGGCCACAGGTCATGGCTATCCACACATTCATGAATGAAAGAGGTAACTTTGCCTCAATTATTGCTGGCTTTGAGGGTGTGTGACTTCTGAAAATTATCCAGGCTTAGGGATGTTGGAAGTTTTGGCATAAGATGTGGAGATTCATTTGTTCAATATAGATTCTTCTTGCTTACTTTTCAAAGTATAATTGGATCCAAGATCCAGCTAGCATCATTTTCCAAAGCAAGGCTACTGTTGTGTTAGCCAGGCAACACAATAGATCAACATGACAGGAAAAGCCACTGAAGGTGTTTTAAGATTCTAGCCCATTTGCACTTACCCAGCTTGACATAAAGTCGGCACAAGCTTGCAACCCTTTTGAAAAGATGATGGGCATTCTGTTATACAGCTCACTAAAACCAAGAGAATGAGGCTTGTAATGGAGGCATCAACTCACAGCCTTCCTCAGGAATAAACCTCTCTAATAGATGCTTACTCTGAGGCTGAAGGCACAATTATCATACTATCTTAGTCTATCATGTCTCAGTCCACTCCTTCTCTCAGCAGCCCTCTGATCCACTGCTGACATGTCAGACAAGGAATAGTGAGGAAATTAGGGTCTTACCCTCAAGGGAACATGCAGAAGTTTGACACAAAAAGATGTGTTTCACTCAGAAATCTTTTTTTGTCCTCATTTGATCATTTTCCTGCCTTTTTGTCTTTATTTTTAAGGCACGAATTCCTAGCCTGGTATGAACAGAGTGAATAAGTTGGAAGCCAGTGCCATGTCATAGAAGTGATTCTGTACTGTCTTAAAAACAAACACTTAGCACCAGAGCTGAGAGCCTAGCATTTGCTTACCTTACAATAACTGGTAGACTAAATTAATATGAATCAAATTAAGCCACCATATAATAGAATGGAGTTGAATAGAATTCAGTTCTTTGGGATTTATTAAAATGGGGTCTTTCCTCTTGTATATATGGCAGCTTTCCAAGTGTCCTTTTTCAAACTTCCTCAGACAAATTGAGAATAAATATATGATCAATACAATATAGCATACATGAAAAACAGTGAGCTGGTAGTTTGTCTTTATAATGATAATCATGTAAATAAAGAAAAGGAAACTTGAATCATTGTTACAAAACATCAGTAGCAACAACAACAAAAAGAGAGACTAAAGTGAAGTTTGCTCTAGAAAGCCCTACAAACAAAGCAAAGGTTGTTTCCATATTGGAAACACTGACCTCCCCATTCTAAGCCATCCCCTGGCCCTCTCAAGCTTACAGTACACTGTATCATCATGAGCTTTCTTTTATTCCTCTCCTTATCATCATTATAATAATAACCTCTACAATTGATAAAATATACATATTCACAAATACAAACCATAAAAGTATCTTGGAATTATTAGCCCTCTCAGAAATGCCTACATAGTATAAGGATTTAAGCAATTTACATAAGGTTGGGATTGGGGAGAAACATTAAGGACCATACTGATCTCTTTGTACTCCCTAAATTATGCTATACCAACAAGAAGTAATAGTTCCTTTGTTTTTCACTAGACCCTATTAGAAAGGTAAAAGTATCATTATGAATGAGATTTAGTTCTCTTTTTTTAGTTAGGTTAATGAATTAACTCCTGTTGTCTTCAGTTTTCACTTGAATTTTAAAATAGGCAAAAACCTCTTCTTGGAGATTCTTCTCCACAAGGACAGTTCAAACTGGGCATTTTTGATTTGTTAAATTGTCTGTGGCTCTAGACTGAGGTGTTTGGGGTATATTCTGAAGAGGTAGGAATTAAACAATCCAAATACACCTTCCATTAGTCTCCTTCTCTCCCCCCAAGGAAAACTTAAGAGGTGCACTTGGTAATTCCCAACATTAAATCATCATCTCTGTCCACTCTCAGAAAGTACCCTTTTTATTCATGGGATATGAAATGAACTGTCAGCCAGAGCCAGACTACCAGTAAGAAAATTTCTGATGAATGCATTCTTGATTGGAACAAGAAAAAAGAGTGAAAAATTGAATTTTTCTTCAAAAAATATTGAAAGGGAAAAAACCACTCATCCTGCTGTTAAGACATACCACAAAAATAAAGTAATCAAGACAAGGAGGAATTCACAGAAGGATATGAAAATTCTAGAAATAAACCCCTCAAACATGCTCAACTGATTTATCACAAAAATGTAAAAGTAAGTCAATAGAGGAAAGACTGTCTTCCTAACAAATAATGTAATAATAATAGGACACTTAGACAAGCATGTGTAAAGTAACAAAAAACAATGAAACACTATCTTTTGGACATGATATTGCTGGGGCATGTAAGAATTGACTGTAATTCCACCTCACACCAGTCAGAATGGCTAAGATCAAAAATTCAGGTGACAGCAGATGCTGGCGAGGATGTGGAGAAAGAGGAACACTCCTCCATTGCTG
>NC_034613.1:112668163-112686618 GCF_900095145.1 Mus pahari
AATGAATTTATGAAATTCTTGGGCAAATGGATATGTCTGGAAGATATCATCTTGAGTGAGGTAACCCAGGCACAAAAGAAGTCCCTAGATATGCACTCACTGATAAGTGAATGTTAGTCCAGAAACTTAGAATACCCAAGATACAATTTGCAAAACACAAGAAAACCAAGGAGAAAGAAGACCAACGTGTGGATACTTCATTCCTCCTTAGAATAGGGAACAAAATACCCATGAAAGGAGTTACAGGGACAAAGTTTAGAGCTAAGATGAAAGGATGGACTATACAAAGACTACCCCACCTGGGGATCCATCCCATCATCAGCCACCAAACCCAGACACTATTGCACATGCCAGCAAGCTTTTGCTGAAGGGACCCTGATATAGTGGTCTCTTGTGAGGCTATACCAGTGCCTGGCAAACACAGCAGTGGATGTTCATAGTCAGCTATTGGATGGAGCACAAGGTTCCCAGTGGAGGAGCTAGAGAAAGTACCCAAAGAGCTGAAGGGGTCTGCAACCTTATAGGTGGAACAACAATATGAACTAACCAGTACCCCCAGAGCTCGTGTCTCTAGCTGCATATGTAGCAGAAGATGGCCTAGTTGTCCATCATTGGGAAGAGAGGCCCTTTGGTCTTGCAAACTTTATATACCCCAGTACATGGGAAGGCCAAGGCCAAGAAGTGGGAGTGGGTGGGTAGGGGAGCAGGGTGGGGGGAGGGTATAGGGAATTTTCAGGATAGTACTTGAAATGTAAATAAAGAAAATATCTAATTAAAAACAAGAATTGACTGCAGTGGTAGTTGTCTGCACAATATGAAGCCATTCAAAATTCTAGCATGAAACAAGTAGTGTCTACTGATGCTCTACAGCTAGAAGTACTTGATGCCTGATGGAGGAGGGAAGGGCAGTTTTCTTTTGGGGCATAGCCACTAGTATATTGTCCATGCCAAAGTAGGTAGTTGCAAACACATAAGCATATGATCAACACTAATTGGAATCAGTAGTTGTTTTTAAGCATAAGAGCTTGAGAGGGGATGCTGAAGAGATGTTTCAGAAATTAGAGCACTTTCTATTCTTACAGAAAACTTCGTTTGATTCCTAGCACATACATAATGGTTCACAACTGTCTTTAAGTCCAGTTCAGAGGAATCCTACACCCTCTTAAGGCCTTTTCAAGTACTGCATGCATGAATTGCACATACATGCAGGCAGGCAAAACATATAGATAGATAGATAAATAGATAGATAGATAGATAGATAGATAGATAGATAGATAGATAGATAGATAGATAGATAGATAGACAGACAGATAGACGGACAGACAGACAGACAGCACTTACCACCATTTGTGCAGCATTTTTTATTATTATTATTTTCTTTATTTACATTTCAAATGCTATCCCGAAAGTTTCCCATACCCCTCCCCCCACCTCTGTTCCCCTACCCACCCACTCCCACTACTTGGCCCAGGCCTTGCCTTGTGCTAGGTCATATAGAGTTTGGAAGACCAAGGAGCCTCTATTCCCACTGATGGCCGATTAGGTCATCTTCTGCTACATAGTGCAGCATTTTTATATGAACCTTATTTATAACGGGCAAAACTGAAACAATAAAGATACCCTTCAAAATGGCTAAATATGCTATAGTAAATCCGTGTTGTGCAATATAATGAGCAATAAAAAGGAAGAAATTATTGATAATGAAGCATCTTAGATGAATCTCAAGTAAACTGTGCAAATAAAAATGGTTTATGTCCTCTTTAGTCCATTTATATAATGTTATAGAAACATAGTGATATGGAAGCAGTGATTAATAGAGATCATAGCTCCAGGTGAGGGCTATCAACAAAAGGGCAGCATGTGGTTAGTTTACGGAAAAAAAATATCTCTCTGGCTTGACTGTGATGAATGTTCATGAAGCTACTACATATGTGATAAAGTTTCATAGCGCTATACACATGCTTTTAAATATTATACCATAGCATGCAAGAAGTGGGGGTGAATGGTGAATGTACATTTTAAACAACTTCTTGTGAATCTATGACATATATACAAAAATATAGTTGATGTGAAAGTCCATTTCTAACATGATGTGCTGATGTGTTTTTATCATGGCATCTAGCTCACGAGGCTACAGGAAGAAAGATGCCCATGATAAGCTTAAGCTTGCAAGTTCTTTTGTAGGGACCTAACCTTAGACTCACCCTAGGAACAGGTACTAGCAGGAGTCAGTATGCAGGTCATTAGACTTCATTCTTGTTTCCACTAATGCTTTAGAACAGGGCCAGATGCAATCAAATATAAGAGCTGAAGTCCTTGAAGCAGGAAGCCTGGCAAAGAGTGAGAAATAACAAATCTCTCCGGATACAGTGAGGACTAAGAAAGTGGAATAGGAATGGGTCTTAAGGGCAGGCATGAGGGCAACTCACTGAAGTAAACCTTCAAATGACCATTGCCCTCTTACTGAAACCAACCAAAATAAGAAAAGGGACAGAAGCAACCAGTCTTACCAGGTTACTTTCAAACTATAAAATGTTATGCTTGACTGTTCCGCTTGCTGGCTTCTCCTTCTGTGATGTGAAGGAATGAGTTTTTGCTTCACTGAAGATTCTGCTTCTAAGTTGTGTCCTTAAGGTATTACATGTTAACAAAATGTTGACAGATCAGACAGCATTTTTAAATGCTGCTTCTTTTTTTTTTATTTTGACCGTTTTTTTTTTTTTTCTTAAGTAGAAGCACCTCCAGTGTTCATTTCATCAAAGGACTCTCTAAACTTGCTGTATATTTATTGCATCTTTGGGAGTGATAATTTTCTTCCCAGCTTTCAAATTACTACATATTTGTTACTGCGCCGCTGAGGGAGGAGATCATTTGTTATTAGTTCCTTGTCTGACGTGAAACATTTAATTTGAACTGAAACCACTGCACAAGAAAATAAACAGTGCTTTTCATACTCAAAGTGTCTGCTTCCCTCACTGGGAGGCAGTGGGAATCATTTTGACCATATGGTGGGTGTTTATCATCAGATGCCTCATGAGTATCACTGCTGTCTGCTTCCCTTTTCTCCTTAGACCTGTGTGCTGGCTCTTTTTCAACGAATCCAGGTCAGTCTGCTTTCAGATGGAGCATGTGACCTCCAGAAGCTCATCAGAATTGTCCCCTGCCCCCATCCCAGGATATGATTTTTTTTCAGTGTCTGTGAAGAGGTCACAACTCTCCAGAGGGGGAACAGTTGAAGCAAGGGGTTACTGTATTGGATCCCCAAACCAGAAAGACTACTTGAACTATCCACACAGTTTTGCCACTTAAGACCATAGGTTCATAGGCAAGTTATTTAGTATATTTGGTCCCCAGCTGTTTTAAATGTAGACTACAGAAAGTAATATTACCTAAATCCTCAGAGGTACTGAGAGGAACATATGAGCAGACTCCAGTAAATCAATCAAAGCAAAGCTTGGAAGTAGTAAATATATAATATTCTCAACTCTTATTTTTTTTCAAATGAACTCATCCATTCGTGACTTCTAGTTTTAAAAAAATAACGATATCAGTGGCATACTGCTATTTATGGGTCTGTAATGACACAGAACAGATTTTTTTAAAAAAACATGAAATATCATATTTAGGCAACAATGGCTATGGGATTTCATGGTTGTACCTTCTCAGACATTTCTAGGAAGAGGCAGTCTCTTAGAAAACTTCCTGGTCCTCTGAATATTACAATCTTTCTACTCCTTCTTCCATAATACTCACTGAATCTGTCTTAGGTAAGGGATTTGTGCTGTAGATATACCAATATGTACTGAATAATGTTTATTTCTGTATTTAGGAATATATATATACACACACACATGTGTATGTATAGTTACATGTGTAACAATAGTTGAGAAGCAGAACTTACAGACTTGAGAGAGCGCAAAGAGGTACGTGATGGGGTTGGGAAGAGGAAGGAGTAAAATGGTGTGATTAGATTTTAATTTCAAGAGATAAAAATAAATTGTGAAAAAATTAAACCTCAGCATTTCCTTTTGCAAACCATATTGAGGCTCCTTTAGCTAATGCTAACTGAATCCCAAACATTTTCTAAGGAAAAAAGTTCTGTAAGTTGGAACAGAAAGCTGAAAGCCGGTTTCAAAGTAAGCTTTATCAAATAAAGCTGCCTGGATTTTTGGTGTCTTCTTGTTTGTTTGCTTTTTTTGATTTTACTTAAAAACAGAAACATCAACCATGAGTAAAAGCAACCTATTGGAGAAAAAAATTTTAATTCACATACATGCATATATACAATGCCAAAATATTACAATATTATAACCATTATCCCTGTTATTTTGATCCTCAACATATTACTAAAATATAATGTGCAAAGATAAACAATCTATTATCCAAATGATTAGAGCACTGATAATATGTGACTATAGCTAGGAAACAAATATCTCAGACATTATCATATTTATCATTATACCCAAATCCACATCTGATTCCCCCAGTTATTATACTTCTGTGAACACAAACATTGCACTTCAGATTTCTATGTTCCTGACCCTGGCACTCTTGCTTGACACTTTAGGCTGAAATCTCGTTGCTATGAAGCATCCCTTTTAGTCTTCCTTAGAATTTCAGATTTGCACAAGTTGATGAACTTCGAAGAGTATAATATATAAAAGGTATCAGGAGACTCATACTGTGCAAGGCTCTGACCTATTCCCTCGACCCCTTCTCGTTTTTAGGCAACACTTCCAAAATTGATCTCCTTGCTTGTTTTTCTAAGGGCACCTACCTTAGTTCTTTCCACATGGTATATAAATAATGAAGACTTTGTGATTATCAAATAATATAATGTCTCTGTATCTCCAGAATAGTTCATATATGCCTGTGGTGAGGGATATTTACTACTGGAGCCTTTGTTGCACATTTTATTGCTTAAAAAGAAAGTAAACATAAAAACTTCTCATCTGCGGAGACACTAAGGGAACATAAATGAAAAGTCTTTTACTTACAGTAATTTTTGGAACTCTTCTAGTTATTGCTTTTTTTAACCACTCATTCATCTTCTTTATTGGTGCTCTACTACAAATCATAACTGTGTGTATACTATGGCATCTTCATAACTCTGAATGAAACATTATTTGATAAGTGGGCATGAATCACTAGCCTCTCTTATCTAAATCTATCACACTACATATTTCTAGTGTCCATTAGCCCATCAGCCATACATATTAAGCCAAATGTATTCAATATATAATCTTTTCCAAGTAGAGATAAGAATATCACTTCAGCACAAAGTTTAAGAGGAGCCAAATCAAATTTTGATTGTCTTTCAAAATATGAATAAACTGTTATATCTAACCCACAAAATAAACTTCTAGCAAAACACTTCAAGAAACTAGCTTGATTATTTAAATGCTTTATATTTTCTAAAGTTATTAACACAATAGTAACTTAGTACAATGGAAACTTACCAACACTTAGTTATTTCAGTGTCACTATCATATTGTAATAAGACTTTACATTTAAATCTTTTAACCATTTTATCACAATAGGGATTTCATTAAGTCTGGGGGAAGACCTCCCATCTTGCAATGATTGTCACTTGCCTATACTGCTTTTCCTCAAGTGAGCTATGCATGCTCTGCATCACCTGTTTCCCCTTCTTTGTCCAAGCTGGAATGTCTTTGTTCAGCTCATGTTTGGGAAGATATATCAGTGAGATGTATGGATGTAGCTTCTTATGTTATTATCAGACACAATCTCACTGATCCTCTGACTCTTAAGATCTTTTTGCCCTCTCTTCCATGATGTTCCCTGAGCTTTTGGCATAGGATTATTGTGTAAGAAGGATGAAAGTTGTGCTACAGTTAGGAGGACAGTGATATTATGTGAAAGAGAAATTTACAAATGCTTTTCATTTAAAAAAAATAAACTGGCTTGAATAGAACTAGAAGAAATCATCCTGAGTGAAGAGGGAACCCAGACCCAGAGGGAAAAAATATGGTATGTGTTCACTTATAAGTGGATATTATCTTTTCATGATAATCAAGATACAATTTATTGATCCAGAGAGGTTAGGTAAAGAGAGAGGCTCTAGGGGATGAATGGATCTCCCTGGAAAGGAGAAATTGGATAAACTTTAGGGTGGACTAGGGGAAGACAGGTGGGGACGGAAGCAGAAGAGATTGGGCATAATGGGAGATAAGCTGAAGGGAGAGATTGCAAGGAGAAATATTTGGAATGGGCACTTTGGTGGTGGTGTAGAAATCTAGTACTGTGGAAACTTCCTAGAATCTATGAATATGATCCTAATGAGGACTCCTAATAATTGGGGGGATTCAGAGTCTCAACTGGCCATCTCTTGTAGCCAGGCAAGGCTTCCTTATAGTGGTTGGTATAGATTGTATTCAAGTGAGATTTGGCCAATGGAGTCCCATAGAAATCCACAGACAACCCAGGCAGATGCTAAGACACGAAAATTTGCAACCTGACAGCAGGGCCCCACTCTTAAACAATTCAGTGAATGTGGAGAAGTAGAGCTGGTACTACATGGAGCCTGCACTCTTATATTCTACTCTATTTGGTGTGGGAAAGTACTCTGCAGGCTATAGAAACAGAAACATGGACACTAAACAAGCCACAAAACCTTTGACCTACAATCTGTGCTGACATCGAAATATGCTAGTGCAATTGTAACATAGGATGTGTGGGAGTAGCCAACAAATTTCTGGTGTGACATAAGGTCCGTTCCATGAGAAAGAATCCACACTCAGCAGTGCTTGGGTAACTAGAAACAAGAGACTAAATGGAGCAAAGACATAGGGTATAAACAAACTTGGCTTTTAATCTTTTTACAGTACATTCCATTGCAGTCCATTATCCACCTCCTGGTCCACCCTCTGTACCTCATCACATTCCTCCTCCCCTGTCTCCAAAAGATGTCCCTACCCTCCCACTTACCCCACCAGATTTCCCCACTCCTTGGGGCCTCAAATCTCTTGAGGGTTAGGTGTGTCTCTCCTCACTGGGGTAGGGCCAGGCATTCCTCTGCTGTATATGTGTTAGGAGCCTCATATCAGCTAGTATATGCTGCCTGGTTGGTGGCTCAGTGTCTGAGAGATCCCGGGGTTGCCCTCCTCCTCAGCTTCTTCCAGCTATTCCCTAATTCAACCATAAGGGTCCTGAGCTTCTGTCCATTGGGTGGGTGTAAGTATCTGCTTCTGTTTCAATCAGCTACTTGTTAGACCTCTCAGAGGACAGACATGATAGGCTCTTGTCTGTAAGTACATCATAGCATCAGTAATAGTGTCAGGCCTTGGAGCCTCCCCTTAAGCTGGATCCCAATTTGAGCCAGTCACTGGACCTCCTTTGCCTCGGGCTCTTCTCCATTTTTGTCCTTGTAGTTCTTTCAGACAGGAACAATTCTGGGTCAAAATTTTTGACTGTTGGCTGGCAACTCCATCCCTCACTTGATGTCCTGTGTTTCTACGGGAGGTGGGCTCTACAAGTCCCCTCTCCCTTCTGTAGGACATTTCATATAAGATCCCTCCCTTTGGGTCCTGGGAGTCTCTCACCTCCAAGGTCTCTGGTACATTCTATAGGGTCCCCCTAACTCTACTACCTGATGTTACATGTTTCCATTATTTCTGCTGGCCTTCGTTGCTTCAATCCTTTTCCTCCACCCCCAATAACTGATTATGTACCTTTTTTCCCTTTCCTGTCCCCTTTCCCACCCAGGTCCCTCTTTAATCTGGAGATTCCTCAGAAAATTGGAAATAGATATACCCGAAGACTCAGCTATACAACTCTTGGGCATAGAGCTAAAAGATGCTACACCATGTCACAGGGTCACGAGTTCTATATTCATAGAGGCCTTATTTGTGATAGCTAGAAGCTTGAAAAAAAATGTCCCACAACAGAAGAATGGATATAGAAACGTGGTTCATTTACACAATGGAATACTATTCAGTTGTTAAGAACCAGGACAACCTGAGTTTTGCAGGCAAATGGATAGAATTAGAAAATATCATCCTGCGTGAGGTAACTCAGACCCAAAAAGATACACATGGTATGTACTCACTGATAAGAGGATATTAACCAAAAACGTACAGAATACCCAGGATGCAATCCACAGAACTCAAGAAGATTAACAAGCAGAAAGGCCCAAGTGAGGATGCCTCAATCCCACTTGGGAGGGAGAAGAAAGCAATTATTTTCATATTTTTAAAAAGGAAGTTGACAAATGCCAGATTGATTGTTATAAGGCAAATGCTGCAAAGGTTAAGAGAAAGTGAGTAATTAACCTGATGGGTTCTTTCCTGCACCCTATAGCCCTAACTTTGCCATTCAACTCATACTAATGGATCCAGACAAATTAACACTGATATCACCATGCATGCAGTACAGGAAAACATGGAGCTATTTGAGTCCCAGGTCTCTTGTGAAGAGATTAATGTTGAAATTGACACATGGGTGGGTCCTTTTACTCAGATGACAATGTGTATTCACTCTACATTAGCAGGTTTGAAGCTGCCAGACAAGAAATTATCCAGGAAGCAATCTGGTGAGGTGACAAACTTGAGTCTCTAACATTCTGTGAATTTCTAGTCCACACCACTTCCATCTGCTGAAACTAGCAGCCCCAGCTATAGCCCCACACTCTCCATTGCAGCAGATGTTTTCTCTGGAAATAAGTTTCCCTTTTAAACATGAACCATCAGACTCCATGTTCATCTGCTTTCCTGTCATTTGCTTTGTTACACTTTCTGTGCCAACAGATTGTGAGGCACCAAACATTTTAAGTGGGGCTCTGTAAAATTGCAACATCTAGCAATAAACATTAATGTTCAATTGTCATATGTCAGCTAGAGGTGAATGTAAAGTTGGCTAACATTTGACAATAAATAGCAAAGTATTTCCGCAATTAACAGTTGATTTAATCCTAACAAATGTGGTCAAAAGTGAACTGTTATTACTGGAGAGATATGAAACACAGCCTTGTATGGAATTCTATTACATGACACTTTCTGAAGAGAAAATTGGAAAGCATGAATGGCAAGGGTACTTTCTAATATTGTAGTCAATTTTTATGACAATACTGGAAACCGTGAGATTGAGTCTACTTTTTCACATCCACAGAAGCATATACACATGTACACATATAAATAGACACAGTCGTACATCAATGGACAAATAATCAAAGTAATACATAAATAAATGTAGCAGATGTAAATAAATGCATACAAATGTACTTAATGTATGTATCTAAATGTAAATAAAATACAAACATAAAAGTAAACAGTTCTAAACTTTTTTCCATTTAAAATTTCGTATTAGACCCTCTAGGATGTGTGTGTGTGTGTGTGTGTGTGTGTGTGTGTGTGTGTCTGCATGCACATGCAGATGGTTGCTCAGAAATTAAGTCCAATAAAGGCTAAGAAACTATCCCACCAGCAGCACTCAGTTAGAAGGAAGGAGTAAGCGGGATTTGAATTCTGGGCTACATAAGTAAAGATAAAACATTTAGCCACTAAGCCAGCTTCCTCAAAATATTACAAAGGCAGCCTGTACCACCAGCACAGTGCTTCTGGAAACAAGTGGCTCATAATATTTCAGAAACTATGCAGCCTGATTAGACTTCCAAAACCTTCCCATCAAAGCACATAGCTCCTATTGTGTGCACATAGCACCACAGATCTAGAAATTATATTAGTGGCTTTAAAGTAAGCAAAAACAATACGGACATTACAAGTTGTTTTTTATCTCAGATTAATTATGCATTTGTGTAGTTGGGTATATATTTCAAATACTTATTTAGTAAGCATAACATTATAATGGTGAAGGGCATGGGACTCAGCTCAGATGTAAAAGGGAGACCACAATGTGACCAATCCCTTTGGGTTGATAGAAAGAGGAAATGTGTGAATGAAAGCATGTCAAACTCTTTTTATTCTGTATTACTTTTTATCCACTTATTTTGTGAGCTGGTTAGATGTTCATGTGAAGGTCATGAGATAACTTCAGGAGTTTGGTCTTTCTGCTTCCACTATTGTATGTGTCAAGAGGATCAAAATTATGCTGTCAGACTTGGCATCGGGCACCTTACCCATTGTGGCATCTAGTCTGCCCAAGATCAAACTCCTAACACAAGGAATAGAACACATTAGAAACTCAGAAAGTGTCAGCTCCTGCTATTTTTGTTTTCTGTAATGCTTAATTTTCTTGTCTATCCCTTCAAACAGCCTGTGTGTCCCTTAAGCCTGAGTCCCAAGGACTTGGACTACCACTGTGTGTTTGAAGATGAAGCTCAAAGTTGTATGTGTGCTATGCAAATGTTCTGCCACAGTTACATCTAGAACCATCTTATGGTCTTTAAAAGGTCATAAAGTACAATAATTAAAAACACTCACTGGAACTATACTACAGAGCTAGAAAGTTTGACTCTGCTCTTTAGGTTCAGTGAGATATTTATCTTTCTTCTTCATTTCCTGATTTATACAATGGTGCTAATAATGTAATCAAATTCATAAATGTATTCATAAAAATTTGGAGAATACATTCTATGAAGAAATTATTTTCTCTGCTTTGTTCAACAATGCAATCCCAGTGCTCAGAACACAATAATTGCTCAATACAAATGTGCTGAATGGCCATACATAAAGGACGAACACCAGGCCCTGGAAATTCAAATTAGCTAATTTGAAAAAATGAGCTATTATTATTATTTGTTCCATCAGAGGATACAGTGCTTAGCAGATCTTATGCTCTCATGAAATATTTGCACATAGACTGCATAAAAATTGTCCCCCTAGTCTAAGCCAGCCTTCCCTCATGATACAGTTAGTAAAGTTTGATCTTGCATGACCCCCTCAGTTTTAAAAATATATATTTATTTATCTATTTATTCATTGCATCCCAAACACTGCCCCATCCCTATCTGCCCTCACATAGTCCCTCCTCCCATCCCCCATCCCTTCTCCTCTGAGAAGACAGGCCATGCCCCTGGGTATCTCCCCATACTGACACATCAAGTTTCTGCAGGATTAGGAGCATCTTCTCCCACTGAGGCCAGACAAGGCAGCCATGGAGACTGAGCTGCACATCTGCTACATAGGTGTTGGGGGCCTCAGTTCATCCCATGTATGCTCTTTGGTTGATGGCTCAGTCTCTGAGGCCCCAGAATGACACCCTCACTTATGTCACATAGTATATAAATGTAAAAATCCTCAGCAGACATAAGAAATCTCATAGAGTCATAATCAAAGTCCCTTACTTTACTGTAATATTATTTATTTAAGTCAACAATTTTTAGTGTCTACCATAGGTTTAACCCTGTGATAATAATTGAGTCCACAACGATAAACAAAATAGCTGTGATCCTTGCCCTCATAGAGATATGGGTCATTTCCATTCTGTTCAGTTCATTTTTCTCATTTATAAAATTAAGGCATTGAATACCTTTAAAGTATCTTCTATTTGGCAGATAAAATATAATAGGCTGATTAAAAATCATGCAGTTTGAACTTAGGCTAATGGTATGAGAACCCCATTTGTAGTACTTGCCTTATATTGGAACCTAATCAATTCAGTCTCTATACTGGCATTTCCTCTATAACAAAAGAACGATTACTGTGTAGGGGTGTTTGTGTATAAAAATGTATGTATGTGTATATAAATATATATATATATATATATATATATATATATATATATATATATATATATAGGTGTGTGTGTGTATATATATACTTCAAAGGTGCTAAGCGTATATTAAATGCTCAACAAATAGTTAATAATATTCTAATACTGTTACTCTGTCCTGCATAATTTATAGAGTCTAACATGAAAGTTTATTGCCTGTAAGTCCAAGTCTTGTTTATAGGTTTCAAGCAAAAGTGCTCTGCATATCAACCTTATTCTTTAATGTATTTGGATTTTGCCTCCTTTTAATTATGTCAGATTTTTCAGATGAAATGTGAAATCCCTTGGTCTTCAAAAGGAACAGTTTTTCTTACCTATGGCATAGTTTTAGAAAAACTCAGGACCTCCAACCACTACTAATAGCACTCCAGGAGTGTGTATATGATTTCCACATGGTTTCTAAATTTCTTCTACTCACCTGGAAAGGTCGATTTTCCAGTGTTCACTAACTTCCAGCCAAGGCACAGACTTTTTTTTAATCTCATTGCTCCTTAGTCTGTCAAAGCCAGGCAGACATACTTTACAGCATGTGTGAAAGATTTAAAGGATCATCATCTCTGGAAGGATGGGTCCAGGTCAAATTTTCACATAATATTTTGGAAATAAATAAATGAAAAACTACCATATGTTCAACTTAAGGTCAACCCAGGTACAGATTCTATATCCTTCTATATCACTTCCCAAGGACCAAAAAAAGCAGGACCACTCTTGAAGTAGCCTCACTAGATTTTTTTGAGCCAAACCAATTGTTTCCAATGCAAAATTATACCAGCATTTATCAGTAGAGCCACTAATTAATAATTACTATCCAAATTTTTAAAAATTAATATTTTCTCATATTACTTCTTATCTACACTATCTCAAAATATTCTAAACAGGGTCTAAACACACACACAAACCATAAAAACAAACATGTTTGAATACCTCTTTTATTCCAACACAATTAATATCCAGGGTTAAGAGTAATGAATATGGCACAAAGTTAAGTGTGACATTTATTTTATAAGAAAATACCATAGACAATTTCAAAAACCTTTTATCATTTAAAAATAATAGAACTTGAACTTTGAAAAGTTAATGAATTAAAAAATAGAGAGTAAAAGTAACCACTGGCAAAGTAGATGCCTTTCTCCATGGATTCTAATGATTATCTATAATAACTAGTGTTGTTTTATCAGGTAGAAAGAATAAGATCGCCTGAGTGGAATGAGTAAACTAAATTAAAATATTGAAAGGAAAAGTAATTAGCCATATTGTGCCAACCCCATAACCTTAGGATGGAAATGTACTATGAGCCAAGTACTTTGTAGTTTAGTGGGTGAAATATTTTTTTTAATTCTAAAATTTATCATTCTCCCTTTCTTTAGTCTCAAATGTTCTTGATTAACACACAGAAAAGGGGGAAGAGGAGTCTTTGGGAAAGGTGGCCTTTTGGGCTTCTGACGTTTTGATCACCCTGTATCTCAACTTGGATTTGTCTTCTATTTCTACCCTGGGTCTTCTGACTAGGGTGTCCTTAGTTTTCTATCTCTCTGTGTGATAAGCATGATGGCCAAAAGCAATTTGGGGAAGAAAAAGCTTATGTCAGTCACCTTACATCTTACAGTCCATCATAAAGAGAATCCAGGACAGGAACTGAAGACAGGGACCTGGAGACAGGAACTGAATCAGAGTCCATGGAAGAACAGTGCTTAATGGATTGCCCTTCATGACTCAATCTCTCAACTTGCATTAAAAAAAAAAACCCTAGAATGTCTCCCCAGGGGTGGCAACGCCCACAGTAAACTTGACTCTATTAGGTCAATCATTAATCATTAAAAAAAACTTGCAAGCTTTTCCTTCAGACCAGTCTTGTGGGACAGTGGACCATACAAATCTGAGGGAGGTATTTTCTCAAGTGAGGTTTCCTTCACCCAGATGGATCTATCCTGAGTCACACTGACAAATCAGTAACCAGAACACAGGGAGATCAGCAGGGAGTGAGTGAGTAGGGGAGCAGGGGAGCAGGGCAGGGGGAAGGTATAGGGGACTTTCAGGCTAGCATTTGAAATGTAAATGAAGAAACTAATAAAAAAAAGTCAGAAACACAAAAGGCCATCTTACCCAAAGAGTCCTCTTTCCCCCCATTTCTTTGTGACAGTCAAGATTCCTAAGTATAATAAAAAATTAGTAACTCTGTATGTAGATGCATCACATGCATTGTACCATTCTTTTAAAGTATTCTATTCTTTGCATAGACTTTTTCAAAATGAACATTAAAAGCTTAAGGCCCAGTTTTCAGAAACTACTTGACTGTTGCTAGACTTCTAATAATGGAATGAAATTCTAGTCTGCCATCTACCAGTAGATACTTTAGCATCACACGATTACTCTTGGTAATCAGAAAACAGACTGGAGATGAGACTTGCCCATGTTCCACTCATGTGAATAGTGCTATTCCAAATGTGGACAGGACTGTGCTAAACAATTAATTATTTTCCCAGAACCAATTAGAATTTCCTTTTGCCTCATTGAGCTTTGAGAAAAACAAGCATCTTTCTACTCAATTATTATAAAAGTTCATATAACAAGTTCATTATTCAAAATATTGCAAATCAAGTTATCTTACATGACTTCAGGTAAAGAGAAAGGCACAGTGATGCTCTGATCTATGTTATTGGAAAGACTTGACACTGAAAATGGATTTAAAACACTCTGTAATTCATAATTTTTATTTACATATAGGCCTCTTACCATTTCTCACAATATCTTTCTTCTCCTCCTAATTACCTATTTTTGCTTTACACACTAGGACATTGAGCCTCCATACCAGTTTACTATTCTGCCTCTCGGTCTCTCCCTTCCTTTCTCCCTCTCTTCTCATCTCTCTAGAGCTGCCTATCACATGCTACCCTGCCTTCCCTCAAACTTCTAGCTTCAAGAGATCCTCCTGCCACAGGGGCTGATAAGTTATACAATAAGGGCAAGTCATAATGCAACATCCTATCTGGATTTCTACAAATAGCAGATACCAATACCAGTATCTGTGGTTGCAAAGAGGTCATAAAAATATAGCTACCTTGGACCCCTTCCTATCCCCCCACAAGCACCACCTTGGTTCAGCTTCCTATCATACCTGCCTAGATTATTGTAATGCTCCCTGATTTGTCTTCCCACTTGTACTTTGTGTTAGAGAGACACAGGCAAAAATCTGCATCATGCCACTGCCATGCTGAAAACATAAAGGTTCCTCCTTTTTCTTGACCTCATACTCACCTTAGGTTCTTACACAGAAATTATATTGTCAAGATATAGCATCTGGTTTAGTGATGATAATGACACTTATGGGAATAAGCAACAACTTTCTGACAGGGTTTGAAGTTTACTCCTCAACAGAGAACACATACCTGATACTGTAATCTGAGTTAAGAGCCCATGGTTGGAGAGGCCATGGGCCCATGAGGAAACACGCTATCATTTTGCTAAATGAGCTTGTTGTCAAACTGCCTTCTAAATATCTATGTTTATATCCAAAGCTACCATCTGAAAAGCTTCATACTGCAGGGGACAAAAGTCAATACAGACATTCAAAACTAGTAAAATAGCCAAACGTAAGTGAGAGTGGATGACTTGGCCCCAAGTGAGGCATTAGTCTCATGGCCTCCAAAGCTTAGGGAATAACATGAAAGAAGGGGCAAAAAGAATGTAAGAACCAAAGAAAACAGCAAAGATGACTCTTCTGGATATAACAGCCTTTTAACTCATGAATTCGCTGCAGCCATGGTTTATTTGTACAAGTCATGTTCGTATAAAATGGGCCCATCAACATTCCTTCTTGAATGGAGGAGAGGCAAATGGAAGCTCCAGCCCCTTCAGAGGGATCTTGGCAACTGATTGCTTCGGGGGGGGGTGTCATTTTGTTCAGTGGTGTAGCCATGGCTCAGGTGCGAATGCTTCAATAAACAACCCACACTTAGGCAAAACCCTAATGTCAATGTGTCATGTCTCAAAAGAAGACAGGAAAGTAGACAAGAAATTTATGGGTGAAAGGGTTCATGGAGGAACAGAGGGGGGGGGAGAGAGAGAGAGAGAGAGAGAGAGAGAGAGAGAGAGAGAGAGAGGGAGAGAGAGAGAAAAATGCATGGAGAGGGATTATAATTCATTATTAGTGTGTGAACTTGCTACAAAAAAATTAATAAAATTAAGAAAAGAAATCATCTTGTCACTCAGGCCTTCTTTGGAAGCCCTAGCTAAAGTTTCAGCAACCCTTCAGACATTTAATATTCCTGTTTTCTGCTTGTTTATTCTACTTTCCTTAGCATATATCGCAATATGACATAAAGTATTCTATTCACTTATCTTATTTGTTGTCTGCTTTTTCCACCACTAAAATGTAAACACTATGAGGACAAAGAATGGTGTCTCTTATTATATTTCTAGTACCTCTCACAGTTACTATCTATTAGCAAGGAACTACATATTTCCTCAATATTTGTTAAATGAATGAATGAATGAATGAATGAATGAATGAATTAGAAACTACAATAAGGATGAATATTGGGTGTGTATGCAGGAGTTTACCTGTGCGTGCGTGTGTGTGGGGGGGTGTTTATGTGTGTGTGTGTGCATGTATATGTGTGTGTGAGCACATGTGCATTCAAGCACATGTGTTGGTATAGTAAAATTGTAAGTAGAGAATGGTGCTAGGAATTGTATTCAGGATCTATAGAAGAGCGGTCAGTGCTCTTTACCACCACTGAGGCATTTCTCCAGCCCCTGGGAAGGAAACTAGATTATATCATCAATTCTAACCATGAATTCCCCTACTCATAAACCCTTTTCTCACACTATTCCAACTTATCTTCAAATCAAGTAACAACATCTGTGAGTTTAAGGTTTTTTATGTTTATAAATGGTTTGCCTGCACTCATGTATATGCATATCATGTGTGTGTGTGATGCTGGAACAGGCCAGAAATGGTATCAGATCCCCTGTGTGAGCCATGATGTGGGTGCTGGGAACAGAACCCAGGTCCTCTGCAAGAGCAGCAAGTGCTCTTATCCACTGACCAATCTCTCCAGTTTGGGTTTTTAATATCAGTATTACTGTCTTACTTCAATACCTCACATATATATATATATATATATATATATATATATATATATATATATATATATATATCCCTAATGTCCACCCTATATCCATTCTTCACTAAACCTGTCATTGAGAAATACCACTTTCCTCCATGCCCTCAATGTTTGCAATACTTGCAATAAGTTCATGACTAAGGAGGTCAAACTAGGGCATATAAGATCAGAGTAGAATGAGGCTGGGCACAGCTATATTGCTTGTGAAGGACAGAGAGAGACTCGCGCTTACAGTTCGAAGAAATGTCAAGTGAAGAGGAAAATAATTGGCTTGACATCCCAGATGTAATGCTAAATATCAGTGTGAAAAGATTCATGAAAGAAAATGTTTTTTTTAAGAGAGAGAGAGAGAGAGAGAGAGAGAGAGAGAGAGAAAGATTCAAAGTATAACATTCTCTTTCAAGAAGTATAAGGTAAGGATAATATGATCTAAAAATGTCACGCTAATGTGCTATGAAATATGAGTATTTTCTCTTTCTGGGTTGTGTTATTAGAAAAGGTTAGTCTTGTGAAGTGACGATAGAGATTGCATTTTGTGTTAAATTGTTCTGTAACTGATATACATATTTATATGGATTCATGTAAATGTTATCTATATTAAGAATGAAAAAGAGAGACACACAATTTGTTTGGTGACTCATTGATTTTCTTCCCTTTTTAGTGACTGGAAACATTCTTTCATATAGCTCATGGCTCTCTAATTCATGGAGAGGGCTTCATTTGTATTTCAAAGCCAAACCGTTAAAATAAGAGTGTATCAATATAAAATGGATATTGATGTGAAAGTGCCCACAATCTGGACCTTAGAATAAGGCGCTGACTGCCACTAACACATCCCTGAAGCATTCGCTACCCAGAGTGGAGGATAAGGTGCTCTCTGCTGGGAGAGGCAGTGTTTCTTGGAGAGGCAATGCTTCTTTGGAGGGTTTGCAAAGTCCTTGGAATTATAAGCAACAATATGATGAAGCATAGTCACAACAACAGAGACCAGATACCCTGAAAGCCTAATAGATTTACTATCAGGCCCTTTACAGGAAAAGCTGACCCTTGGTTTCAGAGTTGAAGAGAAATTCTGAGAGTGCATTTCAGGTAAAAGAGATAAGTATTGTTTGTGAAGTGTTCATTTTAGTTATAAATATGTGGTGCAAAATGAATTTCTTCCTATAGGATACAGACAAAATAATTGAGACTCACTCTTGTAACTCATGTTAGGGAAATAAGATTTCATCTTAGCGAAACCATTGACAGATCTTCTGCAGAGGTGTGATTTAACGGGTGCCATATTTTGGCAAAATCCCTCTTGCTGCAGTGTGAACAAGTGACAGAAAGAGACAAGGAGAATAAGAAGAGACAAGTTAGGAAATTATTTCTGTTACCCAGATGAGGAATACTGATGCCTGGACCAGAGTAATGGTTACAGTGGGAATGAAGAAAGTTCATCAGATATTTTGGAGGAAGGTGTTGATTTGGAGGCATAACTCCTGCATCTTAGTCTCTGACATTATCCACATTTTCCTGCTATATATAAGAAATGAAGAGGAAAGAAGGAATGAAAGAAAGAAAGAAAGAAAGAAAGAAAGAAAGAAAGAAAGAAAGAAAGAAAGAGAAAGGAAGGAAGGAAGAAAGAGAGAGAGAGAGAGA
>NC_034613.1:112686738-112729667 GCF_900095145.1 Mus pahari
GAAGGAAGGAAGGAAGGAAGAAAGAAAGAAAGAAAGAAAGAAAGAAAGAAAGAAAGAAAGAAAGAAAGAAAGAAAGAAAGAAAGAAAGAAAGAAAGAAACTGGTAATACCATGTAAAAAGCATCCCAGTGCTTAGCATTTTGTGCCACTCAGCTGGGAAAGGACACGTTCTTAGGGCCATATTCAATACTAAGGAAGTGATGGAGTGCCTGGGCATGCTGGATATGGACACATCAATAACAGGAACTATTAAATAAAGTTTTTTACTCTTTCCATGGAAGCTCCTTTTAGGAAGCTTCTTTAAGGAAGCTGCTCTAGTCATTCCCCAAAGCTTGTAAAGTTCTCTTTCCTTCCCACTTACTTTTCTCTGAGCTCATTTCCTAGTTTAGATCCATATCAGAACCATGGCTGACTTGCAAGAACCAGACAAAAGAACCTTGGAGACTCGTAAATACCTCTTCCATTCCACATGAACTGCAAAGCATATATGGAAACGAACTCATGTTTCTGATGACCCAGTGTTCACAACTGAATTTTCCAGCTTTTCCAATTAATTTTTCTATTTTTATCATGCCATTCCTTGTAATACCCATTGATTTCAATTCCTTATTCAAGCATGCCTTCTGTCTCAATTACTGTTAGTACCCTGCTTTAGCATTTAACGTCTCTCATCTTCTGCCAACTTTCTGCATCTAAAAAACTAATCCAAGCATGTTGTGAACATATATTGGGATTGACTCCAGCTGTGCTGACCTGTAACACACATGAATACATCTTTGACAGATTGCTTGAAATCCAGAGGGACAGAAGAATATAGGGTTACCAGACCTTCATTTCAAGGGCTGTTGACTAGCTAGAGTGCACAGACTCTAAAAAGAGCCACAGTCCTGTCATGCATGACTAATGCAACTTGAAAGGGAGGAACTGAGTAGCAAAGAAGTAGGAAGATGCCTGGGAGGCTGATCAAAAGCACCCTGGCCTGAAATTCCCACTGTGACAATCACTTCTTAAAGCCATGACATCGGCTTCCCAAAGATTTGTTAAATTTTTTTTTCTAGGCTGAATAAATAAATACCTTAAGACACCGACACCGGCACCCACTATTAAAAACTCTAGCCAGGAAGAATTTAACAGGATGCTTGTTGGGTCTCGAAAGAGTAGTTAAAGAAAATACGACTTTCATAGTAGACAGACATGGCTTTGAATTTTAGCACTGCTATTTAGTATTCATGTCACCTTCAACAACCTCCCATAAGTACTCTGAGCCACAATTTGTTTGTATATAGAATAGAGATATCATCATCTCCCCTACAAGGTTGCATTGAGGACAAGATGTTCTACTGAGGATGGGAAAATGGCTCAGTAGATAAAGGTGTTTTTACCACCAAGTGTGAGGACCTAAGCTCAAGCCCCAAGACACCCACAATGGAAGGAAAGAAATGAATTCCACAATTTTCCTCTGAACTTTACATGTCAGTTGCAGTATGTGCTCCTGCACTTATACACACACACACACACACACACACACACACACACAAAACACACATATGTGTGTGTATATATATATATATATATATATATATATATATGCATACCCTTTCAACCAAAATAAACAAACACACAAATGCTTAAGCAAAAAAGTTACTGTGAAGATGATGCTTATAAAGTGTCTGGCACACAGTAATTCTGTGCTAGTCCTTGGAGCACATCCAGACACAGCTAAACTTTAGAAAGTAGAAGGGAAGACAATGGAAACACACATAAGAAAGGGAAAGCCCTGGTTTGGAACAAAAATCCATACTAGAGAACATGGAAAAGGCAAGGTTTTGTGTATCTGGAGGAAGTTAAGATTCGAAAAGGCAAAATAATCCAGTACACCAAGAACTGTGGTAAGTGAGAGAATCGTATCTCACTACTACCCATCCATCTTTCTTCTCCACATTAAAAGTAGTCCAGTCACTATGGAAACAAGCATTGAGTTTACTCAGAAAAAAATATTTTAAAGAACAGTCACAACTCTCTCTCTCTCTCTCTCTCTCTCTCTCTCTCTCTCTCTCTCTCTCTCTTCTCTTCTCTTCTCTTCTCTTCTCTTCGTATGTGTGTGTGTGTGTGTATACATAAATGAACATGAGGATACCATAAGGAATCAAAGTCAACATAAGAAGAAATACCTGCTAATGATGACTAATCATCAACTTGGTGGGATTTAGAATGAACATAAAAACAAAGCTCTGGGCATATCTATGTTTATTTAAATCAGGTTAATTAACATAGCAAAACTTAGCCTAGGTGTGTATCAACATCTTAGGGTCTAGAGTCTAAGACTGAATAAAATAAGGGACAGTGCTCAGAGAGCAAGTGTTCATCACTCTGTTCCCTGACTTCAGTGAAATGGGACCAGGAGACATCTGCTTCTGCTGCCATGTTGTCCTTGCCATGGAGAATTGTATCCCCTTTGCATTGTAAGCCAAAACACACCCATTTTTCCTTAATCTTCTCTTTGTTGGATATTTTGTCACAGCAATGATCAAAATATGGGGATCTATATTCCCATATTTATCATGGCTCTATTTACAATAGCAAAAGTATGGCTCACCAAGCAATCAATGGATAAACAAACTGGTACATATGCATAGTAAGAGTCTTACTCATCCATAAAGAAGAAAACAATCTATAATCATTAATGGAAATAAGTGTACCTAGGTATATTGAATGAAATAAACCACTCCCATGAACAAGTATTGCATGTTTGCAGTCACATGTAGAAGGTGTGAAGAGAGAAACAAAAGAACTGAAACTAAAAAGGGATCCAGAAGGGATGTGGAAGGGAAAGGGGGCAAAGTTGAGAGAAGAAAAAATATTATATGATCTGAGTATGATCAAAGTAACTTTTATACATATATAATAAAGTTATAATGAAGTGTGTTGTTTTGTATAATTAATATGTAGATAAAATACAAAGAAAAATTAGGGAATTAAAGTGTCGGACAGGTTTAAGAGCCATTGCCAATATACAGGAGGATATACAAGGAAAAACAAAAAACAAAAAACCTCAAGAAGTTAGACTCCAGAGAACCTATTAAAAAATAGGGCTGGGTGGTGGTGGCACACACTTGTATTCCCAGCACTTGGAAGGCAGAGGCAGGCGGATTTCTGAGTTCGAGGCCAGCCTGGTCTACAGAGTGAGTTCCAGGACAGCCAGGGCTACACAGAGAAACCCTATCTCAAAAAACCAAAAAACAAACAAACAAACAAAAAAATAGGATACAGAGTTAAACAAAGAATTCTCAACTGAGGAGTCTCGAATGGCCAACAGGCACCTAAAGAAATGTTCATGTCTTTTAGGATAATATCCACTTATCAGTGAGTACATACCATGTGTGTTCTTTTGGGACTGGTTTACCTCACTCAAGATGATATCTTCTAGTTCCATCCATTTGCCTAAGAATTTCATGAAGTGATTGTTTTTAATAACTGAATAGGAAGTACTCCATTGTGTAAATGAACCACATTTTCTGTATCCCTTCCTCTGTTGAGTGACATCTGAGTTCTTTCCAGCTTCTGGCTATTATAAATAAGGCTGCTATGAACATTATAGAGCATGTGTTCTTGTTATATGTTGGAGCATTTTTTGGGTATATGCCCAGGAATAGAATAGCTGGGTTATACTATAGTCAGGTACTATGCCCAATTTTCTGAGGGACCACAAGACTGATTTCCAGAGTGGTTGTACCAGCTTGCAATTCCACCAACAATAGAGTATTCCTCTTTCTTCACACACTTGCCAGCGTCTGCTGTCACCTGAGATTTTTATCTTAGCCCTTCTGACTGGCGTGAGATGGAATCTCAAGGTTGTTTTGATTTGCATTTCCCTGATGACTGAGGATGTTGAACATTTCTTTAGGCACATCTCAGCCATTTGCAATTCCTCAGTTGAGAACTCTTGGTTTAGCTCTGTACCCCATTTTTAATAAGGTTATTTGGTTCTCTGGAATCTAACTTCTTGAGTTCTTTGTATATATTGGATATTAGCTCTCTATCAGATGTAGGGTTGGTAAAGATCTTTTCCCAATCAGTTGGTTGCCATTTTGTCCTATTGACACTATCCTTTGCCTTACAAAAGCTTTGCAACTTTATGACGTCTGATTTGTCAATTCTTGATACTTCGGTCCTTCTTAGAAAGGGGAACAGAATACCCGTGGGAGGAGATACAGAGACAAAGTGTGGAGCAGAAACTGAAGGAAATGCTGTCCAGAGACTGCTCCAACTGGGGATCCATCCCATATACAGTCATCAAACCCAGAAACCATTGTGGATGCCAAGAAGTGCTTGTTAACAGGAGCCAGATATAGCTGCTCCCTGAGAGGCTCTGCCAGAGCCTGACAAATACAGAGGCAAATGCTCACAGCCAACCATTAGACTGAGCATGGGGTCCCCAGTGGAGGAGTTAGAGAAGAAAGGTCTGAAGGAGCTGAAGGGGTTTGCAGCCCCATAGTAGGAACAATATCAACAACCAGTACCCCCTGAGTTCACAGGCTCTAATCACCAACCAAACTGTACACATGGAGGGACCCACGTCTCCAGTCACATATGTAGCAGATGCCTTGTCAGACATCAGTGAGAATAGAGGCCCTTGGTCCTTTGAAGACTTGATGCCCCGGTGTAGGGGAATGCCAGGCCGGGAAACTACTATTGTAGATGCCAAGTGCTTGCTGACAGGAGCCTGGTATAGCTGTCTCCTGAGAGGCTCTGCCAGTGCCTGACAAATACAGAAGTGGATGCTCTCAGTCAACCATTGGAATGAGCACAGGGTCCCTATTGGAGGAGTTATAGAAAGGACTGAAGGAGCTGAAGAGGTTTGTAACCTCATAGGAAGAACAATCAACCAACCAGAACCCCCAGAGCTCCCAAGGACTAAACCACCAACCAAAGAGTACACATGGAGGGACACATGACTACATATGTAGCAGAGGAAGGCCTCAATGGGAGGGGAGCCCCTTGGTCCTGTGGAGGCTCAATGATCCAGTGTAGGGGAATTCCAGGGCACTGAGGCAGGAAGGGGAATGGAGGAGCACCCTCATAGAAGCAATAGTTTGTTTTGTTTTGGTTTACAAACTTTAGTGTATTTGAGTTTATGCTTGTATTAATACTGCCAGTTTCCCATAGATAGGCAATGGATATGGTTATGACCTTGGGTGTGTGTTTCTTATACATGTGAAGGCTCTTCATATGAGAATTTTCTCTTCTTTGTTCCTAAAGAGGGGTTGACTTTTTTGCTCTGCCCCTCTTCCCTGACTCTATCTCTATCTATCTACCTATATATCTATATATCTATCTTGATGGAAAATACTCCAAGAAACTTATTCTCTTTGTGCTTTTGGTGGAGGCTAACCCAGAAGCATCCCCTTGACCTCCTGTGTCTTAATAGTTTCCAGGCCAGTGACAGAGCAGCCTCTTTTCAATATGTTTGTCCATCTGTGAGGGCATATAACATCTGTACATGTACCAGTGTACAGAATCCCAGTGCCCCAGCAAGTCTGTTTGCATTCTGATAAAACACCTATTAAAATGCAGTACCAAATCTCTTGCTATTGCTTTGACTCTAGGGCTAATTCTGGGGAATAAGATACAATCTCAATTTAATACAGGTGAGCAGAGATAATAGGAAGATGGAGATCCAGGAAGACAGTGGATTTCCTTGAGATCACTTTTAATTGTCTGGAAAGAATAGGTCATGCTGAAGCAATTTAGCCTTTAACCACTAAAGGCACTATTTGTAATAGTTTGATGTGCACCCCCTTCCTCTCTTTACCCCCTACAGCTGCAGCCAGAATGAATACTCACAGCCCAAGTGTTAAGTCCCACAGAATAATTGTTTGAATAAAGAGTGCTTGTTGGGGCTTTCTCTGCAGTCTTGTTATGTACAAAGTCAAAACCTCTCCTGATGCTTCATTTTCAAACCTGAAGGCATCTAGGGGCAGCCAGGTCATCTTTGGTTTACACTCTCTTTTTCCCTACTGACAGCCTCAGCTATAGCTTGCCCTTTAAAAAAAATTAATTCTACAGAGAAGTCCCACTGTGCAGTTGCCCCTGAAATGATTTATTTTAAAGAATAATTTTCGTGTGATTGTTTAAAGTGGCACATGGGAAAATCTTCTGCATCCCTGATGTAAAGTGGGTCTCCTTCCTTCTGTAATGGTATTGATAGGGCTGGCAGTAGGAGGGGTTGTAATGTAAATAACTGGATTTACTGGATCAGGAAGAAACCCCTCTGTTAGGAAGTTGAATGTTGTATGAAATAGGAAAGGTAAATGAAAGTCTTTGCCTGAATATCAGTAACCCCACCAAGAACTGGTTAATTCCAAATTCTGAGAAGCTTCCACTCCCAGTCAGAGAAAACAAAACAAAACAAAAACTCAAAACAACAACAAGAAAACCACTCTCCAAGACACATTTCACCAAAACTTCATTACTTTTTCCATAATAGCCTTTAATACTAAAATGCATTAAACTTTGAAGCAGAGAAAACACATTTAAGAGGAAAACAGGGAACCACCAGATAAAAGGAAACAATGTGGCAGGTAACACCATTTAAAACAGAACTGTAATAATTTAATAAAGCTGCTTTATCATCTTCATAAAATAGACAGAGTGGTGATTCTTTTTTGTCTTTTTTGTTTTTACAATGATTCAATCACTGTGAAAATGTACATAACATACAGATCAGCATATACAACCATTTCATCTTCATATAATCAGCAACAGAGACTGCTTAATGAGACATACTGTACTTGCATCCTTCTAAATCGCCACCCTGGTTTGACAGGTAAACAGTAATAGTGTCATCAGGCTCATTCCCCTCACTAGAGGAGCGAAGGCGTAAGCCTTTTGCAACTAATACCTTAGCTTTCAAATAGCACAAGGAGGTATTTGTTGCTGAATTTCTAGCTAGACCTAGTTTGGCTCTTGGTTCTTAGTCTGTATCTTAGCCTTCCTCAGCTGAATGCCAACCAGTGCCAGTAAACATCTACTTAACTTGTGCTGTAAAGGTGTTAGCTGGTTTGTTTGCTAAAGTTGACAGCAACATTCAGTTAGTAACAAGGTCATCTTTAATTGCCAACACAGCTGGAACACCAGTCAGCATCATCAGGTTTCCCTAATGACCTACAATGCTTTCCAATCAAGGTCAGGTGTTTCTGGGTTGTTCCTTACCAAGAGCGCCTTACAACTTATACTTCAGACAAGGTGGTTGATTTTCTTTGTTTTACAAAAGCAATGTGATTCCTATTTGAAATTAATTCACTTTTGCA
Organism: Mus pahari; assembly: GCF_900095145.1. NCBI lineage: Eukaryota > Metazoa > Chordata > Mammalia > Rodentia > Muridae > Mus > Mus pahari. The sequence goes on from NC_034613.1 coordinate 112,694,048, forward strand.
CAACAAGTGGCCCATGGGCCAATTCCAGCTTCACAAGAAAACAAAGAGAGCTGTAACAACTTCATTAGGACAATGTGTTTTGCTCTGGAATATTTCAATATCAATATAAAGCCACCCAGTCCCAGTCCCACCCCCATAACATCCCCTTTGAATATTACTTTGATACATACGTAAACTAAAGAACAACATCTCAATACACTTTAGTGTCAGCAGATACAATTTGACTCATGAAATGACATCCTTAAAATGTAATTTTACCAAGAAGGCAAACACTAGGACTGTATACAATGGACTTCTTCAGCTCATTTATGCCAGTTTGTCAAAGTCAGAAGGGTTTTATTACCCTGTGAAAAGAGCCAAGTGGACCAGACTTGCTGAGAGTGTCTTGGGGGAACATTTGACATCAAAATGATCCCCATAAAATGGATTATGTACAGTAATAATCCTTTCTCCACCTTGAATGCCCAAAAAGCTATCCCTTCCATCCCTGCCTCCCCCCAAACTGCCCCTCATCTTTGCTACTTCAAGTGGACCATTTGCGTTTGCTTTTGAGTGAAATGGTAGGTGTAGAGGCAAAGTCATCTGAACTTCCCTCTACCAGCCATATGCTTAGATGACAGGATCTGGAAGGTACTCTGGGTACTTTCCAATTTCAGAGTTCAGAGTTACATCTTTCATTAGTGATCAGCTGGTCACCACATCAACAAATTTGTATAAATGGCCACTTTCGATGCAGTTAGTCCTATGAGGCAAGTTTCCTCTGGAGCATTGTCTCCTCAGTATCTCCTAGGCATCTGTAGATAGGAAAAAAGATCCTACCTCAAAACAACTGAATAATAAACTCTAAGGATTAGGCTCTACAAACCTGTGCTTTTACAAACCCTCAAACTTGAATGGGCCTCTGATTCATATGAATTTCTGGGCCAGCTCCTCAGTATTTCTTATACAGTCATTCTAGGCAGGGATAGAGAATTATCATTTCTACCAAGTTCCTAAGTGATGTTGCTCTGAGACAGTATTTTGAGAACCACTGTTCTGCAGGAAGTACTGAATTCCAAAGCCCACTATCTATTCAGTACCAAGATATACCTTCACTTTTTCTACTGGCTTCAGAGGATCAATGGAACACTAAGTTTCATTCTGAACAGTTTCATTTACTAGTCTGCGTAGGGAAAAGAAAACTTTCCACAGGGCATTGTGGATCACTTCTCCCTATGTCTTACTGAATAGCATGTTCCTATGTTTGTGAGAAAGCAATCAATCAATGCAAACTAGATTCCCTATACTGAATAAAGACGTTTACCTGGCCAGAAAAATTTTAAGCATGTTACACTTCATGACCAAGGGACATCAGAATAAGTAGAGTAGAATTCCCTAGGACTTGGGAACTAAAATAGTTCCCACTTGTGTGTAACATGTTTGCAGAAAACAAAAGAGGAAAAGATAATTGCCCCATTGGCCTAGGTAGCCTTTCATCACATGTGTTAAAAGGGAAGGGGGAGAATCCCAATTTGATGGGAAATTTAAGACCCTTGTGCAAAAGTCCTATTTGCAAGCACAGCCTGCCTGTAGAACCTGCCCTCCTAGGATGCACTTGCACTTTCATCAGACAATTGGAAGGTTGGAGGGGGCAGGGGGAATTTCCTTAATGAGAAAAATCCTCTGAAGATACTCAATAAAGAGTTTAGAAACCGGAAAAAAAAATCTGACTGCCCACTAAGAACAATGTTTTAGGTAGGGTAAAAGGATGAATCTAAAGCTTGAAAGTAAAATCTGGGGGTAAAATTTAAGGAATTTAGTTGCTTTTTTAAAAAGGTAAAAAGCAAAATAATCAATGCCACTGCTACTGTTTTTAAGTGGCTGGCAAGACTATTGCAGGCAGTGGCTGCTCTACATTCCAACCTCCCATTTCCATCTTCCACAATCTTTCAAACTCTCTAGTAAGAAACACACCTGTAGAAAACTGTACAGTCTAACTACAAAGTGACCTTGAGGTGCTAGCTAACAAGATACTATCAGATGGATCATGGTGAAGAGCAGTGGAAATTCTATAGGCAGTCTTCCTAACTTAAAGGACACTTGTAAAAAAGCTGAATGTGTTCATTAAATAGTCATCTGGAAGAACAAAAATAAATACCTAATTCATAATCTACTACACTAAAATAAAGTAAATCAGAGTAGGAGAAAACATATGAGAGAAAATTAACTGAGGCAAGAAGAAGATGGAAGGGCAACTGATGTCTAACTGTCAGTGTCAGGGGGCAATTTGCAGCCACGCCAATATTTTGCATGAGGTAGTATTCAGTACAGAATAGGAAATAAGGATGGATTTGTAGCTTCATTATAGGTGTCTTTTTTTTTTCCAGAAATCTTCTCCCCTACCTAACCCCATCCCCAGTGCCTTACCCACCCCCTCCCTTAAGACCCTCCCACCTCCCACAAAAGAAAGTATTCCTAGTAATGTATAAAGCTAGGAACTCAGATAAAAATAATGAAAACATTTCAAAAAGCTGACTGTATCTACTAAACTTAAGAAAATAAATTCTCTTTTGAATTCTAGCGCTCTAACTTCTAGCCTTTCTTTTTAAGTATTCTTGAATTACAAAAGAGAGAAGAACCAAAAAATAATAATAATAACTTGTTTCTTTAGAAACAATTCTTTTAAGACAAAGGCAGAGGAAAAGTGACATGTTTGTTTAGTTTATTTTAAATAATGAACTCTTAGGCTGCAAGAATACTATGTTGGCTAGTGAATATTAATAGACATAATAAAATAGGGGCATTTGTGCAGTGTTAAAACAATAACAACAAAAAGAATGTAGTTTGTTAGTGTTAAAAGGCATATTCCTAGCCTACAGAAAATAAAAAGAGCTAGCTAAATCTAAAGAAGTTTTGTCTTAATAATTTCTTGTTCACATTTTTAATCAAAAAAGTATTAGTCATAAAAAGATGAGTTCAAGTGTCTGAGTGTCTCCATTTAGAAGGCACAGTAATTAGATTAGTGATGTTATCACCTGTCTTTACGTATGTGTACACTTCATACTGCTTACTCTATCATTATTTATAAGTCTAAGATAAAGAGCAATATGGAGCCCTTGATTCCAGCCCATGATGCACTTTACCATCTAAGTCCAATCATGATTGGGAAAACACTGAATCAGGAAGTGTGTATCTAAAAAGATGGTAATTTAGATCTCAAAATAGACTCAGTTATGTTGCATGAGTTTTAGATGATTGGAGACAGGGAATTTCTCAGCCTGAAAACTGATAACTTTGGGAGTAACTTTCCTGTGCAGAGCCTGAAAATTAGAAAAAAATATATATAATGTATCTCATAAAATTTTCAGCACAGTATTTCTGACAACTGCAAATTAGATAGCAGCAAATCCAAAAATGACTTTCTACAATGATCTAGCGACAGACTGAGGCAGAAGACTGAAAGGAAGGAGAAATCCTCCTCGAGGTGGTGAGCCATCCCTCCATGGAGTAAAACATGTGTGCAGCCACCAAGTCCTCGACCTCTAGGCATGGTGTCGCTAACTCATTTGCTGCCTCCATTGTTCGCATTTTGTTTGGTTTTTTTTTTATCTGTATTTTTATTAGTTTTTTTTAAGAAAAGAAAACATCAACCTTTAAAAGCCTTTTGCCATCACCACACACATAGCAATTTGCAATATCAAATACAACAACAGCACAGCTAGCAAAAGGGTTCTTAAAGCAGGGGCATCCACAGCAAAGTAGCGGCATTGGAAAGTACTCGAGCTTCAGAAACAACCTTTTGGGGGCTCGATTTCACATCACTGAATCAATGAATTGTACACAATAAATGACCAGTAACTTGTCTACACTACAAAAAAAAAAAAAAAAAAAAAAAAAAAAAAAAGTGGCGAGCTTCTTAAAGGTGTCCAGAGCTTTTTTTTTTCTTTTTTTCTTTTTGCTTTTTTTAAATGCAATTCTTCACAAACAATGGTAATTTATATTATCATTTTGACATATAAAAATATATAAATTCAAACACTTAATACATAATACTTTTTCACAACTGAATTTGCCTCTGTTTCCCCAACATCAAGGCCTCATGTACAACTCAAGCCAAAGCTAATTTGCTCCAACTGAACACCCCTACTGCCTGTTGAAACGAGAGGGATTGTCACAGAATGATAGTCACTTATACACAATACGTTTAAGGAAAGCTCTGCAATGCAGCCACTCAAGAACCAACCATTGGTGAGCAATTAAAATGAGCAGCTGCTACATCTTCACTAGCCAGTGTGGTTTCTGTTCTCTCTTCCTCGAACCCAGATAGGTTTAGAGAACGATATCCTTCAGGCGCTTCACTCCAGGAGATTCCTTGTCACGACCATCCTTCCGAATAGGGTTGACCTCATGCATGACTTTCTCATTGTCGGCTCCACGGGGCTCAGCTTCAGAAGGACGAGAGGCGCCACTGTTGGCATGGTGCTCCAGATCATGAGCTGGAGGAGCCAGGGCGACGGTGTAAGCCATGGAAGGCTTGGTGGGCAGAGGGCTCTTCAGGTGGAGTGGGGAGGTGACAGGGCTAATAGCTTCACACCCATTGCCCGCCTCCCGGATAGCGCTGTTGACTTTGGGGCTGCAGATGGTCACATCGACAGTCCGCTTGCCTTTCAGGATGGGACGCTCCTCAGCCCGGTGGTGGCTACTGACATCTTTTCCAAAGGTCGCGAAAGTCCGCTTGGTGGGGCCGCAGTCGTCATAAGCCTCAACATCAGCAGCAGTAGCTTCAATGGACAGAGCGATGATATTCCTCACGTGCTCAGGCGACTTGGAGCGGGTGGGCATGGGATTCCGAGGCATCCAGCATCTGTCAGAGTGGCCAAGAATCCGGCATTCTTCCCTGCAATGAAATCCTTCATTCTGGTCTGTAAGAAGAAAAGGAAGGAAGATGTCAATTTTATTAGTTTTTCTCGGGAATCACAGAACAACCCAGTTCTGGTTTCTCAAAATCCATAGGTCCTTTTGGGAAACAGCACTTTGGATAGTCCTATATTACCTTTGGGGACGATTGTGAAAAAAATATAGATTTTTAGAAAGCTATAGGTCCTCCTCTAAACACTCCTTTTGTTTTTTGCTTTTGTTTTTTGTTGTTTTGTTTTGTTTTGTTTTGTTTTGTTTTGTTTTTGCTTGCTGTTCCCACTGGTGACAAAACAAAAATCCTAAAGAGATGTTTGTCCTAAGTGCTAAGGTGTGGAGAGTCAGCAATTTTACCAACACCTCCTGCTAAAATTGACCCATGTTTGCAAGTGCATTCAGCAGAAGATTGGAAGCAGTGCAGAAAACCAGTGCTCACTTAAGCAAAGAAACTTGCCCATTGCTCCTAATAACACTATCAACCACTTTCCACCTTATCCAGTGATATACAGCATATCCATTTAGATTACTATGCATTCTCTTTGAAAACCTAATACATAATTTCTCTCTCACCAGCAGTTATCTCAATCAGTCACTTCATTATGACATCTCTGTGACTAGATTTCCCAACAGAAACAATACACTATGACTCCTTCATTTCCAGAGAACTCATGAGCCTCACTTACACACACACACACGCACACACACACACACACACACACACACACACACACACAACTTATATATTGGGGACCATTTAATTAGCCATAAATAAACTATTTCTCCCTATTTGCTTTAATCTTCACTTTTATTAAGGACCTGTTTCCTAATGAAATATATATATAGCTAGTGGGAATGCAAATTATAACAGCTATTAGAGAGAACAAAATAGAATTTTCCTAAGAAATAAATTAAAAACAGAAAAAAAAACCTCTATCTAATCTACCTCTCTCTTCTGGACATATATTCAGAGAAAATAAAATAATGAGGTTCCCTGCAAAACCAAGTATATTATTTTAGTATGACATTAACCAAGATACAGAATCACCTTAGTTACCTATCAACAGATGAATGGATAAAGAAAGCATGATATGTATGCTTACTGGAATACTGGAATTACACTGCCATTAACAAAAATGAAATTCTATCCTTTGAGACAAAGTAAATAAAATTGAAGTGCTACACTGAGCTAAAACTGGAAAACCAAGTGTCACATGCTGTCCTTCATATATGGACACTACAAAAGTAGAAAAGTAGCCATTAGAAACCAGGAAAGGCAAGGATGAGGGGTGATAGAAGTGGGCAAAGAAGCATGACAAGTAGAATACAATGTACAACAACATATTCTATATTTGAGAGGATCTAGAAGAGACAGAGGAATTGAAGGCTCTAAGAAATGAGTAGGTCAAAGTGCTTATTATTTTGATTTAAATAATACATGCTACATACAGATATTAAAATATCACAGTTCACACTCAAAATATATATAGTCCATCTTATGCTACCAAAAATAAAGATTTTGTTGACTGCTTTAGTCCTACCATAGAAGATTTCAAGTTAGAATTCACAATTATTACAATAGCATATTTTTATCTTTTCAGCTCAGGTATATTGAGAGCCAAGTCTTTTATTTGGCTCTCAGAGGACTTTTCTATAAAGATAGCTTTGGCAAAGCATGGATGCAGGGTTAACATCTGCCTGACCACTGAACAACCATGTACTCAAATGGTTTGTTTATAGCCCTAGTTTTCCAGCTTAATTGATGTTTATGGCATTCTTATGTAAGGACAACTTAATGAAAAATTTCATCACAATGCTTCACAATATGATCAGCGTAACATTTACAAAAACAAAAGCTTGGGGTAGGATTGGAGGAGGTAAGAAGACTAGAATAAATACAAAAGCAAAAAGTACTCATACGTGAATGCATATAAATTAAATATAGGTGTGTGTGTGTGTGTGTGTGTGTGTGTGTGTGTTTGAGAGAGAGAGAGAGAGAGAGAGAGAGAGAGAGAGAGAGAGAGAGAAGAAAATTGGAACTGTATGCTGTGAGTCCACTTTTATTGACATATAAGGAGCTTGCCTGAAATGAGTCTATGGATAACATACCTGCCTATGCACTTGTATACGTATGTGCATGTATGTATGTGTGTGTGTGTGTGTGTGTGTGTGTGTGTGTGTTTCTTTAATTTTTTAAAAGACAAATAAAAGGCACAGGAGAGAAGCACCACTGGAAGAAGTTAGATGACAAAGACTTATCCACATTAAGTCCAGATTTGAAGACAACTTTGGACACAGCACATGATTTCACAGAAGCTATTTAAAATCTGACTAAAGAAAAAGACCTGTATAAAAACATTACCAATATCTTTAATATGGGTATTTTATGAACCATCTCAGTGCTTAAGAATGAAGCACTCAGAATTTTGCATATTTGAAAGCCAATAAGAAAAGAGCATCATCACCAGAGAAAGGACAATTCTTCAAATGCAAGCACAGTTTTATATCACAACTGCATGAATAGCCATGCATGTGAAAACCTGAAGACTTTGGCAAACCCTTTTCTCTGCCTCTTCCTTGTAAATGCCAAAGGATGTCATCTAATAACCTATCACAACTCAACAATGTATATGTTCATGGGGAGGCATAAAATATAAAAAGTAATGAAAATATGCTTGTACATGCAAAGAAGGAACTTTGTGTAAACCCCAAATACAGGATTGAAAGAATGACTATACCTCATGTCAGTTTCATTTAAATCCTGTGCTTTCTATTGGAGGCCCTAGGATTGTAATAGTACTACCAGATTTACAGCTTCTGAGTTTTCCTAATAATAAAACTTTATCTCATAACTCTTCAGATAATACCTATAAAATGACTGTCAGATTTTGGGGTAAAGAAGTGAAAACACAGTTCAATAATAGACTTCCATATGTATAAATCAAACCAAGACTCTCCAGAAGCCATCAGGACAAGAATTCCAGATTGCAATGGAAATTCTATTATTTTTGTTCCTAAATCAATATTATTAAATGTGTCAATATTATTAAAATAAAGTCTAACCTAGCTTAAAATATTTATATCTATTTTCTATATAAGATCATGACCTATACTGACAGGTTAAATGTACTATAAATCATAATTTAAGTTTAGCAAAGAAATTCACTGTAATATCAAACATGAGAACAACACAACAAAAAGAACTCCCATGGATATCGACAAAGATAGATTGGATAAGAAAAAGAAGAAAACAAAAGAAAAGAAAAAAGACTTATATGGAAAAATTTACAACAGTTGGGTGTTAGACAGAGGTATGAAACTCGAGGGGAGTGATTTTGCATCACCCATCCACAAAAAGGCAACATGGACTCTTGTTTAAACACGCTAATGACTTACCAATTCCCTCTTGGGGTTCCCCTAAAAAGCATATATGTGACTTGGTATTTTCTTTCTTTATCTGAAAGTATTGGCCTAAAAGTAGGCAAAAGTGTAAAATTCTAAAATCTACACCTATTTGTGATCATTCAAACACATTGCCATGTACAAATGAGTGAAGGTAGGTGGTGGTTTTAAAAAGATGTATTTCTGTTTATTTTATGTGCTTGAATATTTTGCTTCTCTGTATGTAAGTGAATTGGTACATGCTTGAAACCTGAGGAGGCCAAAAGAGGGATGGCTAGCCCCTGGAACCTACATTACAGACGACTTGAAGGTACCATGTGGATGCTGCGAGTTAAACAAGGAGCAACTGCTCTTAACCACTGAGCTATCTCTCTAGCCCTAAGGCAAGTGGTTTTAATTCAGACATACACACGAGTAGAGTTGACTGTTAAGTTTGTCAGCTGGTATCCCCTTCTCCTGAAGTTATCCCCAGGCCTTACAAATCACACACACACACACACACACACACACANACACACACACACACACAAAGAATCAAAGTAGATGAATAAATTTGGATTAGGGACACAAATCATGATGTCGGAGACATGGAGATATCTTCACTTGAAAACATAATTGTTTTAAGCAAAGGAGGAGGAGGAGGAGGAGGAGGAGGAAGAAGAAGAAGAAGAAGAGAAAAGTAGGAGATAAAGCTCCTGATATTTAGATAGTAATCAATAATTGTGTTATTATTTTTGTCAGGACTTTGATGAGAGAATTTCCAAGCAGCTGGCAACAAATAAATAAATGATAAATAAATCTCCAAACATCAGTCTTGCAAAGTTGCAGGAGGCATAACAGACAACAGTAATTATATTGTGATATATAAATAAGTAATTCAAATAGAAAAAGATCAGAATATGTTGTTTTATACAAACAGTAAAAGTTTGTACAGCAATAGCTATTGTCTTTGAGGCATAAAACAGCTGTCCTTTTAGATAAAGGCAAACAAAGTGCTTCAAAAACAGTGTCTATACATGGTCTCATCCAAAGTAATAAAATCCAACTCAGGCTTTGCTAAAAGTTTCAGAGTCCTGGAAGACTAGAGGAGCTGGGTGGATTTCTCTGTGTCTAGTCACAATGAATGTGGTCAACAAGACCATTAGTTCTTTATTATGACTCAAAGTTTGAGTATATTATCTCAAATATCTTAATGATCAAAGACTCCAACACTAAAGTAGTTAAAGGCTATAGTTGCAAGAGCATTGTGCTACCTCTTTAGAAGTGATTTTCAAACAGGAAAACATAAGTGAGTTCCACCTACTGCAAGTTCTAAGTAGCCACAGTAATTCAACATACAAGCAAGTGATCGATCTATTAATCAGAAAAGCTTCCTGGATTATAACATTACACACCTACATAACTTACTCTTCATCAGCCCATGAGCAAGACAATCTATAACTAAAACAGGGTCAGTTTCTGGAAAATATAATGGAGAACATTGTTGCAAAGATTATGAAGAATGTAAATGTCATTAAAATTAGTCACATTTGCCTAATTGAGAATGAACAATTTTGAGTGGACCAAAGAGATGGGCCAGTGTAAAAAGTATTCACTGATCTTCCAGAGGACTGGAGTTTGGCTCCTGGCACCCATGTGTTTAGAAGTAACTGTAACTTCAGCACATGGGAATCTGATGCCCTCTTCTGCCTCTAAAAGACCCTGGCACATGTGACATATATTCCTTCACATACACCCAAATAAAAAGTAGCTTTAAATGAAACACAATTTTTGATAAATATCCCCACTTAATTAACTTCTACTCATCTGGTGCAGATTTAAAAAACTGCTTACAAATAACTTTACCTATTTTTTATCATAGAAACAGAGCCCCGCTTACATTAGGAATGATAAGGTGCTTCATTAAAAGATCATTGCACTTCCTTCTAGACAGGCATGATCATATACCTAAGATCAAACCAACCTTATAAAGGCAAGATGTTTTGAAAACTTGAAAGAGAACTGGTTTATCTGTGAGATGATGTGTCCTTATTTTTCCTGCTTTGCCCTATCTGGAACAGAATCATAGTGACTACAGCTCCAATATCTATCTTAATAACAATGCAGTAACTCTAAGGATGAAAATCATGAGCCTATGAGTTTCAAAACAGAAAGATATAAGGACCTTAGTATATAGCTAAAAGTATATAGCCACCGTATCAGAGCTGAACTCTCCTTATGTAAGAGGCAAAATTAACCCCCATTTATTTAGGTCATCTATTTTCTTTGGTGGAGTCCCTATTTCCAATAGATGAACACAACTCATGGTGGATAACATTATTCCTGAAGTCCCAACTAGAACTTTACTTTCTTAAGGAATCACTCAATGATCCAGTAGACTAAGATAGGGCCCACAGAAGCTCTCTGCCATAGCATTCATCATACTTGTAATTATGTAATTCATGTGTGTTCTGCTTGCTTTTTAAAGCTCTGGATAAGCAAAAACTATGGTAGTCTGTTTTTTTCCGCTACCCACTAAAACTAGCAAAAAACCCCACCACTACAGAGCAACTGTAGGTAACAGTTTAACTTAATGGAATGATTACAACATACAGAAAGAAATCTAGATTGATCCTCAAGACAGCAGGCCACTGATGCAACTCCTGAAATTGGAAATATATGTCCTAGCTAATAGAAACAGTGGAGAAACCTATCAAGAAGTCTGTGACACTTTATCAAAGGCAATAAAAAATGGAACTTGAGAGGCATTAGTCAAGTTACAAGTGCTTTGGGGTAGTTTTAAAGAGATCTAATATGCATTTGACATCCAATTGCTTCAACATGGAAGCTTCCTATCCTGAAAATAGTTAGCAGGGACCAGACCTGTGATAAATTAAAATTTTTAACTTAGTTTAAAAGTGTTATCTCTGAACTAAATGTGTTGTTGAAATAGCAAACACTTTCCTTACTCATAGCCAACCACTGATCTGAGTGTGGGGATCCCAGTGGAAGAGATAGGTATGGACTGAAGGAGCTGAAGGGGATTGTAACCCCATAGGAAAAAAACAACAAATATCAATCAACCAGAACCCGTAGAGCTCCCAGGGACTAAATCACCAACCAAAGAGTACACATGGAGGGACCCATGGCTCCAGCTGCATATGTAGCAGAGGATAGCCTTGTCTGGCATCAATGGGAGGAGAGGCCCTTGGTCCTGTGGAGGCTTGATGACATCAGAGAAGGGGGATGCTAGATGGGTGGGGCAGGAGTGGTTGGGTGGGTGGGTGGAGGAGCACCCTGTTAGAGGCAAAGGTTAGGGGAATGGAGTGGGGAGTTCATGGAGGAGAAATTGGGAAGGAAGAAAACATTTGAATTGTAAACAAATAAAATGATTAATAAAAAAGCAAAAGAGAAAATCATTGACTCCCATAAAATAGAGACAAATATGACTTAAGATAAGCCTTTCATATCTATAGGAGAAACTGACTCACTCTGGAAAAACTAATTTAGATATTACTGAAAAAATATTACAAGATTTCATAACAAAGTTCATTTACCGATCTATTCTGTGAGGAAATTACCAAAAGGAAGATTTATTCAAGAAAGAATTCCTAAAGTACTTTCAAGGCCTTCAGAATCCAAAGAAAGGAATCTATTCTGTGTCTATAACGTGACAAAGCACTCAGAGTACTAATGAGCTCAATGGAAAAAGAAGCCATGACAGGGATGGTGAAAAGAGGATAAGAGCAGGAACCACTGTGTCCGGGCTCAGATACTCTGTGCTTGCTTAGATCTGATTGATATTTTGAGAACAGGCTTTCCTTGGATGTCAAGATACAAGGAGAAAAGTACCTCTTCTAATTATCTAGCAAAAAAATTCAGTGAAGACTTAAGGACAACTCAAAGCCATAAGGGAGTGGAATTACAATCACTTCATAAAGTGGAAAATTAGCCACACGAGACAGTATTCCTTCTAAACAACATGTGTGGGATGTGTATGAAGGCTGAGACAGTTTTCCAGACTTAGGAGGCAGTAGTACTAAGCCATCCTGTAGCCAGTCTAAGTCTGATGATGCTAACAGCTATTTGTATCTTACTCCCTTTTGTCTTTATTCCAATCTTAAATCATTCATCTTTGTTGTCCTCCTCCCTAGCCTTCTACTTCTTAGAGGCCCTTCCCCTATCACTATACTCAGATACACAGCAGACAGAATCAGTAGGGCGGCAGAACTCTGACATTTGAAAATACTGGTGTGTTGTTACTTGATAGATATCAAAATGTGCTCTTCACAAACCAGTTCTTATGACATTGAGACCATTCCCTACTATTTTTCACTTATCTAAGGATACACATTAAGAAATGCCAGGGTGCCGGGCAGTGGTGGCACATGCCTTTAATGCCAGCATTTGGGAGGCAGAGGCAGGCGGATTTCTGAGTTCGAGGCAAGCCTGGTCTACAGAGTGAGTTCCAGGACAGCCAGGGCTACACAGAGAAACCCCCTCCCAAAAAACCAAAAAAAAAAAAAAAAAAAAAAAGCCAGGGTGATAAGAGGCTCCTCTGTCAAACTGAGACAATCTTGTCCTTTTGTAATTTAGCAGAGCATGCAGTAAAGGGGACCCAAATTTTATGGAGTAAGGAAGAATAGACACAGCTTCTGGTGGGGAAGGGTCAGGGTGAGAATAGGGTATCAAAACAAAATTATGGAGCATGACAAAATGATGTTGCCCCAAATGAACAAAACGAGAAAAAAAGCCAGTCCTAACAATCCTAGCTTTTTCAGGATGGTTAATAAACACTGGGCATTCTATAAAGATTAGTTTTGGCTTGACATGGGGAAGGAAGCTGAAAAGAAGAATGAATCCCAACCTTGCCCCAGACAATTTGACAGATCAGCATTAGTTATCAAGTACCACCCAACAGACAACTTCTGGTGCCAAATGGTACATAAACTTTTTCTCCCCTCATTCATGGTCTGTTCACCTGGAATTCACTTCCCACCAATGGAACATGGAAATGGATTTAAAAGATGAACCTTTTAAAATGCAAAGCAATTGAATCATCTTCAATGGAATCTTTAGTGCTGAGCTGGTTGAAGAGACAGAGTTAAAACATATTGAAGGATAAGTGCTTGAGAATTTAATATTTATGATAGATGACAGTGTGGCATGCACAGTTCATGCAATCTAAGTTGCAATTTTGGCAGTCACAATAGTTCCTGGCAATTTCATTTTTGTACTGGTGCTCAATTCAATTCCGTCCATAAAGAACAGATATTGAGATGTGTATAAGTATAAATCATTTGTGCTGATTCATGGGGAGCAAGAAACTGGAGGAAGAGGCTACCCAGAAAACAGAGCCAGAGAAATAAGAAGTGGTGACAGTGACTGAGATAAGCAGAGACGAAGTAGACTGGGATCTTTGTGTTTGTCTTCTGCAATGGAAAAAAAAATTATGTGTCAAAGTGCTGGCCATCATCTAAGTGCCTAGACACCATTTTAAAAGGCATCTTTGTAGATAAAATATGAGATGACACAGAAGGTCACTGAACGATCCCCTACAATGTGAAACATTGAGATCCTGCAACTCTGAATGACATGAGGCCGTTTTCAAGGGATTTGCTGTAAGATTCTCACAGAATTAAGCCCCTTAGCCCTTGCCAGTAAGAATCTTACACCTAGTCAGGTCTCTGAAGAATTCAATCCATTTGTTTGATTTTGTGTAGATTAAACACAGCCAGATCATTTCACACATTCAGAAAGTGGTTATGCTCTTGGCAAAGTGGAATCTTTACATCATGCTCACCAGGAGCTCAGAACCTAAACTTAGCTGTAATTTGGTTTCATTCGTTTCCAAAAAAGTAGGAAAAAAAATAGAAAAACTACTAGCATATTATGAAGTTGGGCAAAAGCTACATTGTGATAGATTTGAGGTTTTGGATGCATGACACAAAAAGCACATAGTAAGAATAGCGTAAGTAATGTTGGCAGATAAAGCAAGGAAAAAAAAAACAGGATTGATAATCTGGAGAAAATAAAAATTTCCTCATGGCACAGTTTAGGATAAAGCTTAATGATGAGAGTACTTGCCTAACATAGGGGAGATGCTGGGTTTTACTTCCAGCACAAAAAAAAAAAAAAAAAAACCTTCCGTTTTTAAATGAAAATTTAATGTTGGACGTTGGGGGGAATATCCAACAACAGTGTTCCCCATAACAGGAACTGACACTTCCTTCAGTTAAGTCCCAGGACACCAAGTTTTGTGGAAAGTACAATACTGGCCATGAGTCAATAAACATTGCAATTTTTAACTTCAGATTCCTTAGAGTTTTGTTGTAAAACCAAACAGTTCTCGGGACTGACTGGGGAAGTTAAAAGACTGCATTAGTAATTCTCCAATCACTCCTTTGACTTTGAAAATAAAATGTTCAGTAAGCCAATCATTGTCTCTTGCAATGATTCAAAGGACTAGTGTGCCACACCTTTAGCTGCATAGTAGTCACTGGAAATAGTCACTGAAAGGAAGCAGAAATGTTGGGATATTGGTGTCTGTTAGCTCCCAAGGGTGGATTATCTGTTACCAACAGAAGCCTTATAGAAAATGGTCGCATTATCTTGATGGTTTAATGTGACTTTAGCTACCATCTGGAATGCTATAGTATGATGACACTGCTTCTGGGTACAGAAAACAGCAAAATCATTTAAAAATTCATTTCAGATATCTTCCTGCAAGCTAATAAATTTTATAGCAGTTTCAATCCTTCGTTCTTGCAACAAAGAAAAGCTTAGTTCCAGACAAATTAAAAGTAAATTGATTGCCTTAGGGAAATATATTCAAATACCACTTTTCTGTGTTGGAAATCATTTTGGGGAGAATCTTGGGTAGAATAGTGAAATAGATGGTAGATAATGTAAAAGATACAGAAGCAAGTATATGAAAATGATAAGCAACAAAGGAAGAACACCCAACTCATGAAATCCTTGTTTGCACAACTATGTAGAAGTCAACTTTAAATAAAATGCAAATGTGTCACTGGGGTGCAGACCTAACATTTGTGCTGGAATTTATGAATAATAACTATGAATAATGAATAGTAAAATTGAAGGGATCAAACGTCACCTTCTGTTTATTTGCCATTATCCATCTCTTATGGACAATGCTCAATTTTGTTCTTTTGCACTTTTCTTTAAAACTACATAGAATTATTCTTTCGGGGTTGTCCACTTAATCACTCAAGTTAGAGGAAAGCAGACTATATGTTATTAGGTGCTGTCTCGAAAGCAATTACACAAATTCAGAAGAGAAACCAATTAATCAATTCTTTGAAGAAGTTTGAAAATGTGAAGATATCTTAAATCTGTCTTAAAGCTATGATCTTATGTGGAAGAAAATGGTCTTTATACCTTCACTGTATGCACACTTCACTATGACCTACCTACCTTACCTTCACCGTTGCCAACTCCTCACTGATGAAGAAAATGGAGGTTCCACAGAGCATTAGAGAAGCCTTGCTATCTATTTGAGCCACAGTTAATGGGAGTCTTTTTGGAGTTAACTCCCACCTGTACCCACAGTAACACAGTACTAGAAAGATATAGGTAGGAACTGATGCATAGTAAGCCTAGATTATAGAAACAAAATCTACCCCTCCATTTCTCTTCCCTGGCACTCGCTCCACACCACCACCTATATCTCTACTAGTCCTTAACAATTACTTGTATACACAAATTAAAACAATAGAATAAATCAAAAACTACTGGGGAAAAAAACAGAACCATAAATTTAAATCCTGTGCCCAATTGCAGATACCCTTGGAATAATCTCATTTTTCTGACACACTGCAGCTACTAAACTCCAATCTTACTGTATTTCCCCCTTGTTGGTTAAATCTGTATCTTTTATGACTGGATCTGTGAAACATGGGGCTAATGAGGAAATACCATGCAGTGGTAAGAGAAGCCCTAAGCAATCTGTGCAGAAAACAAGATAGCAATGGGAGTAGAGAATTGGAAGATTCACAGAAACCCGTGTGATTTCCATTCTCTGATATTCCAATTTGGCAACTGGAAGACGGGAGGCACAGAAGTATTTAACATGAAATGTTGGACTTTAGCATATAAATACTCTGAGAGTAAATTGAAATTATTAATTACAGAAAAAGCTTCTTTGGCCCTAGAGCTTCCTTATCCCTTAGTTCAACTTTGAATTTTTTTTATTTCTGTCAGTTTACAGAAAATAATCTGCCTTATTATTAAAAATGCAGATGAAATCATCAGCTTTGAAAGTGCAAATGGTAGTGAGTTAAAGGGCTAAAGACCATCACTCATATATATTAAGACATGTCCCGAGTCTTCTATCTACCCACCCATCCACCCACCCATCCACCCACCCACCCATCCATCCATCCACCCATCCAGGTATCAATCCATCTATCTATCCATCTCTATCCTAATGGCCATGAATCAATCCATTGGGCTGGAGAACTGAGAAACAAAGAGAATGGGGCAGGAAAACTGATACTCAGAAGACCTCGAGAAGCATTAAAAACACTCTGAATATGTGCGCATACACACACACACACACACACACACACACACACACAAACACACACACATACACACACATTACAGGTAGGTTATACACAGAGTTGTAATGCTGGCATAACTTTATGCATAAGATGCTTATAGAACACTAACAAAGGTGCTAACAAATAATTTTCTTCTCTTGGGAATCTTTGTACTCTTCAGAGCAAAAAGTTTTGAACGGAGTTTATACAAACTGAAAAGTTTGCATTTTTAACATCCATTCTGATATAGCAGCTCTATGGTAGTTGAACAAATGAGTAATCATTTTACCAAGACAAAAGTAGACAAACATTTGGGAATGAAGCTAATTCCTTCTGTAATGGCTATTTAAAAAGACACCAGTGAACCCAGTGCTTGTGAAGTATTTTTGTGCTGTTGTTCAACAGACTGAAATGAAAGATTGTTTTCTGGTCTGTATGACAATTAAAAACAAACTTTCCTTCTGGGCATGTCTATTTACAAGAGGAATGAAGACAGAGCTGGCCTTCCTTCTGTACCACCCAACTAGACACAGGAAATCCAGAAAAAAAAGTTAACACTGACTAATACTTAAAATTAAAAATAATCACAGCATCTAAATGTTTCAGTGGTTGCCCAGGAGCTTTGAAGAAGCCATAAAAAGTTAAAGAGAGCTATCAAGCAGACTGCACAGAAAGTAGATGGGACTGGTTGTGCCAGTATACATCTATCATCCAGAATTTGAGTGGTATCCACAGGAGGGTCAGGATTTCAAGGCCAGCCTCTACTCCAGAGAAACTAAATGTGGCTGTGGTAGTACATACCTATAATGAATTATATTACCAGAGTAAGAGGATGCTGGAGGCTGACAAGTTTAAAGCTTATCTAGGCTACACAGTGAGACTCTGATCAAGACAAAACAAAAACTAACAGTAGACGTTAAAAAGGATGCTCACATCTCCCCTTTGTTTAAGAAGGCTCTAGAACTTGCATGAGAGGAAATCACCCATCTGTACTGGTTTACTTTCTTTTGACCACATCCCACAGATTATTCAGGGCTGGGGAATAGTAGACTGATTATGCACTAGACAGAACAACCCTGTGAACCATACACTGTCAGCTCCTCTAGTGTATTTAAGACTGAACTGCCTTTACAAAACTTTATCATATTCATAGACATTGCATGAAAGGAGATTCTGCTGCTCAATGAACCTCTTCATACAACCTCTAAATATTAAGTACTTTCATGGATTAATTCCCATTGCTTGTCCTCATCTTGTCTTCCTTAGCTCCATTCAGCTCCTTTCTGCTGTGACCAAAATATCCACTCATCTTCTAGGCTCTTGTCAGATCGTGCTTCTTTTCCTTCAGTTTTGTGGCTTTTCTTCATCATAGCAAGACTTTCTACTAAAAACCTCATACCTTGGTTAGCTACAGGGATGAAATGATAGACAATAGCAATGGGTGAGTGTCTGCCAGGAAAGCCACAGATAATGGAAACAGTCCATTTTCTGAACACATTTCCTCTTTCCACTGAAGCCCCCTCAGAGTATGCCTGACATTTCTATGGGGCCCCTCCTATTATTAGAAACAGCTGTGTCTGGAATGCCTTTAGTGGGATATGTTAGCAGCAACATGTACAAGATAAAAAACTTTAAGGACAGGAATATTAACTATTAAATTACATAGTCTACATACCCTTTGAAAAAGTTCACATTTCCCTATAAGGAAAATGAATTGTTAGCATTTGCTATACAACAAAAAATTTAAATCTAAGAAGAGTCTTCAATATCTAAAAAGGTGCCATAAATTTTATAATTTTCCAAAAGGGGAAAAATAAAACCCAGACTATTCAGTAAACGATTCAACTATTTGCTCATTGGAGAGTTGCAACTTAATGTAACACTGGCTCTCTCTTGCCCTTCACGTTAAGATCATTGGGCCATCAGCCAAAGCCTAGAGAAGTAAGTTTCATCTCAGTGAATTGGAATCTTTAGTGTCAGACACAGTCAGCCTGACTAATGGGAGCCACAGCTTGCCAAAACCCACAGCCTCCCTGTCTGTTCCACCCATCAAATATGTTTAGAGGTCCATGGCACAAACCCAGCATGCTACAGATCCCAATCAACTATCAATAGCTTAAGTGTAAGTGATTGTGGATGAAGTACAAGCCAAATGTGTTTCCCTTTTAGTTGCAGGAATTCCAATGCTGTTACGGCACCCATAATGCTCACAATTAATGATTCAGACAGGCATCCACCAGCTAAATGTTATGGGATGCTCTGCAGATGCTACAATTACAACATGCAGCACACTGTTAATAGGTATCCCAGTTTGAAGTTTCAGAGGCAACACATGGCTAATATTGACAAGACTTCCCCCATGCCAGTTGAATATGATCGAAGATGGAGGCATCCATACATTTCCTGCTGGGTACTCTGCAGGCATGTTCCCATCTCTTTGGGATCCCACAGCTATTGAAAAAAGTGTGTGTGTGTGTGTGTGTGTGTGTGTGTGTGTGTGTGTAATGATTCTCTGATTTCCCCAAAATTCCAATATTTATATTCAACAGTAATTTACTAAACTTTCTTCACTTTTCTACTTTTTAATACTTGTAGAATGACTCAAACTTGGTGCTCTATCAAATCAGCATTTTTTTCCTCAATTCACAGCCTCCAATCCTGTAAATATTTTGAGAGATACTGATTTAAGGTGAATGGCTCAGGAAAATTATCACGCTTTTATCTAAATAGAAGACAAGCACATATGTGTATACAATGAATTGTGGTCACATCCATCCACATTACTGTCTTATTTCCCCTTCCCACATCTGCTGACTCTCGTCTTCCCAACCAGCTTTTTCTTGCTTTCATATATTTTTAGTATGTGAAGGTCTTGTGCATGTAGTCACAGTTATTGCCTGTTCATAACTGTAATAGCCTGGTCATGTCACAAGAGAGCATGCTCCTCACCCTATGCCATTTACAATCTCCTCTCCCCCTTTTTGTTGATGTTCCCTGGGGTTTGGAGGGGTGGTACAGATATCCTGATTAGGGATGAGTGTTCCATATGACTTATTCTCAGTAATAAGTCTCTGCCTTAGCTATCACCCACTACAAAAAGAAGCTTCTCTGACTAAGGCTGAAAGGATCAGTAATCTATAGGTATGAATAGAAATACCTCGATAAGAATTTGTCCATTTAGCAAAACATCAGTAGTATGTAACACCACCAACCCTGGGCCTGTGACCTCCTCCTCCATTGGCTCCTGACCAAGTTTGTAACACCAGCCATTCGTTTCTTCTTATGGAGCAGGCTCAGATCAAATCATAAGGAAATCCTTCAAAAACCAGTTGTATCGAGAATGAAGATCACCAACTGGCTCTTGCTACATGAATGTACTAAAAAAAGTAATGTTTTCCTTCTTCCCAGATCACAAATATGTCTTAAAATCCACACCCATTAGGAAGCCAGCTATCATTGCTTTACCTGGCAATTGCCTTTCCCAAAGAACAAGATGAAAAATTGAAGTCTTTAAAGCTACCACATCCACAGAAAGTTCAGGAATATGTATGCCTATGTGTATACTATATGTACCAGAACTTAGACTACTAAAGTGAGCAGAGTCAACTTCCTATGCAATTGTGGAGAAAGGCCTGGATTAAGGATTGCATGCCATATATTTGTATTTATTTTGAAGAAATCACATTTATTTCACAACAATAATGCCCAGATATTAGATGTCTGTAAGATTATATACTGATTCATAATTTAAACAACATAGCTGATTCCAGATACTGGGTACAACAGTGTATTTCTCCTATAAATTAAATATTATCCATCCTTCATTCCAGTCACCACAGAGAACAAATGGAGTGTAAATTCAGCTGCCGTTTCAACAGGTATTTTTAGATGTTCTTGTGATATTTAATATTTTACATTTTCTTAATTTGTCCAATGTCTGCCATTTCTTTGTTTCCTACTGTTGTAAGTGCAGCATCATAAGGATATGATTTTAGATTTTCCTAACCCTTGCCTAGTTCTCATCCCCTACTGATATGAAGCTATAAAACAGTATAATTAACTCCAGCTGCTCCATCTTCACTTCTGACTCTAGGAGCTGAGCAAGCCGACCCCGCAGGGTGTGGACTAAAGTGGGTGGAAGAATGTCTGGCTCCATCCCAGCCATGGTGTGCCTCACCCAAATTGCAGTCCTCCCCCACTAGACAATACCTAAGTTCTGCAATCATGTTTACACAGCTGGAACTGCACAGCCCTCAAAAATCATGCAAAGAAGAATAAGACTGCTCCCTGCTCCATTCAGGATTTAATCCTATTTCTTTAAAGAAGAATAAATGAATGTATTAAATTCCCAGTGTCATGATAAGGGCTACTGGGGAAAAGCCTGAATGTTCCCCTTCTGAACAGAATGTTCATTATCATGATTGCAGCAGCCCAAAGGCATGAAGCTTTCTATCTGCTACTAAATAAGCAGCAGTCAATGATAACTTCCTCCAGATGGAACAGCAGTACTACCAGAAAGCACGACCACCCACTTCAAAGTTCATTTTATCATTATCTTTAAAATGACAGAGTAAATGGCTTTACCAAAGCAGGGTTTCTTGCCAGCCTGACACTTGAGAGTATTGATGAGCTTGTTCTCCCCTTCATAGAACCCCTACCTGAAATCTGTCATATTCTCGATCACAAATGCCAAGGAGCACCCTTCCCCAGCCCCATCCACCCCTAAGGTAAAGAAAAGAGGAGGGGTAAGTTTGATTATAGCTTGACAGTATGTCTACTGAGAGCCTGAAGCCACAGAAAGTACTGAAGATTACAAACTGCTTAGGTCCAAAAAAAAAAAAAAAAAAAAAAAAAAAAAAAAAAAAAAAAAAAAAGGCAAACATTTCTCCTCCAACCTTTAGTGAAATGGCAAGTTTCTCTCAAGAAAGCAAGAGTCATGAACCATATTTACTGGAGCTGCTCATGACTTGACCTGCTTCACACCTAAAGGAAGTTTACACCTCCATAGAACATCAGAAGGCAGCTTTTCTCAGTCAAAGGGAAAGATGCTTCCTCCTAAGGGCAGTCTAGCAAAGGGTTGAAGAATGTGCATTGGGAGCAAGCCCCTCAGACCAAGCTCTGAAACTTCATGGTACTCTCTTGAAAGTTACTGAAAATAACTATGGCTTCTTAGAATTATTTTTTTTTCCAATCTGGAATAAAAGACTAATAAGACTGAGCTTTTGGGGTGGGTAGAATAATTAAAAGAAAAAGAAGAGTAACCATATAGAGAAAGCTGAACCTCTTTGGCAGCAACGGAGCCCAAGCTGGTCCCATCCTTTACTATGTACCCAAGTACTGGCGGAATACAAAGGAAAGTGTGCTAAGGAAGACCACGTCTAAAGACATCATCACATTAAGCTACACTGATGACCCAAATGCCTCCCAGGTTATTTGTTTGGGTTGTATTCACATTACGATGCAAGTGCTACTTGGAAAGATGAGAGCAGTTTGTATATCAAGTCCCTGGAAACAGAGCATTAAACAATAAGTTTTTATGTGGCTAATAGGAAAGAGGTAAGTAAAGGAGATGAACACAGGGTGGGCTCTGAGTAGAAGGGCTAGTGGTAGGAGGAACTGTAAAAACTTAAACAGTACAAACAGTATTTGATACTTGAGCTGCCAAATGCAGTCATAATGCAGACGGGCAGATACAGTTACACTGTGCACACAACTGTTTCAAACGCTGGGCCTTGCATCCCCCAGAGACCATGAGCAATGCTCTTTCACGTGTGCTTTCTTTTCTTCCTGAGCACAGAGCTAATAACTTTGTTACAGATCTCATCATTTAAGGGAGGGAAACACAGACACAAAGAATGTGTTCAAATTCAAAAACTACACTTCAGACAGGAAATATGGACAAAATGCCTAATATACTAAGTATGCAGAATTAAATTGAATGAGGCACTTGGGACAGGCAAACAAAAGAGGCTGTAGCACAGCGCTTGGAAAGGCAGTACTAAGATGGAAATACAGAAAGTTTTCCTGTTGATTAGCCCAGAACATGCTGGGAGAAGGGAGGTGGGAAGGAACAGGAAAGTTGACGTAATATTCTGAATGCAAGAGAAAGGCATGATAAGCAGAAATCCCAATAATGAAAGTGAAATCATAAATTAAAGGCCAGTAAGGTAGCTAAAGTCAAAACACCTATCGAAAAACAGCAATCACTATTTTTTGTTTGTTTGTTTTTTCAAGACAGGGTTTCTCGGTGTAGCCCTGGCTGTCCAGGAACTCACTCTGTAGACCAGGCTGGGCTCGAACTCAGAAATCCGCCTGTCTCTGCCTCCCAAGGGCTGGGATTAAAGGCATGTGCCACCAATGCAATCACTTTCTTAAATAGTGGTACATATAACTAAAACAAAAAGATGGATAGGCAAGAGTGCCCTTTAAAATCAAAGTAGAGAGCCTGTGACAAATGAGGCCAACTTAATTCAAGGACAAAATATATTTATGATGTTTTACCCTCTATTTCTCCACTAGGCTAAGTTCTCCACATAGATCATTTTCTCAAAAGGCTAAACAATATAATCACTGGGAATAGTAACATAAACACAGTTCTGAAAGATTGATAAATCCCAGATACCTTATTATTAAGTGCCCAGAAGACTGCAAGTGCCCCCAAGATAAATTAGAGCAACTCTGGCCATAGAATTTTGATAGGTCTAACATACAGGAAATGGACTAGGAGTCCTGAACCAAAGGCCAGTTAAGAAATCAAAGGAAAGAGCTAATCATTCCATTTTGAGAAAGGCAAAGGCAGCTGCCAAAGCATCAGAGGGGAAACAGCTGCACTCTTCACTTAGGGGAAAGACCTAATTAAGTTGAAAATTGCGAACTATTCAGAAATGGTGAAGGAAGATGAGAACATGAATTGGAATGTAGAGAAGAAAGAGGACCACTTTCACAAAAATACACACATTTGACAGCTAAACACATGCAAACAAAAGCCAAAGAGGAGCAAGAATCTTACAGTGTTTAACACAACTTAAACTGACCAATTTTTACCCCATGTCCCTCACAATATAATGGAAGGATTTTTATAAACTAAAAGCCTCAGAACTAAGAGTNAGATTTCCTGACATGTCCTCTTCCTTAGAAACAGACAAAAGCTCAGCCTTAGAGTCCTCCAATAATGTTTTAGTGCTAAATAAACTATTATATGCTAAGTAGAACATTAGCAACAGTGAGCCTCTTTAAATCACTGCAGTCTGGACCCTGCAGTGTACATAAAGAATGGGGGCCTCAAAGAGAGAAAGGTAGGTGCTGGAGACCATATAGGGAGTTAGTGCAGATCCAGCATTTCAATCTATGTGCTTGAATAGAACTTTCCCACCATCTCCACAACTACAATAGCAGTCAAAAGCAAAACAAAACAAAAAATTAAAAACAATCAGAAAACAAAATAAAAAAACACAAATAAAAGGGGGAAGAATACAATAATGACGAGTTGCAAATTCAAAATGACCGTTGTATGTATTAACAATGGGAAAAGCAATTTTACATTATCATTGAGAAATAGTCATTTCCAAGTTACCGATATATACACTATCACACACAAATAAAGCCCAGCATGGCAGCCCATGCCTGTATTCATTGCTTAAAGGAGGCTGATACAAAATCATCCTGAGCTACAGAACAAGATCTTTTATCAACAAAAGCAAAACCAGAATGACTGTTCCTCAGGAAACCTGTACTCCAATAAGCCAAAAAGAAAGAAAAAGAAAGACAGACAGACAGAAAGAAAGAAAGTCCAACGAAAAAAGAGTCCAAATTAGAGGAAACAAGGAGAAACAGGAACTAAAGACTGATTTTATCAGACATTTGGCAGGAGTGGGGGTAGGTATATACCAAGGGGAGCAAGAAACCAGCAAAGCTAGAGTAGGAAAGCAAGAAGACACAAGCTTTGATTCAACTGACATACTGTGGAAAATCAGATTGCCAGAGACACAGATAACAGAGCAGGCCAACTCAACATAAAATATAAGAAAGTGAAAAGCCAGGAACTATACAAATGCTAAAGCTGTAGAACACCTTGTCCTATCAAACATGCCCCTTGGGGTACTTAAAGCACATCCCTTCTTTCCTTCATTTCATGGCAACAGTTCTTATGCCCTGCTCTTTCTGGCATCAGTAAAGTTCTGCTGTATTTTCCTGAAGCAAAATGTCTTCCAAACTGGAGGAGGCAGCCCTTTGTACCAAAGATGAAAACGTCCTGCCAATCCAGTAGCCTTTGAGAATTCAAGTGGCAAAACAATACCCTGGAGTCACATGTGTAGGAAGCAGAAACTTTCTTCTAATCTGTGTTCTTTCTTCCAGTAAATCATTTCACAACTAGCATATCTAGAATAAAGGAATGAATGAGAACTTCCCTGGGGAATGAACCTTGATAGATGACTTATATTGTTGAGAGTGCTTAGAGAATGGATTGATGAATACTTGCTCATTTGGGACCTTTGACCTATGTGGGAAACTGGAAGCAATAATAGGGAAGCGAACTCTATCATCTGAAGAAAGCCACAAAAATTGTTCAATAAAGGATAAAGTATAACTAAATCAGAAAAAATGAGCAAAAATTTCAATCTCATTGACTGTATCTCTGTTTCCTATAAAAGTAAAGCATATGGAGTTGTTCTTCAAAGGAAAGAGCATAGAACAAAGCTAATCTATAGATAGGATGCTTGGAGGAAGACCTAAACAAGCAATATCAAGGTAAAAGTGCAAAGGAGAGGGGAGGGCGAGACTTCAGTTAAAACAGCAGTGGCCCCATAAAAGAAAAGGCTTGGAGTATTAGTTTCAGAACAGATGAACTGTAAGAGGTGAGACCTGCTAGGCAAGCAGGAGTTGTCTTAATCTTTAAGGAAAACAGAAGCAGTTAACAACTAGGAAGGAGGGAATGAACTGACAATTAAGTCCATTGTACCCTTAAGACTTATTTGCTCCCTAATACCAGGGTTAAAAGCCTCCTCTTTGGTAGACCTTCGGTAGTTTTTAGTTTAACTGTATTTTTTGATAGACAAGTAACCTGGTACTTCAATTTGATTTTTACCCCAAGCTTTATGACATTGCCATTGAGCTGCTTCCAACAAATGAATGCCAAAGGGAGGAAATTAAGATGAAAGAACAATTACCCCTCAAAGCAAGCACACCATACCATCTGTTAACTTGAATATGGCACTCATTACAGACCCACTGGCAAATGGCTATGTGCTCAGGAATCTGAAAAGGTTGTGCCCTGAACCCAAAATCAGATAAAAGAAAGCTCAACAGTGGAAGAGCTTTAACAATTATCAACCCCCTCTCTTTTCCTGCATTAGAAAAACACAGGCAAGCCATGAATTAGCGTGGGGAAAAAATCATGCACATAGGTATTGAAAGAAAGGATCAGGTAAAGAAGAAATCAGCACAGTCTGCTAGTCAAACAAGGCTACTCATAGCACTTCTATTTTACCCTTATTATAAAGTGGGAAATAGACATGGATAAGAGGAATGACTCATGAGGATTATTTTGGCAATTCTGTCTTGGGTATCTCCTAAAGAATAGGTATTGTGTTAAATGTTTGCCATACACTACCATCTCACTCAATTCTCACCACCTAGCTCCCTGGCAAATTCTACCAATACCCTGCATTATACAGATGTGAAATCCAGGCAGACAAATAATATGTTTATAGTTACACAGCTATTAATCTGTGGAATGTAATGAGAACCTGAACCCCCTGACTCTTAGGTCGACCAGTGCCCTCCTTGGTAAATGAGATCACACTGAGATGAAAGCACTCAGGCCAACAGGACATGAAAGGGAAGGGAACAAGGGGGGAGACAACCTAGCAATCTGATTCACAATTATAGTGTACCAACAAGAAGTGAGATGCATATAAAGGTCACCATGGTTACTGACCCTACCCATACTGTTTATCACCACACCTTACGAACATATAAGCTAAAATTTTGAGAGGGCATTTAAGGCAGCATGGTAAACAAATGCTATAGTGTTTTCAAGTCCTTGCTCCCACTAAGTCACATGCTATAAAATTATTTTAAGGACTATGTTTTAATATTGTCCTTAACGCATATAGATTTAGATTTTAGGTTCAGCGAAGTTATATACTTTCAGCTACATTTGTTAGAGGATGTCAAATTATGAAAGGAACTTGATTTTCGCAATGAATCAACCTTTTGAAAAACCATGGTGCTGACCCCTGCAATTTAAGTTCTTTGTGCATATCCATAATTGTACACAGTTCTCTTTTGTCCCTACTTCCATTTGCATATTGAGAAATGAAAATACATCATAATGTCCTTCACAGGCCAAAATATTTTATGCTGCAAAACTGCAGCCTGCTAGCTAGATTCAGTAGCCTAGAACCAGTAAGGGTGAGCCAGTTTAACTGAAAGTAATACACGACAAGCAACTCTAAGAAAAGCCAGGGTAAAATTATTTTTTCATTTATCGTTTCATTGATATGAGTGGCTCTCCCTTAAGATTTTAAAAGAATGTTGAGTGGCTCTCCCTTAAGATTTTAAGAGCCTGTAGTTGAAGGTTTTCTTTTTTTCAATCATTAACAAATTCACTTTTTTTTACACTATCAAAAGGGGGAAAAAATCCAGAGAAACATAAATCCCTATCATTTCTCAGATGACAGTATCCCCATAGACCTGCTGTGAGCTCATTCATATGGCAAGAAGATATGACCTTTCAGGTAGGAGCTGGGCATTTTTCAGTGCATTCTCAGACTAGAAAAAGAACAGAAGGGATTCTTTATATTCTTTATTTGTAGGGTGACTTTTTAGAGGAAAACTAGAAATGAAAAATGTATTTTCTTTTTCTTTCTTTTTTTTGTGAAAATCTGTCTATGATATACAAACTGCAATAATAGCAGAATCACAGTGATATCTGCCACATATCAGCCTTTTAAGAGCAATGAGGCAAGAGTAATACAGATGATCCTAGGGATTGAGATGTGCATTGTTTGACCTAGGGAAGGCTAAGTAGAATCACCAGTACAAAAAATCAAATCAAAACCAAACAAAAACAAAACAAAACAAAACAAAAACAAAAACAGAGATTTGCTTACCTCACAAGGGTTCCAGAATATATGTATTTTTATTTTAATTTTTATTTACATTAGCCCAGACTTCACTTCATATCATTCATGAATATCTTATAAGCTCTTTATACCTCAAGAGGGATGACTCACAAAAATGACTGGATAGGGAATGGAGCTTTCAAACATCTACACATTTCACAGTAAATAAATCAAATAACAACTATCAAGTGTTCTTTAGGACACTGAGAGCTCGGAGCAAACTTGTGAGGTTGTGTGGCCTCCCTTTTCCATCCATTTCCGTCCTCTAAGACTGTATTCAGTATCTAGAAAGTCATCCTCCCTGCATCTCTCCATATTCTCTAGTTTGGAACAATATTTAATAAAATTCATTTACAACTTAATATGAATTTGAAGACATATATTCACTGTTCTCCGGTGGGGTGCCTGAAATTTGAACTATCATCATAACTTGCAGTGCCTTGGCCTCCGTTCAAAGGATCACAGATATGGAGTTTTGGATAATAGATGCTGAGATCAAACAGACAGGAAAGGCTAGGTCACTGACTCAATCTACTGTTTATGCTTTGGGTACTTACTATTTGGCAGAAAATAGACAGTGAATCATCTCATAACTACCTTGACAAGTAATTTCTGTCATTCTCTCATTTTGCAAATGAGGAAAAAAATGAGTGACTAAACTGAGGTCCACAGTCATCAATTATCAAAGGTTAACCTGGGACTTAGACTTGTTCTACTTCAAAGTCTGTACTCTTTTTTCCTTTGCTGTGTGGCAAGACTGGCAATGTTGATCTTGAGTATTATAGAGTAGTATTGAAGTATTTGTATTTCATTAGAGCCAGCTCATAATGGCTACACCCTATATTTATAAGATGCTGTGTATCTAGAAGACTCCAATGAGAAGCAGAATTCCCAGGCTTACCTATAAGGGTTACTTACATCAGGCATATCAAAGGATGTCTTGATTATATCTCATTATATCCCTGCCTATCTTAGTTTCAACCACGGATATGTGGAGATTATGTCATTGCTCTCTCATCACCTCATTCTAATTTTCTGTACAATTCTCAGTCTACTGAGAGTCTGACTTTATTCCTCAGTTCAAATGGCTTTCATTATTTGGATTTTTGTTTTTAATTCTATGCTTGTCTATCACTTAGAATTGCTTTAAAGGATAAATAATATAGTATCCATTGCATATCACAATGATTCCAAGATGCCAATGTTTCAAAACTTCTATATTAATGACAATGGAAATTTAGGGATGCCATAACAACTCAATAATGCTACAGGTTCAACATCTGGCTCCATAGCTGAATTTCTGGTATGAGAATTTTAAGCTCTAAAAGATCCTAGATGTTGATTAATATTGATCCCTTCAAAAACGTTCTCCTTTTCAAAATTATGTAAGACACTCTCTAACTTTGTAAATGTCATTTAAAAGACATCTAATTCCCTATCTAGAGATTCAGTCCCACAGGATCTGTAAATCACTTATTTTAGATAATTCATATTTAGAATACAAAAGAAAAAAACACTACGAGATGCTAGAGGGTAAGCAAAAGGACAGGGTGCAATGCACTTCAAATGCTCACAATGATATTTCTTTAATGATAAAATTATTCCCAAGTGTTTAGCCTACCAAACAGAGAGTGGAATGGGGAACTAACAGGGATAAAGAATGCTGTTCCTCAATCTTCTTTATGGAAATGCATCATTTTCAATAGTGGGCTGGACCACCTGACAACCTATCATTTTGAGTTAAGGAGCACTTGTTTGAAGATGTTTCCTCCTTCCAAAACTACAACACTGATCTTTGACTCATTAACACACAGGAAGCAAAACAGAATTTTAACTTTACTCAAAATTCAGTCGAAAACACTAGGTAGACAGACTCTAGCAGGCTTGCTGCGGCTACAGCCTGGTGATAGGGCTTGCGGACCATCAACAGACACATGTGTAGGCGTAAGCTGTAGACATGGTGCAAACAATAGCAGTCCACTTCCATACTATCATAATCTGGAAAACATTGTAAATTACATGACTACAGAACTTTTCTGGCATTTCACTTGCTCGAAAAATACAGATCAATCGCTCACATTTTACTTAAATGATCAGTCAGTTTCCTTCATAATGGGAAACACTATACTAAAACAATCCTTAGAGTAAACTGTGTTTCTTTTTAAAAGCCTGAACAGACAATTTTAAGGGTTACTACTTGGCATCACAAAGGAAACACCAAAAGATAAATAGGAGATGATGAGTTTGAAGTGTTGGTTTCTTGGTGCCTGCTCTGGTAGTTCAGGCTGTTTCCAGACTCAATAGCTGAATAGAGTGATAAGCAGCTGAGTTCAGAAAATGCTCACTTGCTGTGTTAGCAACCTAGTGTGATTTGATGCACCTACTCTGGAGTTAACTAGGGCCCAATGGTAATATTTTCTACAATTAAAAAAAAAATCAAATGGAAGTTTTTCTTTCCATTAAATTTCAGCTTGAGTAAATTTTAAATTTTAAAGTGTTTGGTGAAACTCAAGACAGGTACAATGAAACCGTCTACACTGACAGTCCTCACAAAGGCCTGGATATAGGTCTCTGAAATCTACTTGGTGCTTAGGCATTATATTTCTGAGTTCTCATTTTGCCACTAAGCAAAAATCACACAGTATACAAAAACTCACAGATAATCACTCAACTGTTTTGAAATGTACCAACAGTTTGATGAGCATTGAGGCCAGAGAAATAATTTGTACTTTGTACTGCACTCTGGACTTTGTCATCAATTTGTATTCTGACATTAATACAGCTGTTCAACTGTTTTGTACATCAGTTTTTCTCCCAGAAAGAAAAAATGGAACAGATATTTATATGCAGCATGTCTGTGGGATGCAATCAATGCTCGAATTAAAAGAACTAAATTTTCTGGCTAGTCATGGCAATAACAAAAGTTGCCTGAGTTTAAAATAATTTACTTTTGCATATCAGTAATCGTTCTGTTTCTGTCACTAGCTCGCCTTGGTTTATCAGCAGGGTACCACCTGACTCTTAGAAGCTGGAGGCATTTGTTTTTGTTTCAATAAGCTCATTTTTAAATTAAATTAAAATCAAAACCATTCTTTTGGTTCATCTCCCAGATTAAAGCTAACTGACAGCCTCATTAATGATTAAAAACAGCAGGTGGTGATGGCTTGGAACAGTTTGACCAGTCTAAATATCTTGGAACCTCCATCTCTCCCCTTCTCCCTCTTTCCCATGTATTAAAATGGAAAGATTCTGTTGTTCACACAGGTTGGTAATTTTACAGACTGACGAGCAGAGAGGAAAGCAAGTCGTCCAACATCTACTGAAGGGAAGAGAAATATAGATATTGAGAGAATGGCCACAGAGAAGTTGGAAAGTAGATTTCTGGCACCGAAGTAAAATTTGCAACTAATGCGTGAGAAGCTGCCTTGCTATAATCAATTAGGGCTACCAAGTTTTCCCAGGTAATTAGAGCAACGTATGCTTACAGATTTTCACTTAAAAGAAACAGCATTATAAATTAACCTTTCAGTCAAACCAGATTTCAATTATACTCCCGCAAGACTTGGATACTATATTCTAGGCCACGGTTCAGAAAGCCACTAGGGCTTAGCCAGTTGGACTAAGAGCGCATAAACTATGTATAGGGCTCTAACTTCAACCAGGTGGAAATGTCTCCAGTTAAGTTGAGACAGGAATCCAAGTAGTCTCATTTGCTTTGAAGTGGGTATTACTTAGATTAAAAACAACAAAACTTACAATGAAATCATGTCTACTTTTTTTTTAATTTAGCAGCCTGCCTATTACCAAACCTTGTGAAGGGTAACAAAGTAGAAGCATTGTTTCTGATTATAGGGACCCTTAAAAGACAGTCTCTCAAAAAGCCTTTTCAATGTGACAGTGTGAATTCAAAGTTCGATTTCTGATAAACTCCTTTAGCACCTCCTGGATCCAGTGCCTTTCAAGTCACCTCTGCTACATGCCAGCTTGAACACACCTCTAAGCACACAGTAGATCTCTGACCTGCCCATTTCTATATGATGTCCAGAGTTCATCACAAAACCTTAAATCTCCCACAATGTCATTTTGGATTTGTCACCTACACATATGTAGCTATCCTCAAAAGATATGCTTGATAACTCTAGAGACCTTTTCATTGGCAATCTTCTTCTTTTTTATTTATCTAATTTCTCTCTCTTGGGGGTGTATTGCACACGTGTGAGAACGGATGTGTGTGTACATGTGCATAAAAGCACAGAGACAAGAGAAGGATTTCAGGTGTTCTGTGCCTTGCTCCCTTGAGCCTGGGTCTCCAGGTAAACCTTGAGTTTGGCTAGTGGCCAGTAAGCTTCAACCATTTTTTGAGTTTCTGCAACCTCCCACCACTGACAGTGCTACAGGTTTGAGAAATCATATCCAAATTGTTAAATAGGTTCTGATGATTTAAACTCAGGCCACCATACTTGAACACAGTGTTCTTGCCTGCTGAGTCATCTCTCTGGTCCCTCACTGTGAAGAACAATTTTATATTCTATTCACTTAGCAGAATAATTGGTTTTTGAGATAACTATTCTTCCAAGTTACAAAAAAAAGTGTCATTTCCACCTACCTTGAGTTTTAGAAGGTCATGTATGACCAACTTCTAGACTATTTAGGACCTCTGAAAACATCTCTGTAAGAGCCTGTTGATAGTACCTTAACAAGCAACATTTCTCGTTGCCCTAGAGGCCAACTTAAACATTGTCTGACCTGGTATTTGGTGCTGTTATTTTTTTCTAAGCTGGAGATTTATTGTGAAGTCTTACATGAAGAAAAGTGAAAAAATTCCCTTATAGAAAATGGACCTTTTCAAGCTTTCAAGTAGGCTTTCCCTGGCTCGATGTGTGCTAGACACATGGTGAAGACAGTGATTGAAAACATCAGGGAAAAAAACTAATTCTTGATGACTGAAAAACAGGAGCAGCCAAAGAAAAGCCACCTTGCAAGTACCCACATTCTAAAAGATGCTGTACAATTCTGATATTCTTTAAATTGCTTATTAAACTGTTAGCATACTTAATTCCCCATATTTATTTCATAGTAAATGTACTAAAGGAGAAAGAATCCAAAAAATACAAATATTTAAACACTGTGTTTATACTCATTCTTCTCTATCCTGATGAGTGATAATGGTTCATAGTTTTATAACTGTAGGCAGAAATAAGTTTATATAAAAGGAGAGTTTCCAAAAGGATAATGACCATCCCATTTTAGTGCATCTTTGAAGCATGTGAAGCAGTCAATAATATACCCTCTTAGGCTATGGGTCACAATCCCATATAGAATCACATAACTGAATGTGGTGACTATAGACAAAATGACACCAGTTAAATATCTCTGGACACACAGCAACCACCAATTAAGATGAATCAGAGGCATACCAATCTGAGGTGTTTCGGGCAATGCTAGTTCATATTAAATCCGGCAATAGTAATGCAGCTCTGATTCTTACAACACAAAATGTGTACTTTGCGTTGTGCATAACATGGCACCACACAGCACCAACTAACACTACCTGAAGTCTTGGTCAGAATATTGAATGGTAGAAAATTCTGTGTTTACTGCGCTGTTGTTATAGAAAACAACAAGACTTAATCACACAAAACAAATGCTTTTACTATTTTTCTCCCATAGTTCCTCAGTGAATATTAAATTAGTATATTTTGAATTATATTGTCTAGGAATGTCTTATTTTTAAAATGTGATGTTTGAGTTTCTGACTCAAGTTTCATTTTTTAAAAAAAAATTATTAAAGAATTCTGGCTTTGTAGCAGAACATGATACTGAAGAATTCTGAATACTTTTGCCTTTTTGTGCTGTGCTTTTATACAAAGCAGCGTTCTCTTCATTGAAGGTTATAAAAATCATATTATTTGTAAACTAAATTTTAAAAAATTAAGTTTATATGTCCTGCAGTATAAAATATCTACCCACTTTATGTTAAGAAAGTAAACTCATGTTATTCATATGCAAATATTCTTCCATATTTAATAAATGGTAAAAGTATGTATATAGAAAGATATATTTTTAAAATAAATTTCGCTATGATTTCTTATTAGGAAATGATTTACTTATATACATACTTGATACACATATTTACTTCAAGTCCTTTAAACATTTTTACAGGAGAATTAAAGTCAAGAGTGGAAAAATTAAGAAGCCATCATTTTGACTTAGCTCTTACCTGCTACCCTAATGGCAGTATATCTATTCATCCTAGCCTACAGAACTTACTTTTTGCATGCAACATCTGGAAAAGATTCACCTAGCAAATCACCCAAATAGAGCATAATTTTATCTAGCATACAATCTTGGGCTTCCTGCTATTTCTCCAATGGGATCCCATTTCACCAAAGTATCTTTTAAAATGCATTTTGCTTTCCAGTTCAAATAATCTTAATTGATTTCTTCACTGATCATATGGCTGTCTATTCCATACTGGACCATTTATGCTACTGGTTCATAAACTCCTACAGACTCCAACTCTAAATTGTTCATTGTGCTCCCTCCTCTATCTTCCAGTGCTTAAAAACATTGAAATTCATAGGGTAATCTAATCAAGGTAGCACATGGCATTCTCTGGATGAATAATGAATCTTTTATCTTAACTGGTATTAATAGTAAATTTGCAGATGCAAATGGCCTTAAGTATGAAACAACTAAAACTTCCAAATGGATTACAAAAACACTGTATGTAACACACACACACACACACACACACACACACACACACACATGGGGGAGGGGTATTTTCCCTATTTGAAAGAAGATAATCAGCTGGTTTTACTCCAAATGTCTTACATGAAGAAAAACTGATGATAAAGTGTAAAACGTGAATAACTGCAAAAAAGTGAATAACTGCTAATGTCTGAGATATTTTGCTAGTTACAGAAACTTTCTATGGAAATCAATTACTGTCTTAATAAAATATAAATAATGCTTCATAGAAATCCTATTATCTAATTCAACAGTGTAGTTGATAAAAAGATAAGCTCCACCTTTCACCTCTCTCCCTAGCTTCAAAGTTAAAAATAACTTTTTTAACACAGAGAAAAATAAATATTTCTGGGCATCAGAAAAAAAAAAAGTTAAAGTAGGCACTGAATAGCCATAAACCAGCAAGGTAAGGAACCGATCATCCTATGGTGAAATTAAAGATGAACAGGAAATTAAACATCAGAACAAGTATGTTTTAAAATGTTTCTGATATTGTTGTACAAATGACATCAAGAGATATTTTTATAAAGCAATATCTTTCTTAGTCTTTTGTATTGGCATAATATTAATAATTTTATTATTGAGTCATCTCAGTAGACCCCAAATAAGGCAAAGTAAAAAACATGGTATTTTAGCAGGTCAGTAACATCAGAGTTAACACATTCATTTTCCAGAGCCATACACATAAGCCCTCAAAAATATTGTTGAATGAGGAGTGGCAGATGGGTCAGTTAGTATAGGCTTTTACAGTTCAATCTCCAGGACCCACATGGTGGAAAAAGAGAACTAATTTTCCCCAAGTTGTCCTCTGACATAAACATGTTTGTCACTGCTTTAACTCTCTCTCTCTCTCTCTCTCTCTCTCTCTCTCTCTCTCTCTCACACACACACACACACACACACACA
>NC_034613.1:112729687-112773159 GCF_900095145.1 Mus pahari
ACAGAGAGAGAGAGAGAGAGAGAGAGAGAGAGAGGAAGACTCACACATTAATACACAAATTAATAAATGTATTATTTTTTATTTTTTGAATGAAGAATTAGTGTGTTTATGTATTCTTATGCCTACTTAATACTTAATATCAAAATACTATACTGCCTGGGGTAACATTGTAAACCTGATTCTATCTTCAAGTAATTAAACATTTTAGTGTGTATATTTGTAAGAAGACGAAGATATTTTTAAAAGTTGCTATATGAGAAAAACTAGGAAGAAATAACCACATGAATTGCAAAACAGTATATCTAGCCTCAAAGATGCTAATTCAGGTCCATGGGAACTAATCAACCTCTTTGTTGAAGTAAAGATAAAACTTTTTGACAGCAAATGCTATTCTGATAAAATGGAATTTTCAATTACTCTATGAACATCTGGTCAGAGATACAATTTCTGAAGCCCAGCAGCATACTGCTTTGCAATGTCACAAAATATCCTCCACTGAGAACTACCTGTTTTGCCAAGAGATTAATTGAAATGAGTGTTTGGAAATTTAGTGAGGTGAAAGGTAAGTCAGGGGGATAGATAAGGAGATAAAGAAAGATGTCCAGTCACTGAATCCTAATTTCATTAAAAGACTAAAGAAAATGAAATTCCACACTGTTGGTAGAGTGTTGAGAATAAACATCTTAATGTACTTGTGGTTGACACTAGTCTATGTATAGAATGAAGACTATGGGACATTTTCATGGCAATGGTGTAGCAGCAGTTACATTATGTGCACACCAAGTTCTTCTGATCCATATTTTACACAGAAAATACGTTAAATAATATTTAGGTGATAAGCTTTGTAAATAAGTTAAGCAAATTGCAGAACTTAACACTTTGCTGTTAAAACTTCCTCCCTATAGTGGGAAGGTTGGTGTGCAGTGGGGATGGGGGAGGCAATGGGAGTTTTCAGAGGGAAAACCAGGAAAGGGGATAACATTTGAAATGTAAATAAAGAAAATATAAGAGAGGTCCCTTGGTCTTGCAAACTTTATATGCCCCATACAAGGGAATGCCAGGGCCAAGAAGTGGGAGTGAGTGGGTAGGGGAGCAGGGTGGGGGGAGGGTATAGGGGACATTCGGGATAGCATTTGAAATGTAAGTGAAGAAAATATCTAATAAAATAATTTAAAATATAATAATAATAATAATAATAAATAAAAACCCTTCTTCCCTAAATGAAGCAATGATTATCTTGTATCGGGTGTTCTTAGATAAGAAAGGCAGATTGACATCATTGATAACCATCACTGTAAGTTTCTGTGTATTGTTTCTATTTGGTACCCATTAGAATGGGAAGGAAACCAATTCAGTGTTGGAGTGAACGCCAAATTAGGTGCATGTTAGAGCAATTACAGTCAGCTTTTCAGTAGATGAATTTATAATCAATAATTAAAATCATAAGTAAATTGAGTGTGATTTGAAACAAATTACTTGGAACTAGTGTGCAGTTCTAAGATATGACCCCCATAAACTTTAGTTTCATATCTAGATTATACATTTAAGCATAATGCAATATCCTCATCACCATAAATGGCTTTGCAAAAAAAATAAAATAAAAAAGTAAGAGGGAAGCAAGAGATCTACTAAGGCCAGCACTACTCATCTCAGAGAAAAATTGGCTAAGAAGAGATTCAATCTGCTAATATCCTCAATTATGCAACAAAATCAGGAGCCTCAGCCATTGCTTGCTAACCTATTGCCAATTTTAGGCATTAAAGGAGTCACTATTCTTCTCAGGAAAATAGTAAACTTACTGAATAAAATCAGATAGGGAATGCATTGGTTAAGAGATTTGATTGTGATGTCCAAGCTCAGCATTCCATCACTCCAGGAGCCAAGTCAGAAAAAGAAGCTTGCTAAATGTTGGTAACACTTGTTCTCAAGGTGCTTTGAGACCAGTTGAGAGATAATATTCTAAACTATATAGTGTGTCAAGAGGAAGCTTAGGTTAGAGAACATCTTCTTTTCCAGGAAGTCACAGCACTTGGGACAAGCCTACACAAACCATATTCATTTATGGGCATGCTGGATGGCAAATAAAGCTGGAGTTCTGTGGCAACCAGGGAATTAAGCTCAACAAGTTTACCCACCTACTGACCTGGTTTCAAACTTGTTAAGAGAGATGCCGTGGTTTAGAGTGATGTAGAAAGCAGAGACTCTCTTCATCCCTGCCATTCTGACCCATATCACACATGTTTTTTCTGGAG
The DNA here is from genome assembly GCF_900095145.1 of Mus pahari. NCBI lineage: Eukaryota > Metazoa > Chordata > Mammalia > Rodentia > Muridae > Mus > Mus pahari. The sequence continues at coordinate 112,731,940 of NC_034613.1, forward strand.
TAAGTAAAATACAACCCAAACTCTCCAGTGACTAAACACCTGGGTCTTGTCCTTTGAATTTGAAAGTCTTTTAAATAGTCTCCTTCCCTCACTGAACATAGGAATTCTAGAGTTTTTCTGCCTAGGAGGACTCTCACGAAAAAGCTACTGAAAACTAAGACATTGGGCCTTGAACTCAAGACAGAAAATCCCCTTGTCATTCACAGTGAGCATTCACGTGCTGCAGCAAAGTTATCAAAACAAATACTGAAGGTATTTAAGGCAATTCAGTAAAGCCTAGGGCTCCACTGTCTCTCAAAAGGAGTGGACCAAATATAATCTGCACCATCTTAAACACTGACAATACAATGAGATTATATAAGAAGCCACTTTGGCCAGCTCAAGGGAAAAAAAATCATGGGTACATAAAAATCCTTCTTATTTTGACATTCCTGGGACTTCCCATCAAATACATGTTTCCACATGTACAGAGAAAGGGATAGTGCTAATGTGAAAAGTAAAAATGTCATAAATACCCACAGTTATGGTATCTAAGATAAGCCAAACTCCCCATTAGAGTGGTATAAGACTTTATATCCTTTGTTGGTTGTATTGGGTATGTTGTTACAATGGTTCTCACAAACAAAAAGAAGTATTAGATTCAGAGTTTTGTCTGAAGAGTTCAAGATCAGAATTATATGGTAAATTCTCCTAGTGAGTGTGTTTCAACTAGTGAGCCCTAGCATAAAATAATATACACTTATATGAATGCAGTTTTGAGACAATAAATACTATAGTATTTGCAAATGTAAATGGTTGGAATCATTGATTTTTTTGTTTGTTTGTTTTTTTCGAGACAGGGTTTCTCTGTATAACCCAGGCTGTCCTGGAACTCACTTTGTAGACCAGGCTGGCCTCGAACTCAGAAATCCACCTGCCTCTGCCTCCCGAGTGCTGGGATTTAAGGTGTGCGCCACCATGCCTGGCTTGATTGTTTTGTTGTTGTTGTTGTTCTTTGATTGTTTTGTTTGGGGTTTGGTTTGGGTTTTTTTTTCTCTTGTTATTTTAAGTACTAATAATCAATCCAAGTTAGTAGGTGACACAGTTCTTACAGAAAGCCTGGGACTAGCTTAGAATACACAGTTATGTATTATTGTAAAATCATAAGAAGTTGTTGGTATCACAAGGTAAAGACTGAGATTTAAACAAGAGTATAATCTCTTTTGTCACTCCAACTCAAAAGGACCAGCTCAAGTTTTGGTCAGGGTTTAACCATTGCTGGAACAATTAAAAAATGAAATCATAAGCTTGTAAGCCAAATATACAAAAAATAAAGATGTTGCCAAGATGCTATAGCAAAGGAAAATGTGTCTATGGGTGTGTGTGAAATCATCAACATTTATGTAAGGGAGTCTTTGGATGCTGTCACATTCGTTTTCTAATATTCTTGCTGTTATTCAATCTACATTTGGAAGAAACACTCAGAACATCTAGCTGCAACCTAGATGCATACTGTTTTCCTAGAGAAATGTGACAAAAAATTAAAACAGATGTTGGTCTAGCCAGGCATAAAGTGAGAATCAATTATGGCGATTTTCTTTCCTGAAGTAATTTCATTTTAGAGAGCATCTAAGAAAAAACCTTTCTGATCTAAATGAAGAAAGCCTTTCTTTGAGATACACATGAGTAGGAAATGATACATATCTGTCTGCATCCTCTGAGAATTAAATTGCCTCTGTTTCAGCTATATAAATGTTTAATTTTTTTCATCCTCAGTCATATAGTAAGGTTTCCCAGAAAGTATATTATCTCTGCAGATGTCACCACTTGCCAATTAAGGAAAGAAGCAGGGTACAATTGGCAGTGACCTCTCTATATTATAGACTTTGACACGTGAATCTCCTGAGGAGGGAATGGATTAGACAATTTAATAGAATTTACACTGGCTAATTTTTTTTTCCATGAAAAACATTTTGTTTTGTGAATCAGGCATTTTTTGGATTCATTTAGAAAACCAAAACAAAAGAGTTTAATGATGTTTACAGGAAAATGAGACAGCTGAAGACCAGCACGTAATCACCAGATTTTGTTTTCTCATCTTTAAGACTTTTAGCAGTAGGGCTTCCAGCTGAGCATGAGACTAGCTTTTTCTCAAGACATAGCCAAGCATTCTGAAGCTTCACTCAGCCTAAACACCAAATTGAATTCATACTTCTTAATTGGAAAAGACAGGCTGGTTGCATACCATGTTTACATCAGTTAAAATATTGAAAATGACATTTTGTGCCCAAGTCGATATGAACAATCTGCCTCAGCTAAACTCTGCTAGTGTTTTAATACCCTGGTTTCTGCCTAGCACAGTTTTAAAGAGCATGTCTTCCTAAAAGTACTTGTATATGGGTTCATAAAACCAGACTCTCTTCGTATATGAGGATGTGGCTCCTTACATGTGCTCTGAGACTCGTTTTACACTAACGGAAGGGTTTGCATTGAGTCAGTCACATTATCTGAGCCTCCCCTGTAAGCGGTGACATAGACTTCTGTGATAGCTCTAAGGCTTTGGAATAGCAACCCAGTGGGCAAAATGTAAAGTCTAGTGCTTTGTATCCTCAGAAAAGACTACATGATCTGTGAGCAGGGAACAGTCGCTGGGGTAAGTTAACCAGACTCGTAGAGAAAGAAATGCCACCTCTCATTGGAGCTATGTTCTGTGCAATTTAATTGATCAGCTGAATCTATGCACTATAGCATAAACAGTCATTTATTCCTGGTGAAAAAGCATCTGCTTACTTCCTATGTGCTCAGTGCAGATATTATTAAAGAGAATGAGGAGGCAGTCAGCTTATAAAATGCCCCAACATTATACAAGGAGGTAGATGCTGTACATCTCAAAACTCTCTAGATGCTGCTAACAGGTGAACAAACTAATAACATAAGCTAGGCAGTAAAGTAGGACAATGAGTCTAGAACGACTCTGGGTTCTTTGGAGCACATAGTTGCAACTTAAAATGGTCAAGCCCTTACCATGGTCAGGCATCTGAGATCCCATGGAGGTCACACTGGTGTTCAGGACATCATTCACAGCAGTATCGCAGTACAGGCTCCTCTGGACATCATGCTCACTGTCAGTCTGGTCACTCTCCTCATGCCCACTATCCTTCAGGCTGTTGCCCTCTAGGTCCTTGAAGGTGGAGCTGCTGGGTTGAAGAAAGTACGTCAATTTACAACTGTGATAGATCTAGCTTTTAAAATCTTTCCTAACCAGGATGATGTCAGCTCTGTAAGAAGGCCAGCAGTGGCTAGATTGTCCAAAAGGGTAGAAATATGAAGAAGAGACATTTCTGTTAGAAGATAATAGAATTTAACAATAAAAAGAAGTTCTCAATATTGGATGCTGATACAGCTAATATGTTCATTTTCTTATTTTTTTAGTGCTTCACCGCAGGCAAGGTGGCTGGAGATTGAAATCTAAAAACATTTCTAAAGAATATCACAATTTTGGTTTTTTTCCCATTCTTATACAATTAAAGTCAAATAGAAATAGTTAATGTTTTCTGAGAAATTACTGTTCATGAGTTACTGTTTTAAGAAATCAACATTAACTTTCTAAGTCATATTGGCTGTATAAAGAAAAGATGATATATTCTTATTTATACATGAGACAACAGTTTTTTAGACGTTAAATAACTTGCACAAGGTCACACTGATGACAAAACAAAACAAAACAAAACAATTGCAGCACATCTAAGACCAAACTCAGCTTGTGAAATGTCAGTGGTTAAAATTGTTTCTCTAGAGATATCTACTAATCATCAACTATCAAAAGCAAAAATGGCAAAAACTGAGGTAGTGTAATTAAAATTAAAAGGATGATCAGGGTTGAAGAAAACCAGGTCAGTCTCCTGCTTCTTTGATTGCTTACAGAGTCTCATTCTGTACCACAGGTTGACCAGGACCTTGATATGGAGTCAACATTGGCCTTTGAAGTTGTGATAAGTCCCTTCTTCAGGCTTCTCCTGCATCTTGGGATTACAAGCCTAAAATATCACATCTGGCTCCCCTGTCAGTTTTGAGTAAAAATGGCGGAGGGACCAATTCAAAGAAAAGGATGACTGGCTGTAGCTGAGGAAATCATTGGTGCACAGAATGGGTTTGGTCTAATTTTATGTGTCTATTTGACTGGGCAAAGGGCGATCCAAGTAGCTAGTTACGCCTTATTTCAGAATGTGTCTTTGAATGTGTTAGCTGAAGAGATTAGCATTTAGATTGAAGAACTGAGTAAAGCATGTATCTTTCCCCAATGTTGGTAGGATTCATCCAATCCATTGAAGACGTCCTGAAAAGAACAATAAGCAAAAGGTTGAATATCCTTACTACTTGAACTGGGACATCAATATTCTCCCATATTCAGAACTCCTCATTTTCAGGCTTTCAGGCTTAGACTGGAATCTCTACAACAGGGTTTCTAATTCTCAGACTTTCAAATTATACCATCCGCTGCTCTAGCCTTCTAGTTTATTGGTGACCAAGCACAAAATTTCTGAAAACTCCATAACTACATGAATCAATGTTTTAAACTTTGAACATTCACAGGCCTGCCTCTCAGAGACATTAAAAAGTTCACTGCATATGGTGAGAGCTATGCCATGGACCAATGACACTCTGTCACTCTGCACATTTGTCCTAGAGGAAGCCTATAAAATTAACACATGACCAACCTAAATGTTGGATGCTTGGTGACATAAACATAAAAACTGAAAAATCAAGAGAAGTAACGGGTAAGTCATGGTTTTAAGAAAATGAGGAATCTGGTGATGTAAGGCACTGCCCTGCCAGTTAATTATTCCAGAAAATATATCTGAGCATCAAAGTCATTAAAATCTAAATCACTCAACAGTCCAGTTTACTAGGCTCCTCCAAATGAAGTCACAGAGATAGCTCGGTCCCATCAACCTACCAGGATGGAAGTATTTAAGAAAATCCTCTAATTCTTTCATGGTCAAAAAGACCAGTTGGAAACTCATGATTTAAAGTTTTTTTTTTAATCATTCCTAGCTTCATGGCACAGATTCTATGGTTTGCTATATATACTAATCCAAAATTTAAATAGATTCAAAGTTTATAATTTAGAAATAAAAATTGACCCTGCCTACAAGCACTCATAATACCTCAAGAGAGAACCAATCATCTGCCTGTTCCATTTTTATGATAAATATTAGCTTTCAACCTATATTATCTGGTTGTGAAACATAATGAAAAGTTCTTTAAATCTTTAGCACAAAAGCTGCCATGTTAAGCCAAAGAACTCAAGGCTAAATTGAATGCATTTCAGTAGTTGCCAAAATTTGCTTGAGTTATATGATAGTGAATGAGATAGTCTAAAGGCAAATGTAATTGGCTATCCCTTCAAGTAGTGCTTCTTAATCTTGGTACTATTGAATTTTTAGGTCACATAATTCTTTGTTGTGTGCATCCTGTGCATTATGAGATGTTTAATGGGTCTTTTGGCCTTTGCCCATTAGCTGTCAGTGATGAGCACCACGATGTTCAACAATTAAAAAATCTCTCCAGGGAGACACTGCAAATCACCCTCAGTTGGGAACAACTGTTCTACATTTTTTCGCCAGTATTCATGTAACATGGCGGGCAGAAAAAAGCACCAAAGATGAAGTCATTAGGGCAAGTGATAACCTGTAATCCGTCACTTTGTGACACATCTAATTCTTGATTTCCCTGCCTTGATAAATGCACTTGATAAAATCTCCCTCACAAGACCATCCTGAAGACTCAGTAAGATACTTTGCATGAAAAGCCAGACAGAAATAGATGTCCAAAGAAATTAATATTATTTAATATGACCATTATTATGTATTATAATGTTTCATTCACATTGCAATTAAATACTATAACCATGGTATTCTATGGGATTGTTATAAGATTTATATATTTATTTAAGGAATAGTCCTATCTTCTGTAAACACTTGTCAGCCACTGTCCATTATGCCACTTCTCCTAAAATTGGGAAACAGAAAAATATATCTCCTCTCAAATATATGTCTTTGCTTTATTGAATGATAAAAACTATATGACCTGATGCACTTCGTCTTGACTTGGCTTCTCAAAAGCTTCAAGGTAAGCATAATGTTTAATTGCACTGAGTTGTCGCCCTGGAAGCTGGTGATCTCTATCTCACTTCTAATTGGTTTTAAATCTGCCTTTTTAAAATTTTGTCATCCATTTTATATGCATCAGAATGCTGCAATCTACCTTGGGGCTTCTGGGGAGGGGGGGGCTTCCAGGTGAAAATAGAAAATATTAAGACTGGGAAAGATTAGCTACTATTATCTAAGGAACTGCTGATGTGAGCAAAAGAAGAAAAAAATCACAAAGGTATAGTCACTACCCCTTCAAACCTCAGGATAGTTAACTCACTTAAAGATCAGTTTGCCCATCTGACAAACTAAGTACCGCTTACTGTGATCTTGTAGGGACATTTAGTGGCTTAATGAATGGATTTGTGTAAGGCAGTTTAAGAACCAGTGAGCAAGAAGCTGCAAACAGTAAAACAGCCTGGTAAATGGCTACTCACCCAAAACAAATAACAATTTATGCCCCGGCATAAAAATGCTGATTTCACTTGCTTTATTACCTGTGTACCTCTTGGGAGATGAGACACTTGTAAAACAACTTTTGTGGGACAATAAATTAGAGGCATCTGTTTTCAATGGTATTGTAAATGCAAATGTTTCTATTACTGCTCTTGTGGCCAGCAGAGGGACAAACTCATCTTAAAACCCCTAGAGCAGAGTTCTATACATGTGTTTGATGAAAGAACACTATACTAATACTGTCCTGTATGGGTCCTTTAAAATGTTACTTTTGCAAAAGACAGAAAGATCTGAAAGGATACAGGTCAAGTCTCCAATAGGTGATTCCATATACCTAGAGAATGTCATTTATGACTAAGAAGAGTAAAAAAGATTATTGTAACTGGCTTTAAGGAAGTATGATTCAGAGTGTTTTCCAGACCACTAATGATTAATTTAACAGGTGTCACTAATCACCTGTTAAATCTATGTTAATATATGGAACTTCTCTAAGATGGAGCAACAGACTGCCTTTATTGATGCACACTATTGTTCAAAAATTGCTGCTTTAAAAAAATTAATGGAAAAAATGTTTCCTTCTGCTCCTTTCTCCTATTTATCTGAAAAACACGTACCAAGTACTGACCACATACATGGCGCCATGCCAGATGCTACAGAACTCCGGTACTATTTTGGTAGTAAAGAAAACCACCATGCATAGCTTAGAAGCCAGGGTTCATTTTCTTTTCTAAACTGCTTCTGATGTTTTGTTCAATTACCGTTGTGTTTTCTTTGAGCTACAGCCTCATGATCTACTTGATATGGCTCCAAAAGCACTCCAGGAGTTGATATTAGCCAGCAGTGAAGAACAGGCTTGAGGAAAGACCATTGCAGCTGTGGAGAAAAGTAGCACAGCTGGCCTGCCTTACTTTGAGGAGATAGCAGGGATCCACACAGTGGTACTAAAATCCATCCGGGGGATGGGGGGGAAACACAACTCCCTTAGTTTGCTAATCTAGGTTTCTCTCAGAAGCCAATTTGGGTATATCCTCAGATTACAGATAATGTTACAGAAAAATATTAAACTTCAGAGATGATAGTGTAAATGCAAATGTTTCTATTACTGTTTTGGTAGCCAGCAGAGGGACAAGTTCATCTTAAAACACCTAGAATAGGGTTTTGGAGATATAATGTTAGAATTCTTCCATCCAGAAAATTGTGGGGAGTGCTCACTTCAGCAGCACATATACAGAAGATTATGGGGAATATGCCATAGACCTTCTTTGTCCCTTCTAACCCATTCTTCATGGCTTTTCAATGTTAAGTCATGTCTATGAAACATTTTCCCCTTTTGATTTCTATTAAGATTACCCTCATGGATGCTAAAACAGAAATTTTCACAGTGGGAGAAGATTGTGTTAAGGTGCTAACTGTCCTATGGAATCACCCTATTTACCAAAAACGCTCAACTGACCAGAAGGCATTAGTACTCCTCCCGTGTTTCTCCTAATGAGTCTTTTCTGTAGTATTTTCAACTCCTTTGTCCTTTTACCAGAAGAATGAAATGCATCTTGCTCCATCTATTTTATTATCTCACATAGGAACCATGACTTCTACAAGAAAGGATCAGAGGTGGCCAGTGCTCAACTAGCAAATGTAGACAGGAGTGAAAGAATAAAAAGTATCTATGTATAGAGTCTGGCCAGGAAAGCCCAAGACAACATTCCAAGAAATGTCCTTGGATAACTAGAAAGCAAATGTAAGATGAGAAAGATGTATAGGAAAACAAATTCTAAGAACTAGGTTGAACTTCCCTTGGCATTTTAGAAATTCTGAGATTTCCTAATAAAATTAAGACTGAGGACAAGATTCGGAATTTCCTGTCCAGGAAAATTTTTCAAACAAACATGGGTCTTAAACATCTTGGTGGACAGTTAGTGACTTTTCCCATGGCTTGATCCCCTTGGGATCAGTGTTAATATTAGTCACCACTGTGGTTTCCTACCAATTTTACACTTGTAGCAGTTATTCTGCAGAAAAGGATAGCACACCAACATCCTGTTTCTTTCTGGGTATTGGAATTTGTTTAAATGCAACTGACCCATAAAAACCTTCATGGTTTCCCAAAACAATCACAGTTCTATTAAAAAGAAACTGACAAAAATGTGTGTGTGTGTGTGTGTGTGTGTGTGTGTGTATGTGTGTGTGTTTCCTATTAATCAGGTTGTCACTGGTAAGTAAACTACTGTTTATTAGGGCCACATCTAGAAATATTTCCTCCAGGAGCCCATTCTGCTTCAAGATGCAGTCTTTGTGAGCATGTGTGTATAAAATACATGTAAAGTAATTAATCAAAATCAGAGGTTTCCAGTGAGACTCAAAGCTGCTGTGGAAATCCATGTATCTCCAAAGCTAAATGCTTTAACATAAGTCTTTATCTCATAAGTCAGCCTTGTAAGGTGGATATTTGAAGCTGATCTAAGATTTGCAGGTCCCCAGGAGTCTTAGCTTTCTAGAAGGCTATGAAAATCAGGCTTGTATTATCAGTTTAACCTAGTCAGAGAATTTCCAGGTACCCAGAATGAGCTAGCTCCAGAGACCTGTAAGGATCAACCAAGCCACTGTTTCTACCAGTTCAAAGAAAGAAGCTTTGAAAATAACAATCCTGAAGCAGAAAACAAAGCAGTTTTCCTGCAGAGCTCCTCTAACAAGTACATATAAAGAGGCTTTTTCATTCTTCCTAAAATAAACTGCTTAGACAATTTTCCATGCCTTACCTTTTGTTCAGGGGATTCTTCCCAACAATGCCAAAATTTTCCAAATTATACTATAACAGGTAATACAAGTGTAACCATTTCTAAGATGACTAATGGTAATCACTGAAGGTCACAAGCTATCCCAAGCCAATACAGATAAATCTACCATAGTTTTAGGGGTTAGTGCTGCATCATAAATTAAATTAGATTTGAATTTGAGTTTCTTGTACAACGAGAAAGGATTTTGTTTTCTATTTGAATCCCACTCTTACAGTGATAGAAATTTATGGGATTACAGCCAGCAAAATAATAGAATTTTCAGATCTTCTCCACTGCAGCTCTAATATACTGTTTGCTTGTCTGCTTTATTGCTATTATTTTAACAAACAAACTCAGTGTTCAATTTTAGCAGCAGAATATCCACTGGACCATTCAAAAGGCTATTTACATGAAACAGCAATAAAGGCATCATCTGAATGGTCAAGTGATGTGCTCCTTTTAGACATGACACACTCTCCTTTGCTTAGTTCTTCCTCTTTAGAGGGTTTCCTGATCTCTCTTTTTTTACCCCATTGCAAGAATTTAGGGCACATTTTATCAATGGAATCTTCTCAATATTCACCTCTACTCTGTACTCACAATATAGCTAAGTTGTAACCAACCAATCATACAAATTTCAGATTTCATCTAAAACACTTCAAAGTGTCTTGACAAGTATTAAATTAGAAAATGTTCTTTTCCTCTCTCATCTAAAAAGCATTATAAAAGATATTTCATCTGTCATTTAAGTATCTTTTAAAATTTCACAACTGTCAAAATAATAACAATTGCAAAGCATACTACAAACTCCACAGGAGAACAAAAGTTGAGGCCACCTATTATTTAAACTGGGTAGCAACAAAATCATAAATATCAGTTTGATTTTGAAAGTTTTCTAATCTTTCTTATATTAATTCCAAAATTATAAGTAAAATATCTCACATCATCCCGATTTCATTTTTAATTTTGCATATAGTTTGATGGAGATAAATATGATGCAAGGCCATCTCTTTGTGTGATGTAACTGACAGTGATCCTTGCTTTCTATATTTTCTCTAAATTTCCCACATTTCCTATCAAAGTACATAGGCACTTGTCACATCTGAAAAGACATATGTCTTAAGAATTAATGTTTTGGGTTTTTTATATATAGTAAATCAAGCTCTGAAGTAAGAATGTGAAAGCAAATCAACCTACCTTTTGATTAAATGGGCACGGCTATTCACGTAGTTAGAGTCAAAAGAATAGTTTTCAGTCTGCAATGAGAAAGAAAAGGGTTAAAAGTGACTCATAATATGAGGCCAAGTGTTCTTCTTAAAAGGATTGTTTTTTGTTTGGGTTTTTTTGTTTTTTGTTTTGTTTTTATTGTGCAAAAACAATGAATGAACCCAAAGCAAAGCCGTAGTTGGGCAGCAGTTTGATGAATGCCTTCTTTGGGGGTCCCCAAATTCCTTCCAAAAGAAGCAACCTATTCTTGGAGGCCAGGGTGGAATTGATATAAACATTCTCTAGAATATGGCTGGCTACTGACCATGTAACCACTTAGAGAGAAGAGAAAGTATGACTCACAATCATTACAGAAACTAATTGCTTCCCATTCCCCAGTGGAGACCATTTTATGCCCATCAAATTGACTATAAGTTCAAAGGTATTTTTATTAGAAGTAGATAATTAACATGTTAAAATATTTATTCCAAAGATATGGAAATGCGGCAAGGTAATCCCCTACTGTGGATTTAAACTCTGAACTTCCCTTTGTTTTAAGACATTTGCTCAGCATCCATTACACAGGATGGCTTTCCTTTTATCACAGGTATAAAGGCAAACAAGTATTATGCCCAAAACAGGGTGAAGGGCAGTCCACAGGGGGGGAAACCAAAGCTTTTCATGTGAAACATGAAGTTTGTAAGCAAACCTCTGTCTTGGCTCCTGTCATTAAAACACTACTGCCTAATCCAGTTCCAGTAGCTGGCTTTATAAAAGCAAATGCAGGGCACCTGCTAGATGAAAGAGATGGGAAAACAGCTTTTGAGCACCAGGAATCCTGGTAGCCTAAAGGGACAGCCTGAGAATGGGTAGAAGTCAAGGACGCATCTAAACTGAAGTCAGTATCCTAGAAAACATGATCTTACACCCAATGTTAAAAACTCAGCACTTGTTGAACCTTTGTATGAACTCCAAATGCTCAAACACATTTCTTCCCTCATCCTGCCGTTTAGCCATCCCACCATTCTTTAGAGGCCTTCTGCAATCGCTTCAACTGAAAGTGCCTGGAAATGGAAATATAATAGCTGTCTAGAGAACAAAATAGCAGATTCTTTTCAGATGACTACCTGTCAGACATTGCCGGCACTAGGCTGTTAGATGCAGTGCTTGCATTCAAAGACTCAGTTTGATAGAGGAGAAAATGAGGCAAGTAACAGCAGAGCCAGCTACCACGCAGACACTACACAGCCAAAAGTCAGGGCCAGGGCCTTAGATATCTAGAGTAGGTAGATAGTTGACACTGAATAGTTGAGAAGGGGAAAAGGGAGAGAGAAGTGAAAGGAAACAAAAACCCACCAATGTCCTGTAGTTACTCACAGGTGTGTATGGTCCCTATATGGCTCTCACTTGAAGACAGACTGTACAACATCAACTTACACCATTTTCATCTAAATATTTAGATACCCTTTAGCATGAACACAAGTTTTGATGATATTGGAAGAAATAGTTTTCAAGAATAAAAATAAAAATTGTCAGCGCATTTCTTTTTCTGGCATTTTTTATTAGATATTTTCTTCATTTACATTTCAAATGCTATCCCCAAAGCCTGCTATACCCTCCCCCCACCCTGCTCCCCAACCCACCCACTTCCCACTTCCTGGCCCTGGCATTCCCCTGTACTGGGGCATAAGATCTTTGCAAGATCAAGGGCCTCTCCTCCCATTGATGGCCGACTAGGCCATCCTCTGCTACATATTGTCAGCGAATTTCTACTTTATTGATTGGTAAGTGAATGCTGAGATTGTGACAAAAGTCATTGGTAGAGGACAAGGCAAGCTTGAAGCTGTGTTGGGAATACAATCTTAGTGTTTGCTACAATAAGTCATTCATCAGTCACTTAATCAAAAAACATTTGAACAAATTCATTTTACCAACACAATGGGCAAAATGATGTTGCTTAAGTGTGTTTTATGATAGTGCAATATGCAATTTAACAAGAAGTTCTCAGCTCCTCAAAATCATGCTGCCTTGTGAAAATGGGGGACTGACTGAGCTCTGCAATTTACTTCTCTCTTTCACTGTGCAACCTTCTTTAAACGACTTCATTTCTCTGTGCCTTGGTTTTCTACTATGAGAAATACAAACCAGGAGAGCATAAATTCTAAAGAGCAATTCAACAGCACTTATCAATACTCATGATGAGATTGCACAACAAGCCAGGCAGTGGTGGCACACACCTTTAATCCCAGCACTCGGGAGGTAGAGGCAGGCATATTTCTGAGTTCGAGGCTAGCCTGGTCGACAGAGTGAGTTCCAGGACAGCCAGGGATACACAGAGAAACCCTGTCTCAAGAAACAAAATAAGAAAAAAAAAGACCAAAAAGAGATTCCACAACAACACTGCTTTCAATGGAGCCTGACACTGTAAGTAGAACTGGAAATTTTACTTCATTCCAGTAAAATAAATAAATAAATAAATAAATTCTGTCTAAATTTACTAAATCTTTACAGGTACATAGGAAAAAAGTTGAAAGTATTGGTTGGCCTTGCTGAAAAATCAAGAGCAATATACCAAACTACTATCATGTTAAGAAAAATTTATTTTCCAGAAGAAAATTTGGAAAGATGAAGGTATCAAGACTGTTTGCATTGTGATGACCCTCCACGCATCATGCAAGAACCACATGTTTGAGAAGAGAAGAATAATCTTGCAAGTGTTACTACCACTAGTTTTAACTCCTATACCACCATGAGGTATCCCTCTTGTGGTCAATGAGTTAGTAGTAAAGAATATTCTAGAAGTCCTGGTTATAATGACTTTCACAATTCTCCCTTCTCACCAAGGTTCACAGATTGGCTAACCATTGACAGATGTAACAGATACGATAAGCCACTCAAGATAGAGAAATGTCATTGAACTTTATCATCTTTCTCTGTCTTCCTTCTTCTTTACACTTAATGAGTAAACATCCCAGTCTTGTGAATCCTGAGCTCCAAATGTAAGTGTTCCATTATCCAAACCAGCAGATGAACTGTGCTGCATCCTAATAAAACAAATCCTAGAACCAACTTTCTCAGAATAAATGGGGCTATTCCAATTCATCCATTGTCTTTCATCTTTACAGTCAGCCTCAATCCCTAAAGTAGCTGGGTTGCAATTGCAAGAACACAGCAGAATCATTCACATGAGAACAGAATCCATGATTCTGGTTTCAGAACTACATTCAGAACAACTGAGTTAACTATGCACGAAGGCTTATTTTATTATGGGTCTATATTTATGCCCAAGAATTATAGTTCAGGATGAGGAGATGCCTTAGCAGGTAAAGCATTTACTTTACAAGCATGAAGACTGGAGTCTGTATGTCCTGAGCCCACCCAAAAGCCAAGTGGGCCAAGCAGCTTATCTGTAATCCTTTGGGGGTTGGATACAGAGAATACTCAGATCATGCTAACTAGTCAGACTAGCTGAAACCATGATCTTTATGTTCAGTGAGGAGCATGCCTCTATGTGTAAGAGAATAACTGAGGAAGACAACTGACATCGAAGTCAGGTCTACACATACATGCAAACAGCAAACATAACACACACACACACACACACACACACACACACACACACACACACATATATATATATATATATATATATATATATATATATATATATATATATACTGGGTCCAGGTGTATACTCAAATCTAATTCTTGTACACCAAGTCAATTTTTCCACATCTGGTGGAATATAGAGTGATACATAGAGTACCCAGAGAAAGAACCATCTTGTGGTAGTGAACTGAAACACCTTGCACATCTGAAAGAATGTTTCTCCGCTCCCAGTGCTCATAAGCATCACCTCAGGAACTTTTTTAAAAAGTACCAACTACCAAAGATGCTGAGATAATTGGTCTGGAATTCATACTACTTTTAAAGTTTCTCCAGTAAATTGAATGCACATCCATGGTGAAGTCCAAGGGTCATGAACAAGGAACTAGCTATAGATTTTGGCCAAATGTCCCGTGTTTGCTAATACAATCTCAGCTGATCATATGATAGCACTTCTGTAAGTTTATCAGTCAAAGTGATCTCAATGTAGAAGAAAGAAGCCCAGAAGAAACAGACTTTTCAAGAAATAATAACAGAGATTTCCTTTTTGTGTGAATAAATTAGCTCCTGGTTAGCCTTATTTAATCAAAATTTGTTTGACATTATTCCAGTCCCATTTCTAAGTATTCTAAATGGCAAATAACATGAAACATTGGAGAGAGAATTTTTTCTCTAAATGTCACATTAATTTAACTAGAAAATGTCCCAATCTCTAATGAGACAGCCAGGTTAACACAGAAACGTAACAAAGAGACAAGAACAACATTTGTTTCTGAAAATGTAATTTTGACATTAAAAATGGGTCAAGAGCAAACTTTTATCTCTGGTCTTGATGGGAAATATGTCACTTTTAAAGTCACCCAATACATTCACAAATTCTTTCTCTAACCAGAAGCCTTTTTTTTCCCTTAGGAATGTATCAAAAGCAGACTTCTTAGTTGGTCTTGATTTAGTAAAACCTTGGTTTTTCTACAGTGTGTAAAAATGAATATCTCTGGATAGCTAAGATGTCCAGTGGTTAGGATTTTCCCTTTTATAACGGAAACAACCATACTGCTTTCTTACTTATTTCTGAAATGTATCACCAAACTGCCCTCTTTGGAGCAGAAAATCATAATAATTTAACCTTTCCTTTGTTGTTTGTGGGTAACCCTTCTGTACATAAACTACTGAGACATGTGAGTTTAACCTGTAACTTCAGTGACCACAAAGCACTCTTTGGGGGTGGCTCACAGCTTGAACTTGAGAGGAACCCTACATGTTTCTGTCTCTCAAGACCCTTCTGCCATTTTACAATGGATGCTTTTACTTCACTGTGTTCTTGGAAACTCTAAAATTATATGTATGAGCATAGTCTAGAAAATGAACTCATACATTGTGAGTAGAAAGCATGAAGATGTGGTTCTAAAATAGAAATTACACTGTCTTTAATATATGGAGTTGGTGCAGAGTTTTGGGTTTTGTGGGGTTTGATTTTTTTTATTTCTTTTTTGAGTGTTGGCTGCTTAAGTACCTTCTTTGTTTGCTACTTTCTATCCTCAGCATCCTCCTGGATATATGAAATTTGGAGTGAGACTGTAGGGTGGGTGATATGTTATGTTTCTATGTTAATAAGTCTGGCACATCCGAAGTCAAATACTTCTACTTTGTCAGGCCCTCAAGGTAGCAGAGGATGCCCTACTTTAATTGTCATTTTGTATTACTTTTACAGTTCACTGAGTTGTGCCCTAGTCTCTGCAAGACTGACTGCAGCTCTCTCAGCACCGCATTTATCACTAGAAGAGACTTAAACCCTAAGGAGAAAGAAGCCCAATAAATGCAAATATCCAGGACTAGACTCTTTGCCCAGTGGCACAAATCCCTAGGCCACTACACAAGCTATAAAAAGGTTTCAGACCTGGGATTAAAACAGAGATTTTTTTCAGACCTAAAGGT
Organism: Mus pahari; assembly: GCF_900095145.1. Lineage (NCBI taxonomy): Eukaryota > Metazoa > Chordata > Mammalia > Rodentia > Muridae > Mus > Mus pahari. The sequence goes on from NC_034613.1 coordinate 112,748,048, forward strand.
TGGTATTTGAAAAATGAACAATCTTTTAAATTGCACTTTAAAATTCCCACCAAACTGAAGGGCATTGCAACTGCAATTCACTCTTTAAATGGTTAACTCTTAACTCATCTTTGCAATACAAGCTGCGAAACTGAAACCCCAAAACAGATACACAACAAAGTGATTTTTAATTGCTGCTTATTTTCTTAACAGCTAACTTCCAATAATAATAATTGTGTCCATTGATCAATGATGAAAAAAACCCAGAACCTTTTCCAAAACTGAATACTGTTTTGATATTCAAATGACCATCATTTCACAGGATTTTTTTAATGAATTGACAAATGACTTTTTCCTGCTTCCTATGCCTAACACATAAAAATGAAAATGTAAGTTCTGCATAGCAGTAAAGCAAAAATGCCTCCAGCTAGAATGTATATTCAAAGACTCATCCATCCACACAGCAACAGATAAAATAGGAATTACTGGCAACAGAATAAAAGGTACCATCCCAGAGTTCCTACCACTAGGAAAGGCAACCACTAACCACACACTGTAAATTGGATGCTTTCTGTAAACTGGCACGCCAGTTCTGACACACAGATGCACATATTTTCAAGCAGGCAGACACACATGCGCACACATACCTCAATTTTCTCCCCATGGTCGTCAATCCCTCCCAGATGACCTTGGATTGATCATTTTATTCCTAAAGAATTTTAAGTCATCCATCTTCAAAGTAAGATTAACCAAAATGATCTTAGTGCTTTCTTCCTAGCTCAAAATGTCCTTTTCCATCAAAGGTCTCCATAACAAACCTCATACTTTTCTACAGGAATCTGTACATTTCTAATGCAAAAGTCATACTGAAAGCGCAGGTTCAACATGGTCCCATCAGGCAACCAAACACAAGTCCTTGGACCTGTCACTAAGTCTTTGATGGGACATAATATTCTCTGACACAGAATGTTCTCTGGAGCCATTTGTTGCCTATTGTTTGTAAAAATACAAAATCAATAAGGCCACAGTAGGAGTGAATGCAGGTTAAGAGTAAACAAAATGAAATCATGGAAGGCAAACTACCTCATTCCCCATAAACCAAACTCAACGCAAGGATTAAGTAGCTATCTAACACAAGTGAGTGGATCCCTGAGTCCATTCCAAATATGAAGCCACAACACATTATGGCTATTTTGCAAGCAGGCACTAGCACAGCGTGCTTTCATCTCCAAATATCAAAGAACTTTACAAGCAGGTGCCAACTGTTACCCCTCATCCTCTACGGAGCCAAGAAAACAAACATAGGAGTTAAATACTACAGCCAGGTTAAATACTAACTCAGCTGGAACAGGTCTTAACAACAAGGACCACATGAAAACCACCAGGAACACTGTTCCTGGCATTACCTACTACTGAAATGGAAAACAAATATAAGACTCATAACATCAACAGTGAAGTAATTAGCCTTTTTCATGCTTGTTTTTACTCAGAGTGACATTTCTTGGCTGCTTATAAAGAAGGAGTGAGTAGAGTGTAATCTAGCAGTTAGACAAAGGAAAGGAAAAACTTGGCACACAAGCTAAAGCTAGTTCCCCAGAACTAGCTGGAGGACCCAGTCCTGTGAGCTAAGGGATCCAGGAATGAGTGACTTCATCCCTGGAAAGTTGGGGAACATTTCAACTGTCATTTAGAGGCAATGGCCACCATCTTTTTAGTACATGAAGTAAGATAACTTTTGATAACTTAGGCAGTGGTTTCCATTTCAGAAGCTATGTTGTGATGAAACTGATATAAACATGAGAAATCAACTTGATCCTCAATAAAACACAAAGAAAACAAAATCCGTATGAGGCCTGACATCAGCACTGACAGTCAGTGATCGGATCTTCGAGCTCCTCTGGCTCAGAGAAGGCCCAGCACTCCCAGAACCTGTGGTGGGCCATTCTTTTCCATAGGTTATACTTTACTAGTTCCTCAATTCCTTGCTATTTAGCAGCTATAGAGCCCTGGCGGCCTGCAGAGTACGATTTCTATTGAGCCAGCCTTGTCAGCTGAAAAGACTTTCAAAATATTTGGAGGGTAAGTGGCAGGTGGCCCTGTGCCTGTGGGCCAAAACAACACCCCTAAATTCTGTTCTAACCCCAATCCCATTATTTAGATTATACATCACTTAAAACCCAATTGCCTCCACAAGTTTATTTAAGAGTTAAAAAAAAATAAGTCTTTGGCATAGCCCTCTAAATCCATTTCCCTTGTACCAGATTGTTGCTCAAGCCTGCACTATGTGAACATGCTGGCAAAAGACAAAGGAGCAGTCTCCTATCTTAGAAATAGAGAGTGCATTAGCTTCTAATATTGATATTTTCTAATTAGATACAATACAATAGATCATTTCCATGTCTGAGGTCAATAAGACCTTCCGTGGTCCTCTTTCACTGCAGATACTCTGACTTCTGCTATGGCAAATAGAGTAGGCTCTCAGTATCCTGAGATGAATGGAGAGAAGAATGTGCACACATAGCATTCACATGTATTTTCTGTTACAAGCATGTACATAGATTATATTTTTACCTTTTAAGAACTAGTTTCAGGTCTAATGAGGCACAATAAACATTTCTCAAAATTGGGGCTGCAGTTGCTTAACATTGGCAACCTCCTAATTATGACTGTAGTTGAAATAAAGAGTACTTCCCTCTACACGAATTATTAGGTACTGAATGAAACCCACAGTAGTGTATCCTCCAGTTTCTAATGACAAAAGAAAGCATTGCAGGAAATTAGTATTGGGGGGGAATGTTATGAGCCATAAGTGAGACGAAATAAGAGCATTCAAAAGTTGTGATGAAAATCTTAACTCATTCTGTATGGTAGAGGGATGAAGAGGAGGAGGGCATATAGAATTTGACACATATAGAAGACAGCAATTCAAAGCAAAAGGCTACTGTCTGCTGTAGAATACTGGCAGCCATGAATGAGAAGGCCATTATTGCACCTCACAAAATAGCTAATGTTATCAGCAGCTTGAAATTGTCAAAGCATTAGCAATCTGTAATGCAGTTATGGAAAGAACCAACAGTGCAACAATTACTAAAGTACCTTGTATTTATATGGAACCTTTTATCACGAGGTTTCCAGAAGGTTTAATGGGCTCTTATAGAAAGGGATCATTTCCCCCCACAGCTGAGACACAATAGTCATTCTGCAACCAGTAACAGTAAATATAAAGGGTTGCTGGAGAGAGGGGAATTACTAAACCTTACAGAAACCATGAAGGAGAGGAATTATTTTTAGACAGGCAGAAAACACATACCCAAGTTGGGAACTACGGCTGACAGTAGCTACATTTTCTACAGAGCTCGTGGCACAGAACTGAAGAATTTTGCTTATCAGTCAGCCAGCAAGACTTCTCTGAGGTGCTTAATGACAGTAATAGAGCAGGTGCCTCCTATTAATAAAATTAGCATTTGAAAATGAACACACTGCACAAAAAGTTGCTATTCTTTTCTAGAAAGCCTTTTAGCTAACATGAACTAGCTAATCCTCCTGTTACCATTATGAACAGAATAAATATTATTAGCTCTCCTAATGACATGGCAGAGAAGGTGAAGGGATTTATCCTCTACTAGAAAGGGGCGTCAAGCATCTGCAACTAGAATTTGAGACTGTTCACACCAGGTCCCACGCTCACACCACCGAAGCCACACCTCATTAGGATCCTGGAAAATGCAATGAAATGGAAGTAATTAGGACTGGCTGGCTGAGTATACTACTTGGGAGAGGGAAAAAAAAAGTCCCCAGCCTGCTTAAACATGACAAGTCCAAGGGCAGTGAGCGCAACGACAGCAATTTCCTCCTGAAGGAAGATTAAGAAATAATGAGGGGGAACTCCTCACACTCCTTCTACTATCAGATTCCCAGTCCAGCAGAACCCAGGACAAATTTCAAACTCAACTGTCAAAATCAAACAAAAAATAATAATAATTAAATAAATAAATAAATAAATAAAACAAACCCTACTGTCAGAAACATAACACTATGCTGTGTCAGAAAGCACAGCCCTTCAACCTGGGTCAGTTATATCTCCCTTCCTTCCCCCAATTCGACTAGCACTCCCCAGCTCTTCCCTGACCCGTGTTTTAAGAAGAGCTCCATCCGTTTCATGCATTCATAACTAGTACACCCACTCCTCATAGTGGACAGCTCATTATTTGTGCCTACATGATTCTATTTTGTTCTGTTGCTTGGTTGGTTGGTTAGTTGCCTTTGTTTCTTTGTTTCTTTGAGACAGGGTTTCATGTAATCAAGGCTTACCTTGGACTCATTTTCCTCCTGCCTTCCAAGTGCCTAGATAGCAAATACGCTATATTGTACCAGGTCTTGTGTCCACTTAAAAACAGACATTTGGTGTGTGCTTAAATAGATGTGGCGGTTATTTCTTAATACACACACACACACACACACACACATTTTTCATGAGGGAAATAATAGCATATGTATTGTTTAGATGTTTAAATTTCTTTTCCTTGGTATAACCAGCTATACTTAAGGTAAAAGGTACCCTGGAAACAGCTTACACAGATGGTTCTAAGCTTACAAAAAAAAAAATCATAAAACATTTTTTAACTCCAAGAAAGCTTTTAAAATAAAGGCAGAGAAGGTTCTTACTAGATGTTAGGCTTGTTAACATCATGAAACCTTCCCAAGTCTCAATTTCCTGATTTTCAAATCTATAAGCTGGACGAAGGAAATGCCGTCCTCACCACCTCGGGTCAAATGGAAGAATGTCTGTAGTGACGCTTGCTAAAACCGACTCCACAGACACGTGCCATGTCTTACCATCCACTTGTAAACCTGCTTTCTTTTGCATATTTATTTCTACTTCTAACTAAATTCTCATTGAGCATCATGAATACATTTAATTCCTACATTTTCCTCCTGATATATATTATCTTATTCTGGTACTATTTGTTTTATCAACAAAAACTAGGGTAAACAATCTTTCTTCTGTCATAGAGGATTGTGTGTATATGTATTTATATGTATATACACATATACATGGAGAGAGAGAAAGAGAAAGAGAGAGAGAGAGAACTCTCTTAGAGAGTAGAAATGGCCTCACACTGTCAAAAATCAAGGCAAGATTTGAGATATTTTAAAAGCCTTTATAAACTAGTTTTCTTTCGCCCCATTTCCTTCCTTTGTTATGATTGAACTGTCACAGAATATCTTTTCTTTTAAAAAAATCATCTCAGGGTTAAGTAAAGCACATTAGCATGCATAATTCAGAGCTGTCAGCTGGAAATGAGCTATCATTGCAAGGCTAGTTTAGTCTGTGAGTAGGGAAACAGGATTAAAGAACTGGACAGTGTCACCAGAGCCCACTCAGAACCAATTCTGGGCCCATTTCTTCAGAGCCACACTATCCAAGGGCATAGACATATGTAGCAATTTGCATTTAGATTATCAGAATCACAATTAAGTTTACATTGTTCACTCTCTTTGGTCATAGTAACCAGGTTTCAAAAGCTCAATGGTCACATGCAGCCAGTGGCTACAGTCCTGTTTCTAGACCATTTATATCACCACAGAAAGTTCTAGTGGCAGCAATAATGTGGAGGAAATCTGTTGACCTGTGACTCAGCATTCTCCAGTATTGAAATGTGACACATTTAGTGACATATTCAAACACAATGAATGCACTCACCTCTCTCATATCACATGATATCTTGTATTGCTTATTTATGTACTACACACTGGGTCAGACCCTTTTCAAGGCTATATAGAACTGTATCGTCATGGCTTATCACTGTTACTTGTACAGAGCAGATATTCAAAGACTGGTGTCAGATGATTGACCACCATCTTGGATAGGACTCTCTCTGGCCTGTCTCTTCCTAATATTGAATCAGGAATGCCAAGTGTTATATGCTCTTTCAAGACTGATTGTTTTGTTTCTGAGACTGATTGTGTGTGTGTGTGTGTGTGTGTGTGTGTGTGAACATTACTCAAGAATTTAAACAGTAAAGAAGAATGACTTAAGTCAAACCATAAATTTTATGTACCCTTATTCCTATTTTTCCATCCTTTTCATTTGTTCAAAATACCATTTATAAAGCTAAAAACAAATAAAAGAAAACTACTGTCCTCCATTTATTTCTATCAACATGCCAGTATGCAAAACAAATGATTTTAAATACAAAATATTTCCTCAAAGAGGGCACTTTACAACTTAACAGAATTTAAAACATCATTTGGGCTATGGATCTCATTGACTCAATTAAAACTATTTTCTCAATAAACACCCTGAATTGATATAGCAATTGTTTTTTACAGAATATTGTATCAAAGAATAAGTCTTCAGTGAAAGACAAAAAGTACTATTCTACATTTTAAGTTGCTGGGGAAAGTGGGACTCACAGAGTCTCTGAATACCTGATTAAGTAGCCATGAGTCATCAAGTGAAGGAGTCTTAAGCAAGAGACTAAGCCCCTCCCCCTGCTTCCCAAATAAGGGGTGTGTACTGTAAATTTGTAGAGAATAGAAAATAGAAGCCCATTTGGTGGATTTACTGCTTTTGTTTCCGTTCTACAGTCCCTTTTTAAACCTATCCTTCATAAATTAAAGAAATAGATTCCTTAATGCAATATTAATTATTTCTTCATCTCACAATGGAGCCTTCAGTTGCTTGATTGCCAAATGTGGTCATTTGGAAAAGTTTTTAAATCATCACTGCATCCTTACAATGATATGCTGTACAGTGTGGTCTTTGAAGAATTCCCTTTTGGTCTCAGAACCACCACAAAAATCATATATTCAAAGAGCACTAAAATTCAGTGTGACTTTAGCAATTATCTTATCCCCCTCCTTTCTTCTCTTTTCTCCCTCTCCATACTCTCACTTTATTTCCCACCCTCAGCATTATGAACAAATAATAATAATAATAATAATAATAATAATAATAATAATACCTATGAGGTTCTTCCAACTACACCAGTGCAGCATACCTAATTATTAGAAACCTAGGCATGAGTTCAGAATTCATCTCTTCCAACACTGAGGTCATAGCTCATCTCTTTCCACTTGCCATACTCTCTATTTCTCTCATGTTATTTCTCCAAAAGAGCCTCAGAAGAATAAAACCCAATGTTCAAAATACTCTCAGCTAAATTTCTCATGGGAAAAAGTGAAATGTAGTGCAAATGATATTTATAAATCACATTTTGTCAATTTTCTGTCGTTTAAGAAAACTAATTGTGCCTTGGGAAACTGAAGAAAGAGAATATATGATCCACCCAAGGAAACAAACTGTCTTTAGCTTAGTGATTGGGAGATGTGAAATGATAAAGTCTTCTGAAATACAGCCTCGTTCTAGCAAATGACTTGCTTGGTTGCCACTTAAATTGCTCATCTATAATTGCTAGAGATAAACTGCAATCAAAATATAGTATCTTCTATTAGTTTTGCCCACTGGGGGTTGTTTGATCAGAGAGAAATTATCCAAAAAGTAGATTTTCTCATTTTTACTGCCTCAGTGGAAACTCTCTGGCATTAGATGGCTGAAGAATCTGGACTGGTGGTGAGGATTGCATCCAGAAAGCCCTTTTTCTTTTCAGAACAGAACTGGGTGGGTAACTCTATGGATGACTAATAACTACCTAGGATCAGAGTCTTTTTTGCCCACTTCCTAGCAGCTTATTTGACTCAACCATATTAGAGTCCCACCTTTGTGGCTGGGTCCTCACTCATTCATATTTGATGATCCTCCAAATAGAAACAGGCTGCCTTATACAATTTTTAGAAGGTTTGCTGGGTAAATTGTGGTATAAACAAGATTACATTGGAAGTGTTTAAACTACTTAAGAGAATAAATTAAAGTACTTTAGAAGCAATTTACAAATAATAAATATGTTAATTGCACATCACTCTTATTTATTCATTAAAACAGGTCCAAGGACTTCTACTTGGCAAAACGTCCTGGCAAGGACTTTGCTAGTCTACATCTTATTACCCTGAACTTGAGAGAAATAAAATTGCATTTGCTTTCTATCTATACTTCCTACTGGCCTTCTCCCAAGTTAGTCTCGATTAATCAGATTTGACTATGCTATAGAAAACAAAGAACAATGACAAAGCTACCCGCCCAAGTCAAAAGCTATAAAAGTCATAGATGTTCCTTTACCATGTTTAAGATCTTCATTTGTACAAACTAAAGGCATCCAATGGTACAAAATGGGTAGATGGGAGCAATCGGAGATGGAAGGTAAACGAAAGGAGATCCATCATTCCGAGATCTCACAACTGAAAAGCTTGGCTTCATGCTCTTTGGCTGCCCTTGACTATTGCAGAACAAATGGTAGCTAGGACAGATTGCTGGAAAGTTCTATACAACTTAATAGATCCTGGAGATCTATTAAGGTGCAGGCTCCACAGTCAGTGCTAAGGAGCATCCTTTCCCACTCCTGCCCTCAATGAGCATATTTGATGTCATGTGGCTGAGAGGAAATGAAGAAGCAATGGCAGTACTATGCTGTGGGTGCCTCTGTGGGTGGCGTCTGCGTCTGTTTGTCCTGCTATAACAAAAGGCCTAAGATCGAGTGATCCGCAAAGAGCAGGAATTTGTTTTCCACAGGTTTTGAGTCCAGAAAATCCAGAAGCAAAGTGCCAGAAAAAAAAGCACATCTGGTGAGAGCTAGTCTCTACTTCCCAAATGGCACCTTGTTGTTGCATCCTCCAAAGAAGATAATTACTGTGTCTTCATGCCATGGAAAGCAGAAAGGCAGGAAGGAATAGCTCATCTTTTAAGTCTTCCTATAAGTGCACTAATTCCATTCATAAGGGCATGAATCTCCCATGACTTTACCTCCTAAAAGGGCCACGTGTCAATACTATTGTAGAAGGTCTTAAGTCCATACATGTGAGCAGGGAGCAGAGCAACACAAACGTTTCACCCACAGTTTACAGTACATGCAGAGAAGCAAGCACCAGAGAAGCCCTTGCCCCTAGGAAGCATGTGTCATGGGAACTGACTTCAAATATCTGCAACCTCTGGGAGGACTGAACTGGGAATGGCCATTGATTTGAAAGAAGCGTGTGCGTTGCTCTAGCTCTAATCCTTGTTTTTGCCAGTTTCATATCAGTATGGAGGAGAGAAAAAGACCATAAGCCATGCTTAACAAAATCAAGCAACCTCTCTACAGCCACAAATCCAGCTGGATTTCAGTTGGCTCTTCTCTAAAGTTTGGAGAACAAGTTAAATTTTATACTGGTGGTGGAAAAAAAAAAATCAATGTCCAAAGGGGTAGCTAATTAAACCACAGAGATTTATTTTTGAGCCAGTAAAGGTTTTCTCTGGTGGTCAAAATCTTCATGACTTTCAAATTCTTTTTGTAGCCTTTGCATAAGGATGATTCCTGAGACAAGTAGACCCTAGCTTAAATAATCTCTTTGAAAACTGCCTCTAGCTCATAAGTCATAGATAGAGAGGCATAGAGCGCTTTCTGTCAGTAGGTGGAGACCTTCAATTTCCACAGCAGGTCAGACTGGATCTTAGTCCTACTAGTTAAGACAGCTGTGACTTCGACTCCTTTGCTGCGAAAGAGAGGCAGCAGTTTCTTTTCTCCTTATATATGGTTTAGGGATGTGTATGCTATGCTTTCTTTCTTTTTTTTTTTTTTGATTCTTCTCTTGATTGGCTAGCTCTGTGTCTTTCCTCCCAAGGAAATCCCAGTGTTATCGAGTCACCCTCACGCATTCCATGCATTTATGGAGCCTTAATCCTGCCCAATGAAGTGTATATCACATCTACAAACCTCATCCTAAAGCAAAAGAAAGGCACAAGAAGCAAGAGAAATTGTGGCTCACTGACAAACGCAATCTCTACTCAGATGGGTATCTTTGTGTCTTTTCTGTATGAACAGCCAAGTCTGGAATATTCCAAAGAGACTCTTTATGACCATTACAAGCCTTAGGCCAACAATATACATACTATGTTGCTGTGCAAATATGGGTTACTTTTGTTTCTTCTTTCCCCCAAGTTTTTGTCCTGTGCCTACAAAGACATGAGAAGACCAAGAAGGAATAAATAAAATTATGTGTGACTGTGCACTGTTCTATGATTTCTAAAAAGAATAAGGACTCTGTGGCAATTAAATAGCTCATAAAATTTGCCTTTTAAAATTTTAATTTCATAGATTAATATTTCCTCCGTCATTCAGATTTATTAACATTACTACTACAAGTGCCTTTTGGAAAGGAACCTATAACCCTAAGAAATCTCAAAATTTCCCCCATGGAGCTACTAGGGAGGTGGTAAAAGAATGGGAAAGGGGTAGAGAAAATAAGAAATAGTATTAAAAGAATCTGAACATGATTAAATACTATCATATTCATGCATAAAATGAAAACTGCTATGTTGTACAGTTAATATACCCTAATAAAAACTGGCTCCATGTGTTTATGTTCTTTTTATCTCTAGAAGGAAAACAAGCCAACATCTAAGGTTGTCCTAAGTCATTACATCATTCCTAGCCCCTAAAGGATACCAGTCTCCCAAGGGTGTTATCTTACTTTGTTTTATATACCTGAATACCTGAGAATAGGAAATTGTATAAAGAACAAGAATTTATTTCGTTGCAACTCTGACAGCAAAAACATCTAAGAACAGAAGGACAGCATCTGCTTATGGTTTTCTTGCTGTACCATAATATTATGGAAGGTATCACATGAGAACAGACAGCAATAGGGGGCAAGTTCATCCTTCTGTAAGAAAATAATCCTTGTGGCAACAAACAAACTTCCACAATAAAGGCATGGATCTACTTACAAGAGCTTCACCCTTCTCTTGTGATTTAAAAACGTCTCAAATGCTCCACCTCATAGGACTGCAATGAGGATCATGTTTCCAGCACATTAATTTTGAGGAATACATTTAACCTATAGCAGGTGTCAAGAAGATGGAAGATGGTATAACAACCATCAGTCCTATTCCACTAGAACTCTTCTATTCTCAATGGAGATCATTTGTTTTTTAATAAAGAAAGTATTATATAGAGCATTTCACAAGAGAAGAATAAATTCCCCCAATCATCCAAGGGACAGATGACAAGATTTCCAGACCCTTTACCCATTTCTTGACCTCATTTAAAGTTCTTTCTAGGCCATCGGCAATCTACTTAAGAGTAAGCATCCAGACATGAACATCATCCTCTAGATGCATTCTGATCAAGAAAGACTTGAAAGGGGCTGATGTCTTCCATAAACACAAGTATATATTTCATTAATGAGACTTAAGACTGCATTTGTCTTAGCTGCCCCTTCCCTTATAGCATATATACATTTCTAAAAAGCATTAGCATCTCCACTCTAAATTGGTATCAAAGGCTAATTCCAAAGATCACCAAACAGGCAAGTGGAGACACTGAAGTAACCAATCTCTCAAGCAAAAGAAATGCTACAAAAGGGGAAAGTGAACAGGCCAGGAAACATGTCATCAGTATGCCCAGGTATGACTATTGGAGACTTCCAGATTTTCACTTACACACAATTAATTACTCCTGCTCACAAAAGAGACTCCATATCACAATAAAAATGAAAATCAGCAAAACTAGTTTATTGCCTCCTTAAAAGTAAATTGAAAGGAAAAAAAAGGGCAGATGAACTATATTCCATAGCCACCCATGTCGTTGGCTTTTACTGAAAGTCAAAACTCCCCATATGCACGTCCTTTGGCCATGCCTTTTGTTCTTTTATCTCGCCCACTCGCCTCTCTGCACTATTAAGAATTCAGTAAATATAGTCAATTATTCTAAAGGTGCCAAAACTCTCATTTCAACTGGTTTCCCAGTTAATGTACCATAGCAGAGAATGAATTGCTATTACAAGGAACTAAAAATAAAAATGTTTCAGAGTCCATAATTGGCTTGTCTTGTTGGACTTTTTAGGGAGCCAAAGTACCAGTTCCAGACTATTAGCCCTTGGTTTGGAGGAGAATAATAGATTTCCTCATTAAAATATTTTGCTCTCCACAGTTTATATTTAAAAAAAAAAAAGTTGCATTTTTGTCCTGTAATTCTTCAGTTTTAGGGGGATTTGACGCTTTGGAGGCACAATGAAAGAACAAGAAAAAATTCAAATAGTCACTCTTCTGTGAAAATCAGCCATTACCTTCATTAATGCTTGCCCTCCTCCCAAGTCTGTTTTCTAGCAACTCCAACATTCACCACATCCAAAGGTCTTTTATTTGCTTCAGACACAGGCTATGTGTTTGTATAGAGATGCATATGTTTAAAATTAAATGTCAATGATTAGCTAGGTTAGAGGGCTAAGGTAACTATGTGCAATTATGGGAACCAGACAACTGAAATAACAAAGTCCCAGTTCTTCCCTCACAGCCTTATCTGGCTAGGGCTTGCTGCTTTGCACTCATACCATGTGACAGTCCTCCCACTGGAGCCAGTGAACTCAAATGTTTGGTGGTCTACCTGTGTCCTTCTGCTGGCCTCTATGAATAAATGCTACATGATAGCACTGTGTGTGGCTTTGTAATCACACTTAGCATGACTGCAAGCAATTATCATCTGTGTGATCATTTTTAAGGTTTCCTGACTAGTGCTCTGGATCTTTTTTTTTGTCACTAAACAGGCTTAGTGAGGTACAAGAGTATGTTGAAACGACACTAATAAGTGAGGAAATTATCAGCCTAACTGAAGGAAAGAGTCTGTGTAAAGTGATAAGAAACAAAATTAAGACTTACTAAAGACTAACTTAACCTGTCCATTTAAATTGACAAAATTTCTCCATTCTTCACTATCACTTTATTTTCTGTATTTTTCTCCATAGCACTCATCTTCTCCTACTGATTATACTACCCCTGTGTTGCTACTACAACGTTTCTACTATGGTGATAGAAATTATTGTCAATTTAGTTCTTGCACTTACAGCCCTGAAAAGGGATCCTCACACAAACGAAGCATTCCTTAAATATCTGTCAAATGAATGTTCTTTATGCACTAGGCAAATGGTTGTGTTTGATTTTTAAATGTTAAGTGTACAATACAATGACCCACTTTTAATTGGATGACAATACATCATAGAAATAGGCCTAGAAATCCCTCCCCATTTTTTCTTGTTTTCAGCTTTCTGAGATTGAAGATGGACCTAATGTCAGACTTACTACGACAGGGAAACTCAGACAGAACCTAACCACCTCCATATTCTTTATATCCTGTATAGTCTTTGAGTCTGTCAAGACACTCTTTGCAACACCTTATCTTGTCTTTTCCAACAGGGCACCTATATCTAAAATAGAAAGAAGTACTGACTTTTCCTGTTCATGAGACTTTAACATGACACTGGGAGAAAGTGCACTGGCTCATTTCTAAGGCATTAACAAGGAGTCCTTGATAAAAAGCTGTTTAGTAGAATTGTCTCCAAACTTGATTTTTATGGATCAGCCTAGAAGTCTCAACTGCCAAAGTGGGGTAGGGAAAAAATGGGGAAAGGAGGCAGAAGGAGTAGAAGAGGATAAGTGAGGAGTGAGTGGGAGGGGGGAGGGACAGAGAGAGAAAGGGCGAGAGAGAGAGAGAGAGAGAGAGAGAGAGAGAGAGAGAGAGAGAGAGAGAGAGAGAGAGAGAGAGAGAGAGAGAGAGAGAAGTATGCAACTTCCATTCAATGGAAGTTCAACTCACAAGCAAGTCATCTGGAATTTGCAAAATCTTAAAAGCTTTGGGTGAGTTGTGTTCAAGGTGGTATAGACAAAGATCTCTAGATCAAAGACTTGCACTCAAGTTCTGTTCATGTGAGACCTCGGAAAAATTATAGAATTTACATATACTTTAGTTTCTTTAAATATAAAACTGGGATACTAATAGTTTCTGGGTTCTTCGGGTCATTGTAAGGATTAATTTTAATAATACATGAGAAAAAACTTCAAACATCCACTAAGTGACACAGGCTCGGTACTAAAATAAATGTCTTAAGCTCTCTTTGCTTGTCATAACCCTTATTATTTTAGGCAAGAAATAGGAAATAAATTTGCTATTTAAAACCATTACCAGAAGTCTCTAATTCCTTTTGTGAACAATAGTATCCTCTGAAAAGATGACCTCATTAAGGGAAACTTATTTCCTTTTTAATTTCTCCCTTCCTCTAGTCTTTGCACTAACAGAAGGAAAACAACTTAACATGTGGAGACGCACAGAGAAGAAACAGACTTTATAGTCTACTTGGTGTGGAGGAAACAGAAGAAGAAAGATCTTCACAGCTACATCCTGTTTGTTTCTTAGGAGGAAAAAATATCACAAAACCACCATCAAGCAACAGTGGATCATCCATCCCCCAAGGCATAAGATAAAAGGCCTCCAACAAAATTAAAACTTAGGAAAGCTTCAGAGGGGCAGAAGCCCAGGGGAGAAAAAACTCACAGCTTCCTTGTGAGAAAAAAAGGAGAGAGAGAGAGAGAGAGAGAGAGAGAGAGAGAGAGAGAGAGAGAGAGAGAGAGAGAGAGAAACTGATACAGAGACGAGGCTGCAGAGCAAGGCAAGACAGTTCTAGATGAGCCCAGAACAAAATAGGGCTATGATAAAAGTGGAAGCCAGAGGGATTGTCCCTCGAGAGCCCTCACAGGTGATTGAAAGGAAAGCAGCAGCCTGGGGAACTGACAGTTGAGCCCCTCTTCTTAACTCCATCCCTTTTCAGTGTGGCTTGTGCTTGCAGACTCTGAAACATCCAAAAGTAGAAAGAGATCCGACAAAATAAGGCTTTCTCTAGGGGAGCCACTTCTGAAGGGTGAGCAGATTTCATTCATTTCAAAAGTACCTTCCATAGAATTGATTCAAACTTTTGTTCAAACTTTATGTCCCCCCTTTTGATAACATTTAGGCAATACCTTGGGAAAAGGGGGCCAAATAACAGATATTAATTACCCTAATTAACCCAATTCAAAAGACATATTTGTATGGCTGTCATGACAACTGCTTTGACTAACTTGCCAAGAATAGCTTAGCTGTCCATTCAAATAAATCCCTGATAATTACCAGTCTAGTTTACTGGGCTTCTGTGATAATAATAATTAGTGCTACTGTGCAAAAGGTCGCACTAAACAATTTATGAATGATGCATTTTGCATGGTGATTATGTTAGTCACAGGCAATATACAGAATGTTCGCCATTATGCTATTAATGTGAAAGGGGGTGGTTGGATTTGAAGCAGTGACTGACTCTATGGTCTTTACAGCTAAAAATGAGCAGGAGAAGAAAAGTGGAGAATTCTGCTGTTAAAGAAGGCACGTCCAAGAAACAGTGGAGGTACCTTGCAACTAAATAATTCTTTCAATCTATAACCCATGTGTTAGGATCACAAGTCTTGGATTCAAAAGAGAATTAAATATGAAACATTTTGAGTTATGAGAGTACATGTCTTGACAGGAGTGTTGAGAGGTTAGGAGGATGCAGCATTGTACAAAAGGACCTCATGAAGATTCAGGGAAAGTATAAGGTCTATGTTGCGATGTTCATGTGAAGCCTATACAATAAAGCAAGTATCAGAAAAAAAAAGCTCCCTATCTTGCTGGTGATAAATATGGTTAAATAAAAGGACATTTCATTTGAAGATAAACATGTTATTCTAATGAAACAGTGATATGGTCCAAATGCTCCAAATAGTAGCAGACCTTTGCAAAATGAGTTCTGAATATTGCTGTCATGTTTCATCCTAGCAAAGTCTCTTTACACTAAACAAATTAGATTAAGAAATATGAATCTTATACTCTGTGTTTTGGACATGGACTCAATCAGAGTAGATATAAAAGCTGCCTATACTGAAAAGCCGATTGCATTCTATTTTGTGGTATTTTCTGGTGCCTTTCTTTCCAAGGATTTTAAAAGATGGCACAGGAGCCTGGGGAGGAATGCTATTGGGTACTATCTTCTGAAATTCTATAGAGATCATACTTGTGAACACACAGCAATTGTGTTTACCTGAACAATGTACAGACCATGCAGAATTCTTGCATAGATGGGGGAAGTGCTCCCCATGCCATACCCACTAATGAGGAGCTATTGGCAATTTTAAAATGTTGGAAGAGAGAAAGAATCATTCTCTTTTGAGGATGTGGCCACTGGTAGGTTGCCCATATTAGACTGGATGGCCCCACACAAATGCGCATATGGGCAGCACTCAATGGACTCAGTGGGTTATCAAAAAAGAAAAGGAGATGAACTTGGGAGGAGTCCTGTTGGGGATAATACAGAAGAGTCAGAGGAGAAAAGCAGGGAGTAGATATGATTCCATTCCATTGTATATATGTATAAAGTTCTCAAGACTAAAGAAAAACATTTTAAAACTTTCAGAAAAAAATAAAAAAATAAAAAAAATAAACTGTGTGGTCATGAGTGCCTTAAATTTCAACACTCAAAAGACAGAGGTAGGCAAATATCTGAGCTCAAGGCCAGTCTGGTCAACATAAGAGTTCCAGACCAGTATATATATATGAATGATGCTGGAGAGATAGCTGAGATGTTAAGAACACTGGCTGCTCTTCNAATGGAACTAAGTTCAACTGCCACCATCCACATGGCAGCTCACAATTGTCTGTAACTTCAGATCCAGGAAATCTGACACCCTCACTCAGACATGCATGCAGGCAAAACATCAATGCACATAAAATAAAAATAAATAAATCATTATTAATAAATAAATGCAGCAAATATTCAACCAGCATCTGTGTTTTTATTTAATGCCTATGTCAAATAATTTTAATTATTGCTATGTTGCTTTATAAACGACTATTTGTTATTTCAAGCTCAAGACTAAGCTATGAGTACAGTTCACATGAAATTAGAAATTTGGCATTCAGGAAGCACTCCAGTTGAGTTGGCAGAAAGAGACACAAAACACGTTCCTTTGTTGCCAGTAAACTTGGGTGTTTTTTAGACTACAGCAAATGCAGAAAAAAAGGAAGTTTCATTTATGGTAATTACCGGAATGCTACACTAAACCACCTGGAACAAGATCTGACCCCAAGGTCAAGGAATGTGAAGCAACATGAGGAAGGAATTAGACAATCGTCACACTACTCTGAAAGGTGAGATTGTGAATTTACCCCCAAGTTGAGACTCTTGAGTGCTAAAATTACAACTGCTAATATTTCTTCCACTTCGGGGTGCCTGTGTGAAACCATGACTCACTCTGCTTTGTATTAGTTTTGGATCCTTAACTTCCAGAGATGAATAAGACTGCACAGTATTTTATGTCAAACCATGTCGAGGCATGTTAGAGAAGAGCGCATACATGAATTATTTCTCTCTGCCAGATAACTCTCTTTTAGAGTCCTTAAGGGGTATAAAGTCCTTGAGAAAGTAAGACTGTTAGGAGAGCATTTTAAAAGACCCAAGAGTTTTATCCCACCTCTGTCAGTAACTTCAGTGGACTCTCCTAGATTTTTTTTAAACTTAACTGTTTTTCATTACGAGACAAAGTGTTGTCATTATAATAAACAAGCTGCCTTTTCAAGGGCTTTATGCCAAATACCAAATGGGTTCTAGCAAAGGAATAAGGCCAACGCTTACCCTTCATGTAGGAGTCCTTCATCTTATGCACTGCTCTGCCCTGGACTCACTCCAGGAGACTGCGCTCCTCGAGGAGTTTAGTCTGCATTCCTTTGTAAATGCTGCAGTACTCAGCATGGACCCTGGTGTACAGATGCATGATTCATGCACAGATGCATGAGTCCACACAGCTGAAGTAAACAGAATCTGGGAGCAGACAGAACTGCCTGAGGCACTGAAGTGTGAGGTCAGAGCTTGTGGAGAGCTGCACACCAGAGAATGTGCAAGAGAAGTGAATGTGCAAGTGTGTAATTAGCAACCCGGTGACTGTTGATGAGATAAAGAAGCCGATACTATGCGGCACCAAACACAACTTAACAAGCAGTAAGCCATGTAAGGGAACCTAATACTCTACACATTATGGAGAGAAAAATCCTGCTAGGCAGTGAGGTGTAAGGGAATCTAATCTACTATGAATGGAAGACAGCCTAATAGGGCTTGATGTGATTGGAAATGCAATGTACTGGAGTAGAAGCAAACCCAATACAGACTAGTAGTGAAGAAGGAAAAAGCTTTGCTGATTAACCAGACTGGCCAGTGGAAGTTTCCTTTGTTCCAAAAGCAGAAAACCAAGCCGGATAAGTATTCAGCACAGGACTGCAAGGCTTTTGAGAAAGGCCAAAATGACCCTGACTATACAAACACTTTCTGAAGTTGTTCATTTAGACTAAGGAGCAGACTGGGCCCAACTCCCAATGCTGCTCCCATCGTGGAGAAGCCATCCAGAAGTGAGCAAGCCGGCAGCACCACTTACTCCATCACAAACAGTTACTTGGTAAATGCCCGTTGTGTTTACGGCATTAGCGTTTTGCTGGCACACACGATGATAGTGTTTCTGCTGGGTGCAGAATTTAACATGTGGTCTGTCTGCCCAAGTAGATCTCTGAGAAAAAGGAACAGATACCTTAAAGTCCCAAAGGGGAAAGTCAAAAGACATAGTGGGAAATAATTTGGATTTTATATATAAAAAAATAAAATACATACATAGCTTGCTCTTCAATACAGCTCTTTTCCAAGCTTTGTTACAGTAAGAAAATTTACATGAAAAAAATGGCTTTAGATGACATGACCATTATTTAGGAGAAGCCAAAAATATACTTGATACACACTTACCTCTTCATCATATGTAACTATCATTATGAAACAGCTAGTTATTAATCACCCTGCATTTGTATTAATGTGCTAGATAGCAACCAGGCAGCTAGGCAATTCTTTGTGGCACCAGAACCATTTGAGCAAACTGGAACAAAAGTCAGGTTAAGACATCAGAAGAAGATTGGCACTTGGGGCAGACAGATTTGAAGTGTGGGGGCTTTTGTCAGAAGAGTGCACTGAGTTGCATTCCTCCCTGCTCTCTGAAGCTGGGCTCTGGGTGTCTTCTCTGATTATGTCATTGACACAAGTCCCCGCTTTCATCAGTCCTGCTATGCCAAGACATCCTTGTACAGGCTTAAACTAGCTTTCTTCTGTTTCTCACATATCATCCATAGACTCGGCAAAGATGTGTGCAGATTGTACTAGTGGCCAGGGATGTTGGGCACAGACAGACCACAGCTGGATACTCTGACCTTGGGCAGAGTGAAGAGGGCACACTGTTAAGAGGAGACAATCCTCTGTGGACTGCAGCAAGGGGCAGATTCAATGAGGAAGTCATACTGGGAAGAAACTGAATCTCCCCCTGGCCACATCATCCTCATTATTAGGATATGTCAGGAAGCAGGGCAGCTGCTAGCAGGACAACAGCCGGGGGAAAGCAAAGAGGAACCCAGACTGTCTGCTTTGCTACTGGCAAAAAATAATAATAATAATAATAATAAAAAGTCCTTTCCAAACCAGTCACGTATGATACTAGCAACTCCCAAGATATTGTCTCTCTCTCTCTCTCTCTCTCTCTCTCTCTCTCTCTCTCTCTCTCTCTCNTCTCTCTCTCTCTCTCTCTCTCTCTCTCTCTCTCTCTCTCTCTCTCTTCCCCTTCCCTGTGTGTGTATGTGGGAACATAGAGTTCATCACAGATCTCAGGAAGAGATATTTTTTCTGATTTACCCACCCTTACAAAACAAGTGGAAACTGCTTTTCCTTGATGAAAATATTACAAAGAGAAAGCGAGGGTGGGCAGTGGATATGCATTTCTGTCTCTGCGGAATGTAAAGATGAGATAAAGATGATAAAATCACTGTGGCCAGTGGAATAGAGGCTGGGTTTTTGTGCATCTGTGCGCCCTCTGCTGACTTTCAGGCAGAATTTCACAGGAAAAAAAAAGTTAAGGGAGGAAAAAAACTGAGACTGGAAACAACAACGAGGGAAGGAAAGACACCTTTCTTCTCCAGAGTCTGCTGTTGATGTTGGTGTGTCTGGATGGAAGGGGGTGGACTGAAAACTAGTTTATTGAAGACTAGCCAAGAAAAATAAAGAATCATAAACACTTCCTTGCCCCTTTCTGATTCCACATCACTAATGTGCCTTGCTAAACTTTGCAGTTACCACAAATACTTTTCCATGAAGGTTCATACACACAGCTCCCACAAACATGTTGGGGGTGATGTGAAGTGTCCAAAGCAAAGACAATTGAGCAGAGAGTGGAAGGCTTGTAGCTACAAATCAGCCATCTGAAGCTGTCTGCAGGCTGCTTCCTTGTCTTGAAATAGATTTCTTTGTGTGGCTGCTTTTCAGGAATAAATTTGCTTTTTGCAGAATTTGTGGTAGACTCCGGCATTAGCACCACAACCTTCCTGCCTCAGCTCCTTTCCACTTTCATAGCCAATGTGTTAGATTCAAGATATCAGCACTCAGATTGAGATCATCTTATAGGAGGAGAGAATAGCTTCCTAAGATTGAGTTAAAGATTTCGTTCCAAATCCACACCTCAGCAACCACAACACTACTCCACCACAGCTTTCTAAGGGCGAGATTAGATACTACTTCCTTAATTCCCTAGACTTTTTCCCATTCATAGGAATTTATACTTTTCTCTCATGATTCTGAGATGTTTTTATTGGTGGTGTTTCAGAGTCCTATTCCAGGAAGTCAGAGCCATATCAGTTTTGCTTACCACTGTTTAACCAGTATCTAGATTCTAAGAGAATAGAAGTAACAATGAAAATGAGAAGCATAGGATTAGAATATGAGTATACCCGTGCTAAGCAAAAATAACCCAATCAACATAAAAGATTCACTGGGATTGATTCAACCTTTAAGAAAGCTTTGTGAAACATTTCCCCCAAAGTTTCTGCTTTCTGGGTGTTCTTCCTCTCAAAGATCCATCTATACTTAGTGGTTTTAAGACATACTAGCAGAAATCTTATGCCACAGCCTGGTTTCTGCTTCAATCACCTCTAATTTTGTTTTCAAATTCCAAATCAAAACACTTTTCTCTGCAACAACTTATCACTGCAAGTGTTTATGCTATGTTTATTTAATTTCACAAACCAAGAAATTGATAAAACATTATATTGATAACAATTCCACTATAACCTGCAAACTGGCTATCAGCTGATACTGAACCAAATAATATTGAGCTCTAGGTACTCCCATTTGATCTAATGAGCACATATAGTATTTATAAAGACTTTTTTGCAGCAATAAGAAGGTTCAGAATTATATAATCTATCTATATCTGATCTTTAGGTTTTAAGCAATCTTCTCCTCTTTGCCTGATTTGAATTCTTATCTCTAAGACAACTGCCCACACTGGGCTCTGTGTGCAATTTCTAAAGCTCAAGGCCAAAGATAAATATTACTGTTTTAAAATTCATCTTCTAGGTGAGTAAACATGTGATATTACTCGCCTGCATATGCTTAACGACCATAAGACAGAACTAAAAGGTCTAAGCTTCATATGCCTGACTTTCTTTAAAATGGGCTACCACACTGCAGCAATGAAGATATTTAAAAATCTTTTGTACAACATGCACCTACCATCATAAAAGACAACAAAAATGGACAAACTCTGAAACACCAGGAAGACTAAAATTCTTCTAGTCCCCAAAAATGGATTTTTTTTCCCCTCCAGTATTGAAGACAGCAATATTAAACTTCATTTGGGTTTGTCTTAACTTGATTTACTCTAAAAGGAGTTTTTCTCCCCCTTGGCTCTTTGCTTTCACTAAGGGAAAACATAGCCTATGGAACATTTTAGGTTGACTGTCAGTGTTACAGCACACAATGTATACGATCCACTTCTCTCTTGGTACATCATTATCAATCACTAAATTACCTTTGTCCTGAACAAGAAAACAAGAATCAAGTGGAGTGATCTGTTTATTGTAAGGAACTGATTATAAAAGGGCTTGCTAAAGGAGCTATCCACCTGGTGTGAATCATTAGATAAGCTTTGCATTTTGTACATTTCACAATAGTTAGGATGATGTAATATGGGCAATTACACACAAGCAACTAGAAAGTTGTCGTCGAAAATAGCTACAGCACAGCTGAGGTTTACTCTGGGCCTGTGGTTTAGAGCAAAGCAACAACGTACCTAGTGAACAAAGCCAGTACAAATACAAAAGAAACCTGGAGCTGCATTTGGATGGCTTTTTAATCATACATGCACGGATTACAACTCTGTAAGCTAGACAAGAGGGGAAGGGGTGCCTGTACTTAAATGAACAGAAAGTAGTTGGTGGTACTCAGCAGCTGGATCTGAGCAGGAAAATACCTAGCCATTTAAAAGAGAAAATTGGTGTATTAGGACTAGGAAGAACCTGATTAGAAAATGGTTGCACCAAGCTACCTAACTTTTAAGGTATTTTAGAAACAATTTTGATTGTTTATATTTCCTTTAAAAATATACTAAAGCAGGCTAACCTAAAACTCAATTTGCCCACTACCCATTTTAGATAATTGATGTTTTATGAATCATTTTCAAATCTATAGCCTCCTTAATTCTCTTTTGGACTAGAATATTTTAAAACAAACCAAAAATATATTTTACCTTAAAATACTTTTGTATTTCTGATACATTAAAACCTTCCTTTTTCCCCTTCAAACACATTTAGATTTATCAAAAAATTAAGATAATACAGAGTCTCTTTGTGTGTAGTGCCTAGTGTTACTAACATCCTCCATCAGCATTGTGCATGTGTTATAACTAGTGAACAATATTGACAAATTATTATTCAGCTACCTGTTATTTCATTGGCAATGATCCATTTACAGTAAGAATGTTTTCCCTTCAGGATTCACACATGATATCTAGTGTAGACATTGTAGGAAATAGCCAAGACCTTGCTCTTCTCCTTTCACCAAGCCTCCTGGCCTTTCCCTAAAGTATAAATTGGTCCCCAAATGGCCTTACTAGAATTTGAGTCTGTCTTCTTGGCCACTGCCATATTTTATCCTGAAACTAAGGACATGATATAAAATGTATTTCTAGTAGGAGCTCATGTTCTGGGGTGAAGAAAGATGTGTCTGGGAATAAAAGCTCAAAAGATTTTTGTTGTTGTTGTTGTTGTTGTTGTTGTTGTTGTTATTGTTGTTGCTGTTGTTGTTTTGGTTTGTTTTTTTTTTTTTTACCATTAACTAGCTATTTAAAATTCATTTGTAAGTCACTTGCATGAAAGCAAGAAGAAAAACCACTGGCCCTGAAACAGAACCTAGGTCTGCAGAAGCAGCAGGTCACAGGAGAAGAAAGGTTTGGAGGCAGTATTTATTAAAGTGCAGGTCACAACCCCAAGCCAGTGGTCCATGAAATTGCCATCTCCAGTGCTTCCTAGCTAATGGAGATGCCCAGCACCAAGTCACATAGGAGAAAGGTTGAAAAATGCCATATTAAGGCCTAAATTGATATCCACTGACTCTGGAAAGAAAATACAAGGGGGGATAACATCAGAGAAGGGGCTTTGGTTCTCTCAGAAGCCCATCTAGCTAACTCTAATTCATGTAGGACCTTCTCCAACTTTAAACTGAGTTATCAAAAAGCATCACAGTAAAGAACAATGAGAAACCATCAAGGAGCCAGTGTGAGCACAATAAATACTGTTATTTCAAAAGAAATTAATCTACCTAATACATAAAGATATACTGGGATGGGATGTATCTACAGTATTAAAAAGGGAAAAAATGGAAGTATTCCATAAGCAGATGGTGTCACCTCACTACTCTATATTGTTAGGGGATATATGAACACATTACCTCATTTCAGACTTAGAGTTATAAACCCTCTTAAGGAAAAAAAGAGATGTTTTAAGATCAGGTACTTATTGAAGACTTACAGAAAGTATATTGCTTCAGCACTTACACTGAATGCTCACAAAAAAAAAATCTTTGAATCTGCAAGGTAGCGACTATTGTTCTTATTTTGTAAATGAGGAAGCTGAGGCAGAGAGAACATAGTTTCTGTGTTGTCACTCAGCAACTGATTTTAACTTCTAAATACAGACATGCAATCAACTACAATAACTATTACATGAACACCTAAGGTGGCAAGCCATGTCTAAAAACAAGAACTGCTTAAGACAAAAACATAGGTGAGTAAGTCAAGACTCTTCCTATAGACTCTGCCACTTCCATGTGATGAAAACATGAAAGCAGAAAGGGCCTGCTCAACAGACAAAAGAAAACAAAAATCCTAACAAAAACACAAATAGAACCATGTAAATTTACCAATGCCATTAGATCTGAACATGATTTAAAAATGGTCTAATGTCCCCAATTATTCATTTGTCAGACATTATTTAGTCATTAATACAATAATTTGTAAAATTTAACATTACATCAAATTCTACCTGAGATAATTAAACAGAAAAACTAAAATATATTTTAAAAGACAATGAGAATTTTTTCCATATGACTTATTAAAATTCTTTATGAGGCATTAATAATTAAAACAATATGGTGTCAGTACAGGGCTACATAATAGATCCATGCAGAGCATATGGATAGCTTCAGAATGCCCATAGCATATATAATAGCTTAAATTATAATGGTTTTAAGAAGCACCAGAAAACAGAGGGTAAAGTATAATAAATCAAATGAATCAACCCAGTGATAAGTCACAAACAGCTGTTACTGCTAACTCTGTACCTGTGCACAATAAATTTCATAAAAATACTCAAAGAAACACCTATTGAGAGTGAGTTTGTGTCATAAAAGCAACAGAAAAATCCACAGATTAAAGGATAAAATGTTGTCTATGTATTCATTCTAAAATGGTTTAGCTCTCAAAGTGGCAGCTCACAACTTTAATTCTAGCAATCACTGGGGTAGGGGGCAGAGGTAGGTGGATCTCTGTGAATTTGAGACCAGCCTGGTCTACAAAGAGAGTTTCAGGACAGCTAGGGCTACATAGAAAACTCCTATCTCAGAAAACAAAAAAAATTAAAATTGTGTAACTATGTAGTTAATAAGGTGTGTACTCTGGGTTCAGTTCATACTAATAAGTCACATAAAACTTTTTTGTATTAAATAAGACAAAGGATTTGCCTTAAATATATGTATAAGTGTACACACACACACACACACACACACATATATATATATATATATATATATATATATATATATATAACACACACATATATATATATATATAT
>NC_034613.1:112773929-112784732 GCF_900095145.1 Mus pahari
TGTGTGTGTGTGTGTGTGTGTGTGTGTGTGTGTGTTTGTGTATGTGTGTGTGGGTATATGTGCACACACACACATAATTTTTAGCTGTGGGTCTCTGTCTCTGTTCTCATTTTCAGCAGGAATGAGGAAGTCTTTCTAATGTTATTTATAGATTTTCATCTATGAATTTAATCTTTCTCCCTCCTACTCTATCTCCTATTCTCTCCATTGTTATTCTTTCAACAGGTACCTACTCTAATTAATTGCCCACTTACCATTACATATATTTTCATAGATATGCAAACAAGTAAAATATGCATCTATTCCTTCCCCTCATTTTTACATAAATTTAACCACACTGTATATTTCTTAATCTTTTAGTCTTTATATTTAGAAAGCTTTGTATATCAATATGTCACATACTGGTTTTCTTCTACTTCCAGACAGAGTTTCTATTTTTTTATTTCAAACTATATATATATATATATATATATATATATATATATATATATATATATAGTATTATATATATATATATACATATATTATGTACATATTATGCTACACATAGTCAAGCATGTTTGTTTAAAAAATTCTCTAAACATAAAGTATCTAGGTTAAAGGGTATTTGCAATTTTGAGGGAAATTGACAAATTGTTTTCCACTAGAACTCATACCAATTTAACTCTCACCAAGAATGTGAGAATCTTCCCATACTGGCAGTACTACTTAAAATATAATGATGTGACAAGGGGGCGTGTAGATGTGTGTTAGAATGCTTGCTTTGCATGCCCTATGCTCTGGGTTTGATGCCCCATTCTGAAAAGTAAAGATGGTAGTAATGCTTTATGACTACAATAAAATCAGACCATAGATATTTCTTGGGGAATAACCATAACTCTTTAAACCTTTAGATGCAAACAACTTGTCCTCTACGGGATTTAGTCTAAGGAAACAACTACAGTATAAAATATGTTTTAGGTATAAGGATTTTCATCTTGGATTTATTTATGTAATACCAATTTTTAAAAAGCTAAATCTCCTCAAGGTTAAATATATAAAATTTATTGACAGAGATTTTCTAGTTAAATACAAAAGTGTATACAATGTACACTACAGAATTCACATTTCTGGTTTGTCCTTTGGAAAGGATGAGCAAGAACTTTTGGTTTCCATATCCTAGCAAAGTAACTTTCCCCTACTCTCATAATCTGTGTTTTTAAAAACCATATGTGTGTTTAAAAGAATTTACAACTCTGTATAAAAGTAAATTAATATAATCTACCCTTCAAAAGGAGTTTACGTTGTAAGGCAATGATAAAAGGAAACAATGTCAACATTAAAACCACTGACGTTTTCTTACTAATTGAACAAACATTTGCTTAACATTTGTTTTGTCTCTGGAATTGAACAGAATGTAAGTGTGGCTACTCTAGAATAGCAGAAGTGTGGATGACTTAACAAGGTCACCAAATATTACTGAATTTTTCATTTTATTTCACAGTTGACATGAATTGATTTCACATTGAGGAACCAATAAAAACAATCATAAAAGACACTAGGATCTAACCCACTTTCCCCCAAGAGAACAACACATTCCTTAATAATTGTTAAGTAAAAACTAGAAACTATAATGTATTCCCTCCCTCATGATATTAACAGATGTGTCTTCAAAGATGTCAACACATTAAAAAACATCATTTATTGAAAGAGGCTCTTGTGGATTCATAATTTCTTGCATGCTTCCATCTCCCTTATGTTAGCACTAGTGAACAAAAATCTCTCAGATAGAACATGCAATCACATCTGTTCTTGGGCAACAGCAGCCATGGAAGGTAGCAGGTAGATGATAGTGTGGCAAGGCTTTTGGACCTATCCAGGAGCCATAAACAAGTTTAGAAGTGAGCCTTCATCAACACTATAAGGTTATTAACATGTAAGTAACAAGTGTAAATAGAATCTAATTCAATAAAATCCTCTTTTTTTGTCATCACTGTCTAGAGTTTTATATTGACTTTAGTGGTAATACCAATTTACATTATATTACAGGTTTTAGCTGCTGCTTTGCTATATTAAATTCTTCCAAATCCAGGCTTAAAAGCAATTAAATATTTTAATTTCCTGGAAATGCTCTTCTTCTAATCCAAAATCTTTCATCACCTCGTCACAAAGAAAAAAAAATGCTAATCTTTTCTTTAAAAGAATCTTTAAGAATCAATTTTAAACATTCTCAATATTTCTTCCAATGAAGAATAATTTTACATTAAGAAACTTACAAACAGGGAAGGGTTGGCCTTCAATTTATAGTTCCTTCTGTGCCATCACATATGAACATGCAATAATAGATCACTATTTCTATAAAGTGCATCTTGTCATAACAAGAACAAACTTAAAATTCAAATCTAAAGTCATTTACTTAAACGGATGCACATAAAAGAAATACAGTCCTAATGAAGGCTCTAGTCCCCACTTATGTAATGGGCAGTCTACAGCTTTAGGCTGCAGGTGTTTTCCAGTTTAAAAAAAAAAAAAGAAAGAAAAAGAAATACTTCATTCATAATCAGAGTGATCCCTTGCAGGCAGTGCTATGTAATGGGTGCAGGATCTGTATGTGGTTTCTTTGTTCCAAGACAATTTTTTCACAAAATCTCCACATTTTGATGTTCATCTATACAGATCCACTGAAATAGTTTACATTTACATGCAGTGCTTGTCATATGAGAAAACAAAACAAGTGTTCAAACGAAAGCCGTGCTTTGAATTTCTGGTGTTCAAAACTGCACTGTTAGTTAGAGAAGCACTCAAATGATTTTACTTTTTTAAAAAGAGTTGAATCCAGTTTACCTTACTGAAAAGTAGTTTAATTCTTAATTTTCACCATCTTTAATAACAACTAATTTAGCAACCCCCTCCTTTTTGTATGAAAATGTTGGGCTACCAAGATATACCAAAGTAATGCGTAAGTCTCAGACTTAAGGAGCAGGGGCATGAAATCAAACAATACAGAATACAAAATTTGTTTTAAAGTCCACAAACTGTCCACTCAGTACTAAAAGGATTGCCGACAAACTCTTTGCCTAAAGTGCAAACTCTATGGTATTAAAAAGGTGTACAGGTTGCAGTTAGCAGTTACTATTTTAAAGCTCCTCAACCTAAAAATAAGACTTAAAGCTTTTAAAGCAGATATCTAAGGCTCATGAGAGCAAAAGCTGATGAGAGCAATCTACTTTTACAAGAATGTACAGATGAAGAACAATATTATTCCTAACACTATTTCTCACATTTTAAAGGTGAACATTAAAGGAAGGTATTAGTTTTAAATGTAATTCTTGATGCTTGTTATTAATTGGAAGAAAACTCCAAGACAAGAAATATAATAGGAAAACTGCCAAAATTTGATTGAAAATGAAAATTTAAAAAATGTATTTGTTCTAGGCCTCCTCAAAATAACTTATGCAATCTGTCTATGTCATCTATGTGGGCCTTTATACTCACTGTACAGTCTAGCAGTTATGTTTTTTGAGTAATTGGCTTTTTCCCCAAAAAACTGCATATTCAAATAAATGTAGAAAATCTATAAAATCAGAAGTGTGTGTGTGTGTGTGTGTGTGTGTGTGTGTGTATACCTGTGTGTATAAAACATGATTTTTGTTATCCTACAATATATACCTGTATATTCAGATAAATTATAATATGTGGTAACGCCCTTTGGTTTTCTCTCTCAATCTCAGCTTCAAAACAAATGGAACCAATGTTCATGTGCTGATTTCTTTTTTTTTCTAGTTAATATACATCATGAACATTCTCCTCTATCACTAAATATTCTTCAGAAATCTATATCTTCACACTATTCTAACATATGTGTATACATTTAATCATTCATGTAAGATCATACTTGGATATTTCCAATGTCTCAGTTCTATTAAGTTATACTGAGATTAACACTGTAACACCACAGATTCCAATGCAAATCTAAAATTCTCTCCTTATGATAAATTCCAAAAGTAGAAATAGACACTATAGGGCTATTAATGTGTATTGCCAAACTACCCTCAAGAAAGCCATGCATTTCACTGATTATACTCTATGTAGCAGTATATCCTATCACACCTGTAGCACCCTTGAGTATTTTTTTTTAAACATTTTGTTAATGTAACAAGTAAAATCTGAAATCTTGCTTATCAAATTACTGTCTGCAACTGTTTAAAGTGATAAGCTTGTGGAGATACAGTTGTGAAAACTTTAGCTTACATTTTATACACTTTTATATTGTTTGATCTCTTAAGTAATAAGCATGCATCATTTTTGCAATTAAAAATTAAAGTGTCATTCCATTTCTATTACTTGATTAACTTAACTGAAATATTTTCATATGCCATGGCTATTATCTGATTGCTAAAATGGAAATATTTTCACATCTATTGACATCTTATAGAATCTCTATGAATTCCCATTTTGTCTCCATCTTACATTTACATCTTGATGTTTGCCTTTTGTAATGTCCCTTTATCTGAGATATCTTCCCTGACCTTCCTAAAATAGTCCTGCTTTTTGGACATATGACTTATACTTTCTTATATTTGGGCATGATCATTAAAAATTTATTTATTTATTTATTTATTTATTTATTTATTTATTTATTTATTTATTTCCACTCATAAAAATGCAAATTCAGTGGGAGCTGGAAATGTCTTTTGCTCACTTTTACAGCTCCAGTGCTTTTAGTAGTAACCAGCGTGTAGTATACATTCTACAAATATTTGAAGGGTTAATGGATTAATAAAATATAGAGTTTTAATTCATACAAGCAAAATAGAATGGTAGTTGCTTGAAGTTGGGATTGGCAAATGTAGGAAGAAATTAACCAAGAAGTACCAAGCTTTGACTATAAAAATGTTCTCTAAGTGTCTGATATACAGAAGAGTCACTATAGCTGACAATGCTGTATTGTACTCTTAACATTTGCCAGGAACTTAAGTCTTAAGTGTTCTCACTATTTTTAAAGTGACAAATATATGAGATGGTGGAAACATTAATTAGATTGATTATGGAAATCATTTCACATACCAACTTCTGGACCTTATATGTATAAGATTTCCAGTTACCAAATAACTCCAATAAAGCTCTAAAACAAAGTGAATAAATATATTTTATTTAATTGTTGTATCAATATAAAATCTTTTCTCAACATATTTATTTTTAAAAATATTTTTCTAATTGTCAACCAACTACATAGCACCATCTAGTAACGTCTGATCATCTAAGCTATGAGGGTAAGCACTTCCTATCCTTTCTCTCTATTTCTCCAAGTTGAATAGAAGAATGGTTAAAAAAAAAAAACTTTGCAAATATTTAGTGCCTGGTGAATGGATACATGCTTTCAAGACAAATTAAAAAAAAATCTTGACTACTAAACAGTACTTCCATTCACTAAACTGCACAAGCAAATCATCAGAGCAGGCCACGTTTTATCTAAAACATGTGCATATCCTGTAAAAGTAGGGCTCTTTAACCACTAAAGAGCTAAACTCATCTGGAGCAAAAGATAGTCAATAAACAGCTGATATTGTACAAAAGGAATGATATACAACTGACCTGTCTCTCAAAAGACTACTGAAAATGATTCTTTAGAGGTTTTCAGTGGAACACCAATTCCCACATTGCTATCTACTGACTTCCCTAAACCCTGAAGTAGTCACTGACTCTCTGAAATAGGTTGTCTTACTGCAAACAATGCCCCCAAGTCCTGCCGAATGCAATCTACCAGCCTCAGACATGTATTGGTTTTAATAATTCTGGAATAATATCCAGTTTGAAAGAAAATCTACCTCATATTTTGGCTCTCAAATAAACCCCAAGTGCCTCGTATTGATTCTGCAAGGCTAAGTTAGCCTCCTCCTAGGGACTGAAATTAAAAATAACACCACAAAAATACATTTTTATTGAATTCTGGCTCTTTTCTGATAATCTATAGCAAACAACAAAACGAGCAAAGCCAAGCTGAACTGCCAATTGTGCCAACAAATCCCAGGAAGAATGACAATCGGGGAGACATATTGTTAAATGCACACCATATAGCTAAAATATTTATCTCAGCTGCAAGGTATTAAAATGAGAAAACTTCCCAAGTGGAAGCTTCAAACATTTGTATTAGAAGTTGTATAATTTGGTTAGATTTGGCCTTAGAATGGAATAAAAGCTGCTTATTTCCATACTGTTGGCTTTTGTTGACATAAACGGTTAGATATTTTATCAATATACAAAAAATAAAACTTTCTCAGGAATAGCTAACTCTAAAAGGAAAGCTCGCTGGCTTTCAGCTTATGAATTTTTAGGTAGGGTGATAATCATCAACAGAATTTATAGATACAGGAATCTGCCCTTTCTGCAAAGTCCTATTTGATTATGTAAGAGGAATCCATCTGTGATTCATCCTAGAACAAATACATGCTAAGTAAAAGGAGATGGGGGCACTCATTTCTGCCTTTATGGAAGAATAGGAATAAAGACATACTTAAATGATATACTCATCAACACTTATATAGAATATGCTATCTTCATTTAAATGCTACAGAGCCATGCCTACACTGTCACTGGCCATAGCTAAGTCCCTTGCCCTCAATACAATCAACAAAAGTAACATTACCATCTATAGACTCCAACCTTTTTGCAATCAGCTTTACGTAGGTCTTCAAACCATTGCTGCAGAACTCCATACAATTGCCCTGAGACAAGGTAAAGAAAGAGACTGGGGAGTCACCAGTTCAATCCCTTTTCATATTAGTTCAAGCTTGGTGTAAGTTGGTATTTGTTTGGATTCTTCAAAATTCTTTGTATCTTTGATTCTTATTTCCGTACTAATAACAAGTTTCAAAAAAGAAGTCCTTTTTGTGAGGATTTGAATTTTGTTTCACCTGTTTTACTAGAGAAACTAGTCCCTATTACAGGACTACATCATCATCTTTGGGGATACAGTGGCTCAGGGTCAGTCACATTGTAGAAAGAACTATACTGATGGAGTTTACCAGGCTCACAGAGTTAGGAGGGCAAAGTATTGTCAGTTTCCAATACATTTTTATCAGGTGCCCCCAACTATGAGAGTGTAGTCACAAACCTTTGCAGTTCCAGATTTTTTTCCACTTACCACCATCTGGTCTTGAGGGTACCTGATGATCAGATCTAGATGCCAAGTAATAATTACCAACATCACATCCTTGATAGCATGCCAACTTCTAACAACTTTTCTCTAACATGTCACCACACGATGCATAGTTTGTGAAAAAGCAATTTCATTTTCTTTCCACTTCAAGCATCCCCATATTACACTGTTACTGCAATGAAGCACACCCCCCTTTTCCATTTCTGAAGAATTACCAGTAGAGGTGAAATTCAAAAGAGTGATCTAGGGGTATAAGAACACACATCCCAATAACAAGCAAGAAAATTGATGTTTCTTCTATAAAATTTGATATTTGTTCTAAAAACACAGTAGCTACTTTAAATTGTTTTGGAACTTTAAAAAAAATCAGGTAAAATCCCACTATGAAAAGGAAACATCATTATTTAATACTGATGTCAACATGTTCTTGTTCCTAAGCTCTTAGGAACAAATGTGACCATCAACATTCTTGGTCACTTGAAAAATCTGTCCTTGAGAAAATGAAAAAGCTCTGATTGAAGACGTGATCAGTACCGCAAAATTACAGTCAATGCCAGTTTTATAAGCACAGAGTGCACATGCCTTCACCACTGTCTCTGTGATTGGCAAGACCAAGGAGTCTTCCAATAAGTCATTAAGCAGTACCTGTAGCCAAATGCATCCACCACTCTCCCAGGTGTCAAATTTCAAGTATTAATGTTATAGCACAGAGATTTTACTTATTAAAAAAATTGCTCAAGGGTTAAACCAATCCCTCTGACTGCAGGCAGTCTCCCTTTACTCACACATGCTCATCAGAAATGGTTTTATAACAAATTACCTATGCATATTGGCAGGCTAAACAAGTCAGACTTCTTCAAATCAAACCATGGGAATTAATGAGAGAGAGAAAGGCTTTAAACAAAGATAAACTCAAAAACGACAAAATGAAAAACAGTCCTCGGGAAATAATTTCCAAAGAATTAAACACAGTCACTCTAGGATATGCTTACCTGAGCGTCACATTCGCATGCAACAGTGATTATTTGACAGTTTCTCACTCAGAATTCTGATTTAAAAGTCATCCCAGAAAAGTCTACCCTTGGCCTCACATTAGGGCAATAGCATTGATTTTCTCACCTATGCAACTAGCAGAGGGTAAGAGAATGATGAAGAGAGCTCTGATGATCTAAAAATCATAGATGTGCCTCTTAGCACATGCACACAAGCAAGCACACACACACTTGGCACGTCCTTACCCGCACTTGTGCGCGCGCGCACGCGCGCACACACACACACACACACACACACACACACACACAGAGTAAAGAAGGATCTAACATTTCTATTAAAATTTTCTCCCTCCCAGCTTACACAGGGATTCCATTTTGTCCAGAAGAACACACTACAATCCGCAAAGAGGTGCCCTTCATGCTCTGGAAATCAGATTTAGGAGCAAACAATCTTGAAATGTGAGGCCGCCAAGGCCAGTTACTGGTGGTGCTGAAGGAGAGCAGCTTGCCACAGAACAACAACCAGATGGGGCCCAGTGGGAGAAGCTGAAAACTGGCCACCCTGGCACTCAGAGGCTTAATGGAGCATCAGAAGACTATGCACATGAAGACAGTGCTTAAGCATCTGACATCAAGAAACTCTGGTCTAGTCCCCTAATGCCAGGCTCACGAAGCACAAAGGCCTGACACCAAACTTCTTGTCTGTTTAAGTCTCAAATACACACAAGTCTCATGTGGCTGCTCCTAACATTTCTAGGAGTCTGCCAGTCTCCTTTCATCTGAAAATCCATTCTCTCCCTTCCCAAATACTTAATTTAAACAAAAATTATGAAGGAATTCTTTCATATTTCAATGTAATTTCTAGGCTGTACTCAATGCAGGAAAACCCCATTGACCTAAGAAGCTTTTACATCCCACATCAAAAAAAAAAAAAAAAAAAAAAAAAAAAAAAAAAAAAAGCCAAAATCTAGAAGAGAAAATAGCAAGAACTAAAAACATTCCTGGTAGTTTTGTGCCATAGGGTTAGAAAGAGTGTAGTGTGAGGGAAAAGACAGGACTGTATTGGGGAAGCAATCCATNAAAAAAAAAAAGGGGACTAACTCTAGAAGAGACAGTAGGAAGAACTAAAAACATTCCTGGTAGTTTTGTGCCATAGGGTTAGAAAGAGTGTAGTGTGAGGGAAAAGACAGGACTGTATTGGGGAAGCAATCCATTTTTATTTCAGTGGTTTAGATCCATAGCAAATAAATATTAACATTTGTTAAATCTAAATGACATGAATCTTTCTCGTCCGGACTCTATATATTTTAACTGTTACACAATTGGATTTTTAATTAAGCGAAAATCAACCAGAAATTAGCCAGTGAGAATTCTAGGGTCAGTTACCTTCTAAGGGAATAAGGGATATTTACCCAAGCTTTCAAAGCTTATGTAAATCTTACCAGGGTAATAAGCCCCACTTTACAAAATATATAAAATTCCAGACTTTCAAAGGAAATCATTTTAAGAGCTGATGTTCATATTTTGTTAGGATCCTTTCCTTTAGAAGGAATCCACCACAGGTTTCTTTAAACACAGAGGCCGCCAGGGTTAGCTAACAATGGGTCTAATTTGCAAAACAAACACTCACCAACTATCAGCTTTTTTATCCGTAGATCCTCCCAGAGAGGACTGATGGAAGGTTTTCTGTTCTAAAGGAGAATGCAAGTGGATGCTGAAGAGCTACTGTCAAGCTATCTGGAGTCTACTTTGGCCACAACTGTATGAACGTGGGCAAATTATTTGCTTTGGGATGGAGGTACTGTGCATTGAAGAGAGGACCTCATGTATGCCCGTGGACTACAAACTCAGTTAAACATACTTCTTTTACTTTTTATTTTGAGATGAGAGTTCAGTAAGTTGCTTAGAGTGGTATTTAATTCACACTCTGGGCCAGGCTGGGCTTAAATTTGGGACTCTTCTTCATCAGGCTCCCTGGAGTCGTGAGGACACAGCTGCCCACAAAGTCCAGGACATTTGCTTTGCTGTAACCACATTTTCAAGACCATAGAGTCCCTTCTAAGAACTATGTGAAGAATTCTATGGTGCTTTGTGGTTACAGCCAATGTTTTAGGCAAAACACTAAATGAAAGCCAAGACAGTTTCTTTGCGGGAAGCCTGTGACCAGCCCGTTGCTCATCATTCCTCTGGGAGACACAAACAGGCATTAGTAAACTGGAAGCTGGTGACCCCACTAAGCAACCCACACAAAAAATCATTCCTCATCTTCAACAGGAAATGAAACTTGACGAGCATTTCCCTCTGCAAACAACTGACCCTCTGGGACTTTCACTTCAAACCTCTCAATTGTTTGAAGTAAATGAAGCACACATTAAAGGCCAGCCAGTCACACATCAAGATATCCAGCCTCCTCTCAGTGGGGAGAAATGGCTGCTCCAGCACCAGCCTCCCACCTCTCGGACACAGAACTCTTAGACTGATGCCTTGATTTATCTATATCTGAGACACTATCCAACCAGGCTCGGTCTCCCTAAGCCATGGAAAGTAAGACTCATAAGCAGAAGTGTCAACATCTGAAAGTCCAAGCAGGTACCTGCAGGTATACTGCAGGGCCATAAATGAAAGACTTTCTCTCTCTCTCTCTCTCTCTCTCTCTCTCTCTCTCTCTCTCTC
>NC_034613.1:112784757-112799343 GCF_900095145.1 Mus pahari
TGTGTGTGTGTGTGTGTGTGTGTGTGTGTGTGTGTTTTCCCAGGAGGTAACTCCATCTTTTTTTCATCCCTTTAACTCCGGGTAAGCTATCTGCTACATGCCAAGTTTCAACAGCTGGGCCCAGTATGTGGATTCGACAGTAGAGCAGGGCAAGTTAAGGAGGAAAGGGAACTGCCCTTTCACTTGGTAAGTCTCACTTACAAAAGAAAAGCAGGTTGGACCACAATGGTCCTGTGATAAGAGGCATTCCAAAGCCCCAGAGCTTTCTCTGGAAAATGTCCTGCCTCCAGATCCCTGGGGAGAAAAATCTCAGGATCATTAGCAAGCACTGTGGCTAAGCTCAACTTTAGTGGAGGTGTACAGGGAGAGAGATGATCTCTCAGGTAACCAGTTAATTGCCAATAAGGAATGATAATAATAAATTAGCAAATACTAATGTAAACTAACTCAGTTCTGCAGCAGTTGCGTGGAGACGACTAGGAATAGTTTATTCTGGAACACATCTTGCTAGCTGATGCCCGCTGGGAGACGCACTACCTCAGGTAGATGTGAAACAAACGGGCCCAGTAAACATACAGCAGGCAATGGGTGGTCCAAAAATACCCACTAGTGGAAGCATTGTTTTCTACTACTTCATCCTGCAGCCTCAGGATTTCTTTTGACCTTTATAGATATGACTTCAATAAGTCCAAGATCCCATAATAACAAGGAAATGTCTTTTGTTAAACTAAGTTCACTGAAGGAAATGTTTGTTGGTTTTAGCATTAGTGATGTAAATTTAGAAATTAGTGATCTAAAATTACAAGTGGCACTGTGTGGTACCCATACTAGCCAAGCAACCTTCATCATAGTTACTAGGTTTCTATCACTTTCTGGATCTGTTGTCTGCCTGATTGGCTTGTGGTTATCCATATCCAAGTTTTTTTCTCAAGTCATTGCAAATTCCTAACTTCTTTGCCTAAAGGAACAAAGAATGCTGAGATATTTCGTTCATTTTTTAACTTTTCTTCAAGACCTAATTGATGGTGGGTTTCTTTTCTTTCTTTTGTTTTTTTCTGTATCTGCCATAACATGGCCATGAATTCAGATATTTTGTAGGACAACTAGAAGCATTCATTATGCTTCCTGCCACAAATACCCCTGTTCTGCAGATTCTTCCCCTGCTACATTACAACTTAAAAATCTGTTTCACAAATAACTGGAGTAAAACAAGCAAGCATGCATGTGTGTGCACGCACGCACACACACACACACACACACACACACACACACACACGTTTCACATCAAAGATGCTATAGTTTGCCACTAAATGGTTTCCAGTGAAAAAAGAAAAGAAAAAAGAAAAAGAAAATTCAAGATTGAGGGTAAGGCAAAACAGAAATTCCTTGCATCTCTATAGACGTTCTGGACATTTCCCTCATGCAGAATTGTCAGCCTCAAACCATTCAGCATATAAAACTGAAATTTGAAAATGTCTCACAAAACATTAAATGTATTTGGACCATTCAACCATCCTGAATGTGAAAAGAGACAGACTACCCAAATCTCAATTCTTTATAGGAAAAGCATGAGCTCTATTTTACTGAGCAAAAGGGCAATACAAGAATACTAATGCACAAATGAGAAACATACTTTAGCACCCAGAAGCACCCACTATTCCTGCTTCCATTTACATAATATCAGAAGGAATAAAAAAACATAGTATATTAAGGGATTCTCAGAAAAAAATCAGATATTTTTAGAAAAATATTAGCAAACTAAAAAAACTAATATATTTCTTCTTTTCAATTTCTTTTCTTTTTTCTTCTGTTCTCTCTGTCTCTGTGTATCTCTCTCTCTCTATCTCTCTGTCTCTCTATCTCTCTGTCTCTGTCTCTNTCTCTCTCTCTCTGTCTCTCTCTCTCTCTCTCTCACACACACACACACACAGAGAGAGAGAGAGAGAGAGAGAGAGAGAGAGAGAGAGAGAGATACACAATCTCATTTACAAATAAACTCTCTAAGCTATATAAACTAGAATGTCAAAGAACTTGAACCTCACCTTTGAAGTTAAAATATTTAAAAGGTACAAGGCATCACTAATTCTACAAAAGCCTTCTGCAAACAGCAAAGACACCTTCCACTTTACCTCCTCATATTTGTATACAAAATCTTAAAATTGCTGTGGCTGACATCCCAAGCAACAGCAGAAGACAGGAAAATATTCATTTCTCGTTCTATAGGAGGCTATCTCTGCAGTACAAGAAATTCCAATTTTCTAGACCAGTGTTCCACTCCCTTTACCTAACCCCACCTAAGCACATTCAACACCATGTTCTCAGGTCCTTATAACTGACACCATTCAAAGGTAACTAGGTTTAGAGATGTAAAAAAAGAAATCACCCTCCAGGATAAGGGTAATTAGTGGTAGAGCACTTGAGTAGCAAGCACATAGCTCTTGGTTTGAGCCACACCACCTAAACAAAAGCCACCTTCATTCAATTCAGCTCCAGGCCTAGATAGCTCAGCAGCAAATTTACACAAAAATGTTATCAGGGTTGCCTTGGAAGGAGAAATACTAAGTAGAATACAAAGGAACAGGTGATTAACTCTATCTTTGTGTTGCTTCCTTTGCAGTTGCATCCTTTGAATGATCTTGGCTCCCCAGATACACTGTGAACACTCTGAAAGCAGAAGTTTCTGTCCTCTTACACGTATTTGGAATCTCCAAGCTATCTGCTACATAGCTGCGGACATTGAACATTATAAAAGTACTTAGTAATTTGATTTGATACAGTGGTGATCCATTGCAAAGTGAAGTGGAGTTGGAAGCAGCAAGAGGCAAGCCCAGTGCTTCTGATTCTTACTTTTCTAATTGTTATTTCAAATAAGCTTTATCACTGTCCAAATAATAAAGAGTGTGTGTCATAAAAGGTAACACAGCAGAAGAATCTAATGGTCCCAATCTGAAGAGAAAGAATGTAGCCCATCATATGCTTAGGAAAGGGACACCATTCAGAATTAGAATTGCATTGTCTTTTTCTTTTAAGCTTTCTTATGTCAGGGATCAAGTGTTTTATCTTTACATCACTAGCAAACAGCAGATGCAATATTTGGCATGTTCTATACATGCAATAAATGCTAGTGGGTTGAGTTAAATAACAAATAGAAATGGTTTCATGAAATAATATAAAGGATAATTTTAATGTCATAATATGACTTGAGAGAAATTTCCATAGAATCATCTACTTTCTACATCAGAGCATGTGTCATTCTGTACTATAATTGCTTCATAAGTGAATTGTTTCTTGGATGGATTAGTTAATAAATGGGAAAAATATAAAGGTAGGAAAAACATCAGAGCATTATTATTCTAGGAACTCCATGGCACGGAAGAGTAACATTTAACATGAAGACTATCTGTTTACATGTTGACCTCTGTAGACTCTGCATTCACTGTGGTTTTTATTTTTTTATTTTTATTTGTCTCTTTACCTACAGAACATAGAGAAGTATCTTATAAGGAACACACACACAACAAATGTCAGTTGAATAAAAACTCAGGGGTTTCTAGTACGAAAGAAAAAGAGAAGTACTGTTTTCCCTATTTAGAACTTTATGATTGATACAGGTTAAATGTCTTGGTGGATGCTTGACTATGAACTTTCTAGGATGATGTACCGGAACATACACATAAAACCACAGCCTAACCTTATACACCAGATCAGTGCACTTTTGTTGGACAAAGAGGGTATCTGGCTTTGAATGTCAGGGAAAGCATCAAAACTAAGACTAGCTTCCTGAAATTCCATGTTTTCCTGTCCTTAGAGAATCTCAGAAATGACACCAAGGTATTAGGTGAACCAAGAAATCATAGTTACTATCTCCTGTTTCAATAGATAGCATGGCTCTCTTTTCTCAAGAATTTGAATTGATTGTAAAATGTCATTAAATCTTTAGAATTCAATATTTTGTCCACCTCCCTGAACAGTAACAAACCAGCAACCAAATACACAATGTTAGCATTTTTCAACTTCATTGTTCAAGGATTACTATAAATCAATAGTCTGGTTACAGCATTGTACAGTTATTATCTACATAACACAGCCTAAATTCCTCTTTGGTCCTAGAGACTAGAGAGACATACTCAAGTGAATAGTCCATTGCCAATGGTAATTTTTCAGTTTTCAATTAAAACAAAATTCTACCTTTTTAGGGACAGTTATAAATCACACTCTTTACAATTCATGTTTTATTTTTCCTTGAAAGGTTCCCATAATAGATTTACCCATTGTTTTAGATGAAGAAACAGAGGACGCAACAGGGTTCCACTAATTCAAAATCATGATCTATTTGATTCCGCTACAAACCCTTACCTCTCCATCTCCATTGCTGTACTATTAGAGGTTCACAGTATCTCTCCAAGTAGTTTGTCAGGCCCTAGCAGTGATAAGGGTCATTAATACTTAAAACTGAATTTACCTGACATAACACTAGACTTTCAATAACTCTTTGTTTACAGAGTTATATACTCAAAATGCTGGTGCTTTGACTGAGCTGCTCAGTTAAAAAAAGAAAAAAGAAAAAGAAAACTTATTTTTCTATGCTTTTAATTCTAGTAGGAATTATTTTCCAGGAACTAGGAGATGCAATGAAACAATGTAAATGACCCTAAGCATCTTTTGCCCTATAAAACTGATACAGACAGTATGAGTTCATTTTCTGTTCCCATGATTGCCTAGCTGTATCAGTCTGAATCATTTCTAAAGGCAGGAACACTTAAGAAGTACAGAGCAAGATGATCTACTCCTCCCTTTCTGTGTGATATGCTTTCTGGGTCTGAGCAAGTTCCTCAGCATCTCTAAATCTTTGTTTTATCTTCCACCAGAGAGGAATCTATCAAGATAAACAATTGTCAGTTTCTAATGAGATGATACTTATACAAATACCCTGAAAAACTGTTCACTTGAAGTCCACTTGAAATCTACAGAAATAGCTTTCATATTGTCTAGAAAGAGAGTATGTCTCTCAGTATTCAAAAATTTCCAACCAAAGAGGGACTTAAGCATTTCACAGAAAATGAGACCAACTTAAAGGACTTGTTTATAGCCTTCTACAAAGCTTCCTCTTCCCCCAACCTCATCACCATCACTAGCATATCACCCTATTCTCCCAGATTATTTCAATAACCAACAAACATTTGGCCATATTGTGTTTGGAAAGAAAGAAAGAAAGAAAGAAAGAAAGAAAGAAAGAAAGAAAGAAAGAAAGAAAGAAAGAAAGAAAGAAAAAGAAAATACCTCCAGGAAAATACACAAACTGAAGGGAAACAGTTAATTCTAATGCATGGCTACTTCATACAACATTCATGTTAGTCACAGTTTTAACCCCCTCAACTGTCAAACATTACCAGAATGGCTAAAACCCAGCAATGTGACATTTAAAACTTTATTGCTTGTATCCTACTGACCATAGTCTCAGCAGGATAGATGGTAGAGAACAAAAATGCCACGTGTGGAGTACCTTTAGGATTCTGAACCACAGGAGGAAA
The DNA here is from genome assembly GCF_900095145.1 of Mus pahari. Classification (NCBI taxonomy): domain Eukaryota; kingdom Metazoa; phylum Chordata; class Mammalia; order Rodentia; family Muridae; genus Mus; species Mus pahari. Next base: position 112,790,289 of record NC_034613.1, read on the forward strand.
ATGAAATGAAACAGGGATTCATTCATTTTCAATTCTGCTTGGCAACCCTAAACTGCTTTAGTCTCCAAGCTGGCAGTACTGGCTTTTGAGCATGCGTATCTGCAACAGGTGAAGTAATCTTTTACTATGTTGGGACATTATGAAGGCACATCAAGGCTCAAATCATTTGAGTTCAGACTCCCAACATCACCCCTTACACAAAAGCCCTCTATGCTGAATCACTATTTGTCCCAAAAAGCACTATTAGCAAGTGCTGAGTGTGAAAGTGGACTTAGACAAGGGATGTGCCTCCAGAGTGTCCTGTGGTATAGTAAGCAGCTCTAGAAGATCTGGGAAGACCCCACAGAAAGACTTTGCCGCACTCACCTCAGGCAGGGGCACACCATTGATGATCAGGTCTGGCTGCTGTGGGCCCTGGCTGTTGAAGGAGTGATGGTAGATGTGGCTGGCAGTGGTGTTGCGGGTATTCTGGTTCTCCACATTCAGGAAAGTGCTCTCAGAGCGACGACAGCCCAGGGGCAGTGTCTGCTGGTGGTAGTCGAAATAGTTGAGGGACGAAGTAAGGGAGGAGCAACTGACAACATTCATCTTGTCTGTCTCCTCCACGTCCCGAGGTACAAGGCGGATGTCATTCTTACTAATTTTTTTCTTCTTACTTGATTTCTTTTGATGCCCATAGGAGTACTCAGCGATTCTATGTGACAGAAAAGGCAGCACGAATAGATAACACCTTCCCAGACCATGTACTGACGAATAAACATTAAGCACCCCAGAGGGTTGCACCCCATCTCTGCTCCAGCTCCTTATTCTGGTGCATTACATCATCGTGTTTCTCCCTGTGCTTTTTGCATGCGAAAACAAGCTGAGGGCCATGAAGTTTGCATATTAAACATACTAGCCTCCCACCTCCCACCAACCCTTCCCAAAGAAAATTTCATATTTCAATTTGAATTTTTTTCCTTATGAGTGGCCAGTAAGCAGGGGTGAGGGTGGGGAAAGTTGAGCCTATGGGGGAGAGCATGAAAATGCTCAAATCTGATGCTGCCCAGGAACCTAAAGGAAGTACTGGGTAATCTGATGCTGCCCTGGAACCTAAAGGAAGTACTGGGTAAGGTTTTAAAAAAAAAAAAGTAAGTGCCAATTTAACAGAAAAGGAGATGGAGGGGATTAAGAAAAACCCTTGCCAATGCCTCCAGGAATTTGCAATGTGACAAACACCGTGGATCAGCTTCCTCTGTCATTAAACTGATCACTTTTAGACTAGAGTAGAGGTTCAGACCCTGTCCTCCAACAGCACCTAACTCTGCTCACCCACACCCTCCTCCCTGCCCTAGCCCAGCTCCCTTCTACTTTCCACCCTTCCCCCTCCTCTCCTAGAGAAATCTGACAGCCAAACCCATTTGAATGAGGGGAAAATGCCTTTTTACCTCTTTCCCCTTAGGCTCACTTTCTCCTCTGCCTTTTTGTCTTGCTCCTCACTATTGGGAGAAACCGAGATGCAATGCAGACACTTGCTGTTTTGTCCTTTTATAAAACAGCCGAGGAGACAAGTGATGGTTAAACAATTACTGCAAAGGAATTTAAAGGTTAGTGCATTCAGCATCCTTCTCCATTCAGGTGTACCTACAAGCAGCTGTGCTGCAACTGGAACATAAAAAGTTCAATTTAATTAACACTGACACAGACCCAGGAACGTGCACCAAAGACACCAAGCATTAAGAGACTTGTCAAAGAAATACATTAAAAGGTAGTCAGATTTTCAATGTCATGTATTACTTTGCACATAATGATTTCAGCTTATTGTCTGAGAATTCAATCTCTGAGTAATAATCAGCAAAACAATAAGGTTAATAAATAATACAGGTTGGACTTTACAAGTGAAAGAATGTGTCTGTATTCTCTCACTTGACAAAGCTAATTGTCAGAATACACAAAGAGGAGCCCAATACAAGCAGCAATTGCAGATCATCTCACAAGTCTCATAAATGAATGCATTTCAGAACTAGAAAACCCTGCCTAATCACATAGAAGCATAGGCTTCTCCTGAACTTTGGGATTCTAGGAAGTCTGAGCAGATGGGGAGTTTGCATATCTACCCATATCTACCAAGGCAAATTATTGCTCTGTCCCCAGGATCTACCTAGAGATAAGCAATTTATTTCACCTCACCCTTTTATTCTCTGTCCAGTCTGCCTTGAAATGATGGCAAATTGGTGATACAGAGGCCAAGGGACAGATAAAATCCCCCAAACTTCAGGACTAGGATTACATTTCTTTTCTAATCTGTTTACTGAATCAATGGGAAGTTCTAATCATTTTGTTTACCCATGATGGGTAAGGTAAGTTTGGCAGTGCCCCATCCAATTATTTAGCAGAGGCATTCAATGCATGGCCCATTCTGTATTGACCAATTATTTAATTAAACTGTACTTCACTAATCGCAAGCCATCACAAGGAAGAGTGCTTTATAAAATACACATTTGGGTGAAGTTGGAGAACACTGAGATTTGCACTTTTTTTCTCAATTCAAATGATCTGCCTTGTTTAATGATCTCCCTGGCAAGCTCTCAGAAAGAGTTCTTACTTCTAGCCATATATCACCAAGAAGTGGCAAAGCCTGCAATATCTTTACCTCAAGCTGATTTCTTTTTCATCGTGGTAAGGGTCTTATGCATTTACTTTATGCTGAGAAAATGGCTTAAAAAGAGTCCCCTCTGTCATTATCTCCATATAAATAAAAATTTTATTGAGCGAGCCTGCATTTTTCTCCTATAAAAATCGCCAGTGGCTGTCACAGGTTTCAAAGGTAAGAGCAATATTAATTTCCATTTCTCCCATCTGAAGTGACTTGGTACTGAAGGAAAGAAAAGTCATGGCCATTTCACTAGTAACAGGATTAAAGCATTTATGAGGCATTGCAGCTGCTCTTTTATGGCACCTGATTGATATTCATGTGTGGTTAGCATTTGTCTACTAACTTGTGTAATGCAGAGAATAGTAAAAGGGAAACAATAATTGCATGGCTGTTACATATTCAGGGAGCTCTGATTCACAGACGTGTGTATTTCAGATGGTGTCAGATACAAATCGGACCTACAGGAACATATTTTGACTGATTAACATGCAAGCACAGATGGTACGAGATACAGTATGTGTAGGTGTGTTGAAAGTACACACAAGCACACACACCTTGGCTGGAAATAGCAGCATCATTCATTTTCAGCAAAGTAAAAAAAATAAATAAATAAAAATAACTTTTTTTCAACTGTTTCGATGAGACACTGCTGGAAAGAAATATGTGCATTATCCTAAATAGGATTCTAGAATTTCTTAGACATTTCTTCAATCAAATTGCAAGGAAGTCTTCAGCAAGAACCTCTAATGTGTTAATCAAGACTTTAAAAATGCTACATTACATGCCATTCAAGTTTCTACTTCTCTTCTTTTTCCTCTCCTCTTGTTTCCCCACCCCCACACACATCCTACACACACTTCAGAGAAACTGTAACACAATAGCCCATAGTGACATCCACTGGTAGGGACCAGATCTTAATGCCAAAGCACAGTTCCACATTAAAGGAAAGCATAGCCAACTCCAGAAGATTGCTATTTTTACTGAAACATCTGGATGCAAAGTCTTGTTTCTCATTGAGATGTTTGGTCTTCACACACCAACCAAGCAGATATTTGAAAACATACAGATGCCTGATAGAATTTTACTTTGTATAGCCATATGTCTGGGGACTAGATACAAAACAAGCCAAGAATACACTCAAAACCACTAATGACCTGCTTCCCCTGCACACTGCTTTCTCTCTTCCTCCTCCTCTCTATTTCCCATCATAAACTCTCTGAGCTCTCTCTCTCTGGACTGTAACCCTACAGCAGGACAAGACAGCTGCCAGTACACCATCTCCTTTCAGCTCTTGTCTGCAAAACACTGTGCTCCAGGAAATCAAGCCCTCCAACCATGATCCCATAGAACTTTTGCTACAAATATGAAGATCTGTCTCTCTTGAGATCTCCCTCCTCTCCCTCCCTCCCTCCCTCCCTCCCTCCTCTCTCACTCCTTGATTCTCTCTTCTTCCCCCTCATTTTTTCTACCTTAACTTCATTGGAGACAGCTGTGCAAATTTTAAAATGATAATTGCTTTTCTGCTCATCATCATTATGTGACAAAATCCATTCAAACAGTAAATGATTGTCTTCCAGCATATTGTCAGATCAAAAGAATTGATCAACTTAGACTGTCACAAACTTCTCACCCTCCACAAAGAAGCATTGTGGGTATGCTGCATGCATTTAAATAGGAAACAAAAGCACTGGGGGTTTTAGACCAACACAAATACACACATCTTACTCACTCAAAACACAGAAGAAAAGAAAGAAAACTTGGCTCTACCTGCAATTGTAGGTCCGGATCTCTTTGTTGTCACGCTTGCATTTGATTGCCACGAAGATCATAGTGACAAAGAGAATGCCGGCAATGGAGCCCAGAGCAATAATGAAAATTAGGGATAAGTTCACAGAGCCCATTGACTCTTGGGCATCAAGAGCTGGGGACAGGTATATTAGGACAAGGGCAGAAGCAGAGAGAGATGTCTTGCCATGGTCATGGGCCACCACTATAAGCTCATAGGAAGGCTTGGAGTTCTCATTAAAGGTGCGAGTGGTTCTGACTTCTCCATTGACCTGGTCTATTTCGAAGAAACCTCGGTCACCTTCTGTCATGTCATAGGTGACTCGGCCATTTTCGCCCTCATCATAATCATCTGCCTTAACTACAGTCACCAAATAGCCTATGCCGGAGTTTCGAGGAATGTAGACCTCAGCAGTGCCATTGATCAGAGGTGGGGCAGTGATGACCGGGGTATTGTCATTGACATCGAGGATAATCACCCTCACCGTGGCATTGCTTTGCAGGGAGGGCAAGCCGCCATCCTTGGCCAGGACCTTGAATTCAAACGCCTTAGTCTGCTCATGGTTAAAGGAACGGAGCGCATAGATGTCACCAGAGTTGGGATTGATTGAGACATAGGTAAAGACTGGCATGTCTCGCACCTGTGATGGCACAATTTGGTAGGAGACACTGCCATTAAGACCCATGTCAGGGTCGCGGGCAGACACCGAGAGCAGATAGGCGCCAGGAGTGTTGTTCTCCTGTACAATGACTTGGTAGTAAGGCTTGGAGAAGTGTGGGTGGTTGTCATTCTCGTCTGTGATACGCACAGTGAAAGACTTGGCACTCTGCAGCATAGGCACACCACTGTCTCGAGCCTGAATAGTGAGATTGTACTGGTCATGCTGCTCTCGGTCAAGTCTCCCATCCACAAGAATAGTGGAGAAGCTCTCATACTCCTGCAGCCGAAAGGGGACATTGCCCAGCAAGCGGCACTGCACACGTCCATTGAGCCCGGAGTCGCGATCAGACACCCGAACCAGGGCAATCACATAGCCCGGGGGGGCGCTCTCGCTCACCTCCACAAGCTCGCTATTGACCGACAGGAGGTTGATAATTGGCGGGTTGTCATTAGTGTCGAGCACGCTGACTGTGACTTTGCAGTGTGCAGGGATAGAGTTGGGCCCCAGATCTTTGGCTTGCACATCCAGTTCGTACACATGGCCCTCTTCATAGTCTAGCGCACCGGTGACGGTGACCAGGCCGCTGTGCGGGTCAATTTGGAAGAGTTCACGCGTACGGTCATTGACATAACCATAGAAGGAGTAGACCACTTGGCCATTGGTGCCCTCATCTGGATCGCTGGCATTGAGGCGGATGACAGGTGTATTGGGAGGTGAGTTTTCAGGCACGCTCACTGAGTAGGTGGACTCGCCAAACACTGGGTTGTTGTCATTCGAATCGGTCACCTTGATGCTGAGGCCAACTGTGCCCATGTGTGGTGGGTCGCCTCCATCCAGTGCCGTAATGCGAAAGCTGTAATGTGACTGTGTCTCACGGTCCAGGCTCTTCTCCACCACCAGTTCAGCAAAGCGCGAACCGTCACCCCGCGTCTTTATTTCCAGTCCAAACAGCTCGTTGGGTGTGAGTTCGTAGGTCTGCACACCAAAGCTGCCAGAGTCCGGGTCATATGCACTGTCCAGTGGGATGCGCGTGCCTGGGCTGGCTGCCTCGGAGATCTCCAGCTCTATCTGTGCGGCCGGAAAACTGGGAGCATTGTCGTTCAGGTCTTTGATCTCCACCTTAATCACACAGATCTCCATTGAGCTGGACATGACCTCGAGCGAGATGATACACTTGGGGCTCTGGCGGCACAGCAGGTCTCGGTCAATCTTCTGCTTGGTGACCAAGAGGCCCGAGCTGGGGTTGATGTCCACCAGGTGCGGAGCCGAGTTGGACACCACGCGGAAAGCAGAAGCCTGTCGGGGGTCCAGCGCGAAGCCGGCCTCCCGCGCGTCCTTGGCCACATTAGCAATGACCGTCCCGGCGCGCTGCTCCTCTTCGACCGAGTATTTAAGGTTAATCAGGGCAGCCGCCTGCGTCCACAGTACAGCCAGCAGCAATAGCACCGGCAGCAGGAGAGACTCCATGGCTGCGCGAGGCTCTGCCTGGCCTCGCCTCTCCACACCCCTCCGAGACCGACGCCGCCGGCGCTCCAGCTTCCCGCCGGCTCGGGCCGCCTGTTGCGTGCGCCCCGTGGCCCCGGAGGCCGCGGGAGGAGTCCCGCCCAGGGCGGCCCGGAGGCGCGCGGGAGGAACCCGCGCAGGCTCCAATGCTGAGGTTGCAGTGGTCTCAGCAGAGACTGTCTGGGGGCCCGGGGGCTCCGGGGTGCCCAGGGAGCGCCGCGCAGCCCCGAGCCCCCTCCCTCCAGCCCGGCTACTCAGTTTTCCCCTTTCAAAGTTAGCCAGGCGGGACTGGCCGCAGCGGTGCAGGGCTGCGGTTCGAGCGGCGCTCCCACACCCCAGACGGCCACAAGCAGCAGAGTCGGTAGTGGACTCGGGGCGCGAATGTGGAAGGCTGTGGGGGAGCAGCCTCTCAGGCACTGCGGGACCCGCCGCAGCGCACCGGCACTGGGGCAGGCGAGCGCGCAGTCTGTGCACCTGGCATGCGCAAGGACCTCCCCCCAGCGCGCCCAGCTCACTGCGGAGGGAGCTCCCGCCTGGTACGCACCCTCCGGGATCCGGTGGGGGGGGGGGGCCTCTGGCCTCTTCAAGGCCTGTTGGAGGGAAAGGGAGGATCGCAAGCACAAGTCTGAGTTCCTGGCAAGATCCGTGGGCTCCCGGGGATTTGGCAGAACTGGAGGGCTGTCCCAGGGCGGGCAGAGAAAGGGGGAGGGGAGAGATGCGAGAGCGCTCTCCCGGGCGCTGAGGTTGGTGTCCGAGGGCGTGGGGGGGTGCGTTTGCCCAGGATCCGAGGTGGGCGCAGGGTTCCTCCCACAAAGCAGTTGCGGGTCTGCGGGCGTTTATATCTCGGAAATCAAAGTTGCCAACGCAGCCCAGGCCTCCGCCTTAAGTTTCTAAAAACGGGAAGATGGCAATTTGTCCAAGAAAATCAAAGTCCTGCTCTTTCCAATTGCCCCGGGGAAGGGGGAGGGGGACACGGGGAAAGGGAAGGGGAAGAAAGGAAGCTACTACAGTACCGGCCAGGAGAGGCGGGGCTGCAGTCGCGGGTACCCGGGGCTTCTTTGCCTTCCTGGGTTTGGGCTGGGGTGTAGCTTCAAGGACCGCAGCAGCCGCCGCCGCCGCTGCCGCTGCCGCCGCCGCCGCCGCCAAAGAAAGCCCTCCTTAGTTCAGCCGCATGTCGTTGGGGTCCGCCTGAGCAGCTGCCAGGGTCGAGGGCTTCTGTCGGCTCCAAAGTTTACTTGCCAGAGCTTCTGGATCCCATCCTCCAGGAGAAGCGCTATCAGCCCTGCTTAGGGCTTCCTCCCTCCCCGGCGCTCGCGCGCTGGGGAGGTCTGTCCGTGGATGTTCGAAAGGGAGGAAGAGTGAGTGTGTGGATGGGAAGTGCGAATGTGGAGTATGAGAGAGAGAGGGAGAGCAGGAAGGAATGGGTTTGGGGTGGGAGGTTTCGGGTCTCAGATGAATTGGCTCAGATGGAAAGCCAGAGAGGACACGGCGCCGCAGCCCGCGAGGGGCTAGGGAAGTGAATGCCAGTGCCCTCCGGGCAAGCCGGGCATGGTGAGCGGTAGCTAGTGCTGCCGTCTGCACCCGCTCGCCCGTCTCCCCTCTCAGCCAGCCGCCGCCGCTACTGCTGCTGTTGGTGCTCCTCCTCCCGATGCCGCAAACTACTGGCCACAGAGTCTGGAGAGAGCTGGAGAGAGCCCGAGCTGCCGAGCCCGGCTACGCCAGGCACTAGCCAATCAGCGCGCAGCCCAGCAGCTCCGGTCTTGGGGCGGGACCAAGGCGGGAGGCGGGGGTGTGGGGGGGGGGAGGCCGGGGGAGGCGGAGCCAAGCGGAAACTTACACACCGGCCCAACTGAGTAGAGTACCCTGAACTGCAGAGACCCCGCGGGAGTAGGGGTAAGGGGGGTGGGTACCTGACTGGCCTGGGACAAGCAAAGTAGGAAAGGGGGAGTGGGCCAGATTTGAGGTGTGCTGCCACTGAAGCTCAGTCCACCTCAGAACAGAGCTCTTCTTGCATCTCTTGTCTGCAGAGATTACAGAAAAAGATGGGGGGTTGATTTTTCTTTTTCTTTCTTTTCTTTTCTTTTCTTTTCTTTTTTTTTTTTTTTTTTTGCTGTTAATCTCCCTCAGGTATCTTCATATTTTAAATGCAATATTCTCTCTTTATCTCTCCTTTGTCTCACTCTTCAGCATTTCTGTATCTGCTTTCTCTTATTCTCTGGTAGTGGAAGGAAGAGGAGTAAGCGCCCCTGCTATGGTCATTCATCAAGCTCTTGGCCAGTGTATCTTCACTTTTGCCAAGACCAAGGCCGCCACCCACCCAAACCATTATCCTTATCCTTCCTCATTGGGAAGATGATACACTCCTGGGAACACCCCAGCTCGCGCACGCGCGCGCGTGCACACACACACAGAGAAAAAGAGAGAGGAAGAGAGAGAGAGAGAGAGAGAGAGAGAGAGAGAGAGAGAGAGA
>NC_034613.1:112799480-112845332 GCF_900095145.1 Mus pahari
GAGAGAGAGAGAGAGAGAGAGAGAGAGAGAGAGAGAGAGAGAGAGAGAGAAGCAGCTGCTGCAGGGCTGCTGGTCCAGTCTGGCTCACTCAGGTCTCTAGTTAATCAAAAGGGATCGGTGGCTTAAAGACTTAGCCTCTAAGGGTTCTGACTACATTTTCTCACCCCTCACCCAACCCTATCGGACAATTTAGCTTCCTATAAATAAACTACGTTTGAGAAAAGCCAGCGGAGCAGAGCGGACGCCACCGCGCCGCGCCGCGCCGCGTCTAGAGAGCCCAGATCCGGACAGAAGCTTCGGAGTGGGCGCGCCGAGGTCCCCAGCCGCTGTGAGCCCACCATGGTGTGGTGGGCGATCAGTCTTCCCCAGGGCCGGTTCTGTCTAAGGGGGCTTCCACTTCTCCTTGGGTGGCGGTGGCAGCTGTGGCCTTTGCCAATGCTGGGAAGCCAGAGGCCGGCGTGGCCAGGGTTGACATCAAGCTTAGTCTGCCTTTTGGACCAAAGGCACCCTAGAGACAGAGGTGGACTCTTCCCCGCCCAGATCTAAGGCTCTTAGGATCTTAATTAAGATCGCGAGCAGAAAGAATCAGATGCGCCCTTGATGAACATTTTTTCCTGTTTTTTTTTTTTCTTTTGAATTACAGATTGGGAATGGGGAAGATTGAGGATGTGATACAGTTTCTGAATTCACAATTCTTGGATAGAGCAAACCTCCTTTCTGAGTTATTAGTGTCTGTTATTTGGGAATCTTGGTTGAAGAAACTCATAATTAACCCAGCGACTTTGGCCTGAACACGTAGTCTCAAAATGAGACTCGCTTTTGCCCTTCAAAAAAATTAAATAAGAAAATGAAAAACGCATTTGAATACATAATGGGTTTTTTTCCCCAAAACTGCCATCTTCTTGCAAAGATGCTTAAAAGAATGTATCATCCAAAGGAGCTGGGTTAGCAGTCTTTACCTTGGTGGTGGGAGTGCCAAGACAGCCTCCTCCCACAAAAAAAAAAAAAGAAAAAAAGAAAAAAGAAAAGAAAAGAAAAAAAGAAAAGAAAAAGAAAAAAGAAAAAAAGGAATTATTTTGCTAGTGAGGTTGAGACTGGACCGTCTGAAAGTGTAGCCAAGGCCAAGGAGAAAGTGCCTAGTCTGCCTGGCTCAAGGGGTTTGTTTCACATTAGAATGCAATTCAGCCCAGAACATCAGGGAGGAAAAACCAAGGCATCTGCAGTGAGAGTCATTTTATTTTGATCATTTAGAGCTGCGGGTAGACTGCTGAAAGGGTGGCTTCAGAGAGTAGGTCCCATGTCCCGCCCAGTTTTGTTTTTGTTTTCGTTTTGGTTTTTTTTTTTTTCAGACACCGTTAGAGAAATGGGCCAGTAGTGAAAGAGCAGAACATGGCAGTCAGAGAGGGCGCACCTCACGGGGGGGGGTGCTAAAGGAAGGCTGCCATTTGATTTATCATAGTTATTTACCTTTGATGTCAGCGAGTGGGGGTGAAGCGCAGCTTGGTCTAATTAAAAAGGTCTAAAAAGGCATTTGAAATGGGTTTGCTATCTGATCACGGGATGTGAGTTCCGTGTTTGGCAGCTTTCTAAAATATGGCTGGGACTATTTAAACACAACAATTAGCAGCATGCTAAAATGTTTGCATGCTATGCTTAGAAGCTCTTAGCTGTAAACTTTAAGGCGATCTGTTCCCCTTTAAGTTAAAAAAGGATGATGCTGCTTCCTTGTGGCGAAGGCTGTCAGGAACCCGCTGATCAATAAAAGTAAACTGGCGCCTCCACGGCTTGATTGAGCGGGAGCAAAGAGTCTGAGAAGTAGTCTCGGCCATTACCAATCCCCCAGGTAATGAGAAATGGAAGAATTACTCAGGTAAAATGATTAACATTGCCGTGGCATTTGAAAAGATGCACACAACAAGCTAAGAAGACTGCGGACCTCTTACCTTAGGGAGTGCTAATAGAATGTCTATATTCTGCTGTCTTTTAAAAGATAAATAGGAGAATTCAATTCATGTAGAATGGCATTACCTTTGTAATTGCAATCGCATTGTAAAGACATGTTCTGCCTTTGCAAAGACAACCCGCTTCCCTAACGCAATGACACCATTTCCCAGGCTTCTTGCTCACTGCTCACATTCCAGGCACCCCTCTCATTCCAAGCAGAGCACCAAAGTACTTTCAGTTACCAAACGGCTTTTACAGAAGGCCAAATGCTGAGAGAGGCAGGGGGGCGTATGTATCTGCTTCCATTCTTTCCCATCACCTCCCCCACCCCCAAGCTCACAGTGACAGTTACAACCCCCTGCACACACAATAGTTCTTCCATCCCCCAGTCTATGTCTATAGATAATCCTAACACCCTTTCCTTTCTGACTCCTTTTATTCCCAATATGTACCGGAGATTATTGCATTCCAACAATACTACTAACTAAATGAAGGGCCACAAACCACTTTCATTATCGGGAATTTATTAGCTAGCTGACTAAAAGCGTCTGCATGTACATAATAAAAAACAAAAAGAAAGTTCTGTTCGTTTTAGCTTCCGTTTACTTCAATCCTGAGGGGAGCCCCGCCTCCTCGGCCTCTTTAAGAGACACAAGAGGGCCATCTAGTGACCAGCTCTAGTATTTTCCACCTAACAGGAACCAGGAGGCAGCTTTCTAGGCCAAGTCAGTTCCTTAGGCAACAAAGGCCAGAATCAAAACTGGTTTTTTAAATGTGATTTTTGTCCTTTGATTTTTATGCACGCCACTAAAATAGTCCAGAATGTCAATTTAAAAAATTGGGGAAATCCTTGCCTTTAAATCAAGCTGATACACGAGACTAATCTTTGCCACCCCAAGACTCAGAAGGGAAGGTTTGACTCAGAAAAGTTTAAATTTATGGTACGGACTAAGATACCAGGGTATGAGGGAATATAGACTTAGAAAAATGTAAGGGAGGTTTCTGAGATATGTTTACAAAGTTACTTGTTTCACACACACCCCCCCCCCAAAGAATAAAATTCAAGCCACTCCAGTTTTCCTTGGTCTCCACCTCCCTACCTATTTATTCTTTTCATCTTACCTTGCTGCAGAAAACCAGATTCTTCTAGCTTGGGTTTTGCTGCACCTCATGAGCATCCCATTCCCCAAATGATTTGACCAGTGCCCTGGCAATATTCTCTTAGAAAGAAGGGCTTGGCCAGAGTCAATCTCACTTTCCTTGACTACATATCTTCTCTCCTGGCTTGAGATGCAATGTTTAGAATACACAGAATAAAAGAGGGAAAGGGAGTTAGCAGACAGAGGCAGGAAAGTGTCCTTATTAAAAATCATCATCTCATTTCAGCTTTACAGTAACCATGGGAAGTAAAAAGTCTTTGCAGATGTGGAAACACAGTTGCAGAGCAGCTCAATGATTTGCCAAGATGACCTCATTACACAAAACTCAACCACTTTCCTTGTGAGATCAACAAGTGCTGGCTGTGTGCCCAGCATTGTGTTAGGGAGTACGGAGTTTTCTAAAGATGGACCTTGTCCCTGTGAAGATTAAAATTCAGTTCACTAATTGAATAACAGCATGTAGTTTCGACACACTATAAATATTCCTTGAGAAAGAACTAAAGTGGGGTTTATTATGTTGACAGCTTCCTGAAATTCTAATCCCTTCTACCCCAAATGATCCGATTTGTAGTGACTTCCCCTCCTCCACCCTCACTGACCCAGGCAGTTGAGGTAAAAGCAACAAGAGGAACAGTCAGGGATGTGGGCCTGTGGAGCAGGAATGAGGTGTGGTTTCCACTATGATGCATGCCTGTTTCTGACTCTTTTGGAACACCAGGAAAACTAAAGACGAGAGGCGGGGGCAAAGAAAGATGTTGAGGTCAGTTATACTTTTTCCTTTCTCTTCCCGCCAAGCCCCATCCACCCTTGCCCTGTTACAGAGGGAAACAGTGACAGTGGGGAGTTGCAGCACATCAACAAAATACAGAAAATGTTCTTAAGTGCTAAAATTGCTCACTGTTGTCCCAATGCCTGCCTTTTCCAAGAAATACAGAAAAGGTCATGGACAGTGGAGATGAAAAAGGCTATTAATCACTCCAAGTCTTCCAATTTTGACAAGGCCAACATCCCTAAAGAAGTTCAATCCAATCCTTACCCCAAGCCTTATGCCCTCTCTCTTTAGGAATTCTGTTTCCCACATGACCAAACCCCTGCTGCTACCAGACTCATAACTGTCCCTAAATAAACACACATCACGAGGACCATTTAATTAGCAAAGGCTAAATCAGCAGATACATTTCAATAAATGACACTGTTCTCTAACACCTTCTGCACTGCCCTGCAGTGATCACCTGTGAAGTTTTGACAGCGCCATTTGGGCTCTCAGCATTACAGCCTCTGTCTTTTCATGTGAATGCTCTCCAAGTGGATTCCAAGTGCCAGTTTCCTAGGTGCAACCTCATGCCAAATGTTATTCTCACCACCACCAGCACATTTGAAAACAAACAGCTTTCCCTTCAAAGGCACTATGATCAAATCCTGCCTGGATTTCTCACTGCTGCCACTCTCATCCCTAAGAAGGAGGATAAGAGTGACATTCCACAGCTTTCTAGAAGAAAGGCTTTTGGCACCTGGAAAATGGGGAGTCCCCAAATTAGAGAGCTTCACAAAAACAATTGAAAAGGGGACAACCATGTTTACAAGGAGAGATTAAAACTAGGGTGCTTTCTTTGAAGACAGACACATTTTTATTTTTATTTGTCATTTTTCATCATCACTGCTACCAAGCCATAATGCCACAACCTAGTTAGAGAATCCCAGGGACTTGGTACGTATGTAACTCTCTTAGATTAGAGCTTCTTGTGGGAACAGAGTTCTTGACTCTCAACCTAGACTTCTCTACCTTTCAGTCAATTCTGCTTCTTCTAAGGTGGTTCAAGTAAATCAGGAACTGGAGCAGAAATTCTACACAAAAAAAATAGTTTCAGGTGCTAAAAGATGCCTGGTCAAAACATCAGCTCTACAAAATGTGCCCTGATGATTAGCTTTCCAAATGTGTGTGTATATTTGGAAAAATATATATACATATATGTTCATTCTTATAGTTTGTTTTGAAAAATGCTAACATGACTGGAGAAAGCAAATCTTTTAAAGACTTGAGATATGATGCAGGAGCTCAAAGAGTGTGTGGATCATATACCATAGCATCTAGTTACATTACATTCAAATGAGCGAGAAGAGCAAAACTATTTAGAAGAAAAGTAAGAAAGTCAAACTGATGAGCCAACACCCCGAGCTTCTTTACATATCTTCGGCAAAAGATGGTTTCAGCAAGGCACTAAGGGTATATTGTATGCTTTTTAATTCCAGATAGCTGGGTTGCCACTAGATTTTCTCAGGACTATTCCAAAGCTTCTCCTAGACCTCACAAGTGGCTTTATGTAGTTCCCCAGGAGTTCCAGCTGCTCCATTAACTGATTTTTTCCCACTAAACTAGGAAACTTAGTAGTTGACTAATGTCAATGTAAGAAGGAAAGGAAGGGGAAAAAACTCATAAACATGAAGAACTGTCAGTTTGACAGCTGCAGTTACATTACCCAGGCTAGCGATGTAAGTACCAAAGGCATGTCACATATGCCACTAACAGAACCATGTGCAGTATCTGTTCAGGTTGACAAGCCCTGGGGCACTGGTAAGTAAACTGAAAGAGGGAGATCCCAGAAGGAGGCAGAGGGAGCACCATAAAGGGGACAAACAGAACAGAAGTGACAGAAAAATCATTGCAGCGATAGGGAAGTTATGTGCCTTTTTGTCGAGTTCTCAAGAAAACAATACCTTGCCAGCTGGGAAAGCATTCCATTTTAGGTCCAAGCATTGGCATACTGGCGGGCTTTGGGGAAAGGCATATTAATTTGTATCTGTTTCCTGCAGCTGGATCCAGAAACAGGCACAGAGGGGTCAAAGACCTTCCTTCTAAAAGCTGGGAGTTAGAAGGAGAAGGCAGAATGTCTTGTAACAAAGAAGACAGCAGCTGTGCTGAGCTTTGCTGGTCTCTTCCAGCAAAGACCAGGAAATGTAGCAACTTGAGTACCAAACAATATCTACTCAGAGATGGCAACCTAGGCAGCAGTGATTATATTAAGTCTTGTGACTAATGGTGGGTTAGTAAGAGAACTAATGATCTTAGAGGGGGATGGGCTCAGCTTGAGGCCTGTGTAGCGCTCTATGTTCTCTGCCCTGGGAAACTGTGGAATGGAACATCAGAAATCCTTGCTGTCTGGGCTGTGCAGTTTCATTTGGGGAACAGGCAATCAGTTCAGGAAGGCTGGCCGAATAGAGTGGACAGAATGATAGCTCAAAATGAGATCCATCAATGACTTTTTTTTGCAGCCCTAGCCAAACAATCAAAAGCAAATAGTCAGCTTCAAAAATCAATGTTTCGTGAGATGATGAGCCAACCAGTGGAGTTCACGTGAGGTGGGATGGGAAGGAGAATTGAGAAGGAAAACAGAAACATTTTTTCATACTAGCCACCAAAGGCAGCAGTTGCAGTTCCTTGAAACAGCAAATTTGGTTCCTAGCAAAATCAGAATGGCAGTCTCCTAGCAGAACAAGACAAAGGAGCAGGGGGCAAGACACTTTTGAAAACAGGAAGGCGTTTTGGCAACAATCACGGGAGGGCTGGTAAGCCATTGTGCTCTAGGGATCTATCTGCTGAGCTCCAGAACACCCTCTTCTCTCTCCACCCCCATCTAGCTCTCAGATTGCAAACACAGGGTCAAGAGCTGGGTCACTTGTGAAGAAACAGTAAAGTGGAAAAGACGGACTCAGCCCGAAGTTGAGGAGAAGAGCCCGGATCCAATTTGTTTCACTCATGAAGGATGTGGTGTAAGAGACAGGAAAACCCTTCTTATTCTGCCACGGCAAGATAATAAGAGTGGGCTTAATTAAATTAATGGGAAATGCACTTAAAAATTAAAACTGGTATGCAACTTCTAATCAGCCTAGAATCCACTACTGTGCAGGACCATAGATAAGATAGCGACTGCATCTTTAAGGTCCTGAATAATTTCATAGCTATTAATAATTTTGTTAGTCATGCAATAAAAGCAAACACTAGCAAGGTAATCAAATCGCACGCTCCATAGTAGAGATCAGGGCAAAAAAAAATAAAAATAGTTTTCCTTCGGCACAGTATATATGAATACGAGATCTTCTGTAGACTTTTCTTCTTGATATAGACAGAATAAAAATTATTTCTTTAAATAATATATAAATATGTAGACTTATATATAACTGAGAAGTTGTTTGTTTTAAAGGAAAAAGCATACTGAATCTGATAATCTGAACCCACCAGAATAAGAACCCAGCACTGGGGTCTTAAGACAAAAAAAAATTCATAATGCCAAATTTAACATCTTTACTTATTTATTTATCTACAGGAGCTCCATATATAGTCTAGACTGTCCTTAAAAGTGCCATTTTCCTGCTTTATGTCCCCATGCACTGGGATCACATATGTCACTATGTCTCTTTCAAATCTTTCTTTGTTCATTTTAGGCAACACATATACAACTTTAGAAACTCAAGACTTTGAATAATATTACTTAGTGAACCATTAACCTGTTCCTATATGGAGTTAGGTTTTCCTAGCTAAGGAGAGTAAAATAAAGACACTTCATTTAGTTTTCTTTTCCCAGAGAAATAAATAGCTATCAGCATCCGGGACAGCAAGGTTCATGAACAGCTTTGGAACTTGGAGAGCAACGAAATCTGATCCTCTCATGAGACAGAGTGTGTCTCTTAAAGTTTTACCAAAGATTTCCCACCAGAGGCAATTCCTCCTTGTCAGGAAGCCTTTGAAAACCCTCGCAGGTTTCCTGTTAGATGGTGTTTGATCTCTGGTGGACATGAGATTATTGTAAAGCCACTTTTCATAAACAAAAAAAATTATTCTATAAAATGCAAAATTATTTTGTTCAGCTTGGGTAAGTAATTCTTGATTTTTTGCAAGTTCCCATGGAGTAGTATAAGATAGACAATAGACATGGAATGATAATTCAGTCTCTGAAAAAGATTTCTTTGTTACAGCGCTGGTTATAATGGTAACTACCTATTTCTTACCTGTTCCTTCAAATGTTCATTCCAGTTCTGATACTCTAAAAGGTTTTCACATTTTTATATTTGTGTATGTGATGTTGAGTCCTGATCAACTGCAATTATTTATAAATTGAAATTCACTCATCTCCACTTTAAGCATGTTTCATTTGAAAATATTCATTGATCTACCTACACTGAATACCATGAACTGACATATTAGTTGGAGATATGGGTCCTGCTTTCCACATGCTTCAAGACTGCCTCCCAACATTAAAAAAGAACTACATCCACAATGATATTTTTACCCAAGCAGGAATGGTCAGCATTGATGCACAGGGGTGGTTAGTAACAGAGAAGCTGTGGGAATGACTTTCCAATGAGTTAAAGGTTGCTTAGAGAAGCATGTAAGCTACAATAAGCCATGTGGTGAAGAGACAATGAAGAATATAAGTTGTCTCAAGCTTTTATTCTACTAACATTATTGAAGTGTTATTAATGTACAGTTATTAAAGATACAAGCTCTGTGGCTACAAATATCAGGATTCATGTGTCGGTTTCTACCCTCTCTCTGACTGAGTGGCATTAGAAAATTTAATACAGTACCTATTTCATAAAATTGTAGGAATTACATGAGATGGTGTTATAAAGTGAGTCCTATAAAGTACTTTACATGCTTAGCATAAAGCATAAAGTTATTGAACTTTACCTGTTTTATTCATAGAATACCATGATGTATTATAACAGATACAAATTTCAAAATATCAGGTTGCTAGTAAAGAAGAGGAAACCCCTGCCCCCTTGGAAGGAGGTTTATACAACAGATAATGAAAGTTGAGCCTGTAAGAGCAGGTGCAGGCTATTATACACACTTGATTGCTATGATGAAGAATTAGAAACTTATTCTGGAAGCTAGTGGTGTCATTGAAGTTTTTGTGCTGCGGAATATCTAAGTTATCATTTCTATGATTTGTGGTTAGTGTCAAAGTCTTAAGGTTGGCTTCTTCAACCTCTGCCTGCTTTGCTTACAAATTAGGTCAGCCTACCAATTCTATTACAAGTCAAATTCCAGCACACTGTACACCAATCCAGCATAACTTGTGTATGGGCTGCTGAGATTCAGTAGCGATACTGACATTCAGATATTCTAAGGCCCTGCTTTTTTTTTTAATTAGTTAATTTTTTTAAATTATTTTCTTTATTTACATTTCAAATGCTATCCCGAAAGTTTCCTATACCCCTCCCCCCACCTCTGCACCCCTACCCACCCACTCCCACTACTTGGCCCAGGCCTTGCCTTGTGCTGGGTCATATAAAGTTTGCAAGACCAAGGAAGGCCCTGCTTTTAAAGCTGATTTCTGAACCTATATGGAGTTCTGTGCCTGAATGTCAGCGGTATGAAATATTTAACTTGTAACAACCTAAAATTAATTGAAAATAAGATGTGTAGTAAATTTGAGGTGTTTCAGAAAGCACATATCAGGCTGTATCATATGATGTTACTGTAGCTTTGGCATCTAATATACATCATGTACACTTCATACATACACTACCAATGAAACGGACTACCAAAGAATGCTTCTTGAAACACAGAAGCTCACATTTAGGACCACTGTGTTTATGAACTGTATTTAGATTTACTATACATAAAACATTTTCTGCATTTTAAAAAAATAATGATTTATAAAAAAAAACACAAAGACTTTTAAATATTTCCCTACCCGAATTCCTTAGCATTTATAAAGGTAGTATCTTTAAATTGGATTGCACTAGTATGATAAAATATTCATCTTTGAGACAAGACCTCACAGTGTAATAATCTTCACCTAGCCTTCTTCAACTAGCTACTTAGTCTGGGTTGACATAAAACTGAAGTAATTATCCTGCGTCAGCTTCCCAAGTATGATTACTGACATGTGCTAGCATGCTTGACTAGAAAGTTTAATTTTAAGAATTATTATAGGTGTCCTGACTTGAATGCCATAAAATTATTAAACTAATTTTGATTTGTGATTGGAACTGAATTTTCAATAATTTTTGAAATTTTCCTAAATACATTTCTGCTATTCTGTACTATGTATTTAAGTGTAATAGCATTCTCGGCATAGATGATTATAAAATAAAAATATCAGCGAAGTCTGAAAAATGTTAAAGAAGCATAAATGTAATGCTATGAATACATAAATATACAACCTTCGGTATCAAATATGTAGTCAATATTTAATTCTTTTTTGTTTATTTGTTTGTTCTTTGTTTTTATGTTTTGAGACAGGAACTCATGAAGCCCAGCCTGGCCTTTAACAGCTTAAGCAAGGATGGATTTGAATTAACCTTCATGCTTTTACCAAGATTTCATTCTTTATTTTAAAATAAACAAGCACACCACTCTAAGAAATGGTAAAATTATCTATCAATTGTTTTTAAATAGATAGTTTTGTTATTTACTATTAGTAACTGATTAGCATGCCTATATTAAACCTATATAACCAATGTCATGTAGAAATTTCTTGGATAAAAAGGGATGCGGAGCTGAAAAATTAAGAATCCCAGATATAAGGTGCAAGAAGCAAATACCAACATTGGCAGTGGGACATCTAAAGCATTGTTTCCAAGAAATTAAGTCTCAGAATGTTTCATGGAGGTAGAGGGCAGGGTAAGTCAACAGAAGAATGATTCGTAGAAATTTGGTAGGAATTGGAAGTTGTACTATTATCTACTATAAAATTCACACGAAGGTAAGAGCCTTGGCAGTTTATACATCACATTTAAATGAGTTAATATATCGGGAAGTCCATAATTTTGTACGTAGACAAAGTCTTCAATCATCCTGTCTTAGATATGGGTTAGATGATTGACTGCTGATCTCAGCCTGGGCCTAGAAGTGTCTACATTAGTAGACTTAGCAGAAACTAGCTGGTTCAGGCAAATCTGGAAGTGAAAAAGGAAGCGCTGACACGGAAGACTTGAGAGGATTGCCCTGGCATTTTGTTTATAGCAAATCTTCCTTGAAGTAAAATGCTCATTGGGTTGAGATCTGGAGGTTATTTTGAATGAGGGAGATTTTTATGGTACTAGGAGCTGGAGAGCCAAGATTTTATAATATGTAAAATGTGTCAGAAAATTTCCTTAAGGAATCATTCATTTATTTGGCAATGAGTGTTCATTGACTTCTTACTGTGTGCTAACCACTGTGGAAAAACTGACCAAAGCAACTATGATTTCCATTCTAATGCACCATTCAGAACAGTAAAGGAAAGACAGAAACAACAGACAAACCTACAGAGATTTCAAGTTCTAATAAGTGACATGAAAACCGCAGACTAGACTCAAATGATGATAATGATGATGGTGGTGGTGGTGGTGGTGGTGGTGGTGGTGGTGATGGTGATGATGTTGATGATGTTGATGATGGAGAGGGGAAGAAGGTAGAGGATAAGGGAGAGGGAAAAGATGCCAGTCAGCTACTCTCCTGAGTTCTTCTTACACTTCATTCCTCAGGATAATACCCTGAAAAGCATATTGATATGCAAATTAGACAGGTAAAGAAATTGAGATGTAGAAGGTCCAAGTAACTTGTTTTGAGGAGCATAGCTTAATGCTAGCCAAAGCCAGAGAAATGGCGTGTGGTTCTAGAGCAGGCTTTCTTATCTGTTACACCAAGAATGGGGTTGTAGAAATGAATTATAGGGCACATGATCAGGCAAGGCCTCTCTGAGAAGATAACATTTAATAATGGATCTACAGACGGTCTAAGGCTGGCTGCATGGATAAGCATTTATAAATGCCAAGAGATGACCTAACAAACTTCATTTTCTTCAGAATGTTTGCTGGAGATTAGACTAGGAAGGTTTTAGAGAAAAAATAAGAATACTTACAGGGTTATACAAAATAAGGGGAAAAGGCATGAGGCATAGATTAGTATAAGGCCTAGTGGTAACAAAGAGAAATGAGTAACTCTGAGAACTACAACAGTATATCTATAAAACCATATGTCACAAGGATTTACATAGTATTAGGAACTGAGGGTCCTGCCTTGAATAGAATTCTTCTGTGGACTTCCACAATTTCTAACTGTGTCAGATTTTATGACTCCATCAGATATATGTTTTGTTTTGAGCCTGCCTTATCTCATTTTAGGCCTTACCTTGGCATAATGAAAATTAAATTTATGTATAAAAGAAACCAAAGGACCAACACTGACAAACAGTCTTCCATGTGAGCTCAAACAATGCTTGACTGAAGAATGGATCTAGAAAATGATAATGTCTTGGTGCTACACACACACATTTGTTTTACTGTTGACAGGTGAGCCAACTCCAAAATTCAGATCACTCCTTTCTCTAATTCTGTCATTGTTTGAATATATATGTCCCTCAAATTTTACATGTCAGAAGAACTAGCTGGGTCTTTGGAAAGCAATTTAATTGACAAGAACAAAAGTATCACAAATGTGAACAGCAAATTTATAGAAAATTGAATCTTTTAAAAATTAATTTTGCCTACCCATCCTTTCAGCTATCTGGTTTGACAGCCTTTGTCTCCACTGAAAGAAAAGCAGCATAGTATTATCTGTGAAGCAGACAATAACCTTCAACAGATAATGAACCTATCACACCTTGGCCTTGAACTTCCCAGTGGACAGACTGAGAGATATATTTCTATTTCTAATATTTCTAAATTGCCCTGGGCCAGGTATTTTGTCATAATTAGTACAAATGGCTTAAAATAAATTACTTTCCTATCTTGTACTAGGAGTCAGTTATCTATAATTGGGAATCATGATTTTCCTGATCATGAAGAACATAGCAGACTAAACAACTAAGTACATTTTTTTATCTTGTGTCATACCTTGTAACTAATTTCTTCTATGAAGAAAGACTATAGATGCCCTAAACCAGTTGCTAGGAGAGTAGACAACACACATGAAAGTTTGTAGCAAGGCCATTGGCACAGAAAAATGACAGGAAGATGAAAGCCTACTTCATCTGTACAACCTAGGTTTTACAAAGTTCACTGACTATGGGTTCTGGAATTAATTATCACAGAGGTTCTTAATCTCCTTTGATTTCTACATGTTTTCAGACAAGAAGTTAACAATAAGAGATGAACTGTCACTGGGACACTCCCTAGCATTGGTCAGACCTAGGTTACTAATGCCCTGTTTTATTAATCACAGTGGAGCTTTATAACTGGTAAAGAGTACAAAAAGCCTGCTTAAGGCTTCATTACTGCCAACTTGTACATTGTATTCAGTACCTGAGAAACCAAGCCCAATTCTGTAATACAGTATCCCTCCCACAAATCAGCAAGCTTTTAAATAAAAAGATTTTTTTGTTCAGATGAGAGAATAAACCTAGCATTCTGTCTATGGGTGACTGGCTCTGGGGAGGAAAATGAGGACAGTCCCTACTGTCATGTCCCCAGCCCTAGCTCAGCTCTATTTCTAGTAGAGACTATGTGCTAAGCCTTAGAGCAGCCCAGCCTTTACAAATGCCTGGGATCACTGGAGCAGTGCAAAGTCATATCATCTGTCTAAGTCAATTATACTTGGGACTATAACTGAGCCTCCATCAAGCTTATCTCCCCCAGTTGTCCATTAGCTCCACCAGGAGGGGTGTTCTAGCCAGCCATTCTGTAGCTGGAATCTGCACTAAGGTCTCAGAATGCTTTCTTGTTACTAAAAGGACCAAAAGTGGAGTTGACCTGCTCTTTTGTGATCTCCTTCTTCAAAAATGTTTCCCCCAATGGAAAACCGAAAGAATAATCTTAAAGTAATTATTTGGAGGTGGGGAATTTTAGATGAACTTAGGTCATGAAAATAGAGCCTTAGTAATACAGTTAGCACCCTTATGAGAGATTTGATCTCATTATCTCCTGAGACTTACCAAGAAGTTAGCCCCATGCTAACTAGGAACATGACACCTACAGGCCATGAAATATTCCAGAGCCTTACAGATACCTCACAGTTATGTCCAATCTTCAGTCCATGGTCATCTATGCATGCGCATCCCTAGCTAACTATGAATGTAGCCCAATCTAATACCATAAGCTTAAAAAAGACATGAACACTTAAAAAAACAGGAATTTTACAAATAGTTTAGTAATTCTATTTCATGGTTCTCAAATGATAATGTCATGTCACAATTTTAAAATTTTGAACATACCTGTTAATATTTTCTAGGCTCTAAAAATGCGAGAAATAAATCTCCATTGTTTAAAACACTTACTTCAAACAAAGACACTAATGATCACCAATCTTCATGAATGTCTAGACCTCTCTCCTATCAAAATACTTTAGACTCCCACAACAGAATATTTGTTCTTCTAGAAGCCACCAATTTAATAAAATGAATCATTATAAACTACTCATAGCTGAATAATATTTTTAATGATTTAGTTTGTTTAATCACAGAACACTATTATTCATTTAATAGTGTTAGTTAAGTATACTTTTAGATAATATTTTTAGCCCCTGAACTGTGCTTCAAAAATACTAAACCGCCAAGGTAGGAGAACTTGATTCATTATAACAATATAATATGATGATTAAACACTTAGGATTGAAATGAAACTTTAAAAACTGATAATATATGCTGAGGTAGAGATATCTGGTTTAAGTGACAAGCAACATTACCTTAGGTAAGCTACTTAATATTTCTGTCTCCATTCCTTCTTCTCTAAACTAATAATAATATCTACTTCATAAAGGTATTGTAGAATTAAATTAGGCTATAGATATAAAACATTTGACATGTTGCCTGACAAAAATCAATTAAAATTATGGATACTGTCTTCTATTAGACTGTCTTAATTACTTTTTCTATTGCTATGAAGTGACACCATGACCAAGGCAACTTGTAGAAGAAAGAATTTAATGGGATATATAGTTTTAGTTGGTGAGTCCATGAAACATCATGGCAGGGAACATGACAACAGGCAGGCAAACATGCCACTGGAGAAGTAGCTGAGAGCTTACATTTTATCCATAAGCCCAAAGCACAATACATCAATACATACATGTGTGTGTGTGTGTGTGTGTGTGTGTGTGTGTGTGTGTGGAGAGAGAGAGAGAGAGAGAGAGAGAGAGAGAGGAGGGAGAGGAAGAGGGAAAACTAAGAGGCTTTTGAGACCTCACAGCCCATCCATCCCTAGTGACATAACTCCTCCAGCAAGGCCACATCTCCTAATCCTTTTGAAACAGTTCTAAGTATTCATATATATGAATTTATGTGAACCGTTTTCATTCAAACCACAACATAGTCAAATATATTTATTACATTTCAGAGATTTTTTTGTTTGCTTTTAGCTTTTTGAGACAGTGAAACTGACATGGCATTCACTATGTAGTAGAGGATAATCTTAAATTCCTGATCTCCTTGCCTCCACTTCCTGAGTGTTGTGGATTAGAAGTTACTCATGCTGTTTTGATACAGTGTCTATCCATGTAACCCAGAGGCAGAGTGGCCTCAAATACATGATTCTCCTGCTTCAACTTTCCAAGGAGCTGTGATTCTAGACATGTGCCACTGTTCCTAGCAGGTATATTGTTGTAAGATTATTGGTGGCATTTTTAAACATCAAAACTACTTCATGTAATTGTTACAGAAAATTTTACAACTGTCGTAATTCAGAACAACAGACCTTATATGATATATATTTACAAAGTTCCTATTTCCAGTTAAGATCAAATCTGAAGGTTTTGGGTAGACATAATCACAAAAGGGTCACCGTTCAACCCACCACACTGAGAATGTCTATAATCTTCCTCTGCTTCCGTTTCATTATTAGTAAATAAATTGTGAGTTCAACATATTATGGTATATCCAAATATTTCATTCAATCCATAATTTTTATACTTTCTAAGCAAATTATAGTCATGATATACTGATATATAATACATGGAATAAAGTTAGAAGTATCTAGGTTTGTTGTTTAAGCAGATTGGTTTAAAACATGAACAGGCCATAAACTGCCAACTCCTTTTCTGTGCCAGTACTAGTATAAATACTATGATAGTGGGGGTTGAGTTGTCCGTGTATTTTGAATAAGTAATACCTTGCACTGTGGGTGCTTAATAAATGTTTGTCATCATCATTATCATAATTGTATCATAGGTTGCCAGCAGAGATAGCTACTGTTCATTACTGCTCTGTTAGAGGCAGTCTCAGTGGGGGAAGTCAAAGAAGAAGAATGTTCTCCACTTGCCATAGATTGCTCTTGCCATAGAATGCTTAATACAGCAAAATTTGCCTCTGAACAGCATCTATGGGAGTGTTACACTGCTTACCTCTTAACATTCCAACCGGTCACCTGCTACCACACAATTACCATAGCCAAAAAAAAAAAAACCTATAAATACTAAGAATAATGATTAATTTTTTCACTTATGAGAATAAACAGATATGCAGAAAAGCATCCATAAGGTGGCATTAGATTATCTTGGAAGACAAAGACTGCACAAAGTATTTAGACAATGACAAGCTTAAGTCATGAATATACTATATGTGAAGTACTGATGAACTAGCTTCACAGGCATACCAATTAGTGCAGACTGGATAATTCAAAACGACAAAATTCTCTTGTAAATTTGTAAGCTAGAAATCTAAAATCCAATTGCAAAGGCCATGCTCCCTCTGAGGGTTCTGGAAAAGAGCCTGCCCCATGTTTCTCTCTAAGCCTCTGGTACTTCCCATAGTCCTTAGTGGCGTTCTTGTAGCTAAATCACTCCAGTCTCTGCCTCAGTCATCACATGAATTTCTTTCCATCACAGACTTTCTTTGTGTCTCCCAAACTCCTTTTCCTTATAATAACACTACTGTTGCCTGTAGGGTCTATCCTAATCTAATAAATGACTTTAATCAACTTAATTGCATCTGTAAAGATGTCATTTCCTGATAATGCTTAAGTCACATATTCTGAGTAGGTATGGATTTTTATAGCAGAAGATAGGATTCAACTTCCCTATCAATAAATTGACAGCCATATATTTGGCTATGTTCATACCTTTGGGGAAAAACAATGAAAGTTACCTATGAAACTGTGCACCCATATTTAGAATCCTAGAAGCTGTCTGAAAAGTAGAGAAACATTTTATTTTCTCCCTCTAAAATACAAGCCAATGGGACTAGGAAAATGGCTTAGTTTTTAAGAGTAGTACCTATTGCTTTTGAAGGGGACCCTGTTTGGGTTCCCAGTATCCATATGGCTTCTCACAGCTGTCTGTAACTCCAGTTTTAGGGGATATGATGTCCTCCACAGGGAGAAGACACACACACACACATACATGAGCACATGATAAACATGTATATATGCAAGCAAAGAGTCATATATATAAAATAGAAATGATAGGTATTTTTAAAAATTCAAGTCTTGATTTAGGGTTGGTTGCTTGCCCTATGAGAGGCAGTTGAAAAGAAGCAAAAACATTACATGTGACAAAAACTACAGGTAGGTGTCCATAAAACAATAATATATATTCTACATAATTTAATGTAAACATGTTTTGGAAATAATCACTTGTGAAACAAAATTACTATCCTAGAAATGATCTTACCAAACCACAACAGTGAAACCTAGAGTGTGAGGAATTTCCCACACTGCAAATCATCTAAGTGCCCTCCCCTTCAAAGCCTCTATAGAACAGAGAGAAATAAAACCAAAGCTACTGTAAGATTAGTCTCTGGACATTTCACGTGGCAGCCTGTACATTCCAGACTCATTTAAAAACTGAACAGTGTACTGTTCAACTCCTCTGGATCATACATATAGGGAAGTTCACCAATAAGTTTCTCATTATTTTGGACTAATCAACAATGAGCTTTAAGGTTAAGTTGAATAAATGCAATGTTCTTTGTTATACTTTCCTTCTGCTGGAGGTATTCTTTCTACTTTGCTTCAGTGAGACTTGCTCATGTCCCATGTGCTCATGTGGGAAGAAGCATACATCCCATCAACATTACTTTTCTCTACACTAAAATGAAGAGACATGTAGCACAAAAAAAAAAAAAATCAAGAAATTCCCCTTTGGGTGAATCCTTGAATAGTTTCCCCTGTTCCCTCTGTGTCCTTAATGACAGATTGATCTGCCATACCACAAGCCTGCGAAAATCTATCCTCTCTTTCAGCCTCAAACACCTACACTTCAGTAAAGATGTCACTCAAATTAGTAGGATTGTTTCCTATGAACATTAGGCAGGCAAGCAAAAATTCTAGTAGAAGTTTCTCCAAACAACAGCTGGGCATCAAAACCCTACTTCATTTTTTAATTTTTTCACTATTTTTGAGGATTTAATATACATATAAAATGAAATATGATCCTCATTTTTGTCCTTCATCTGCCACTTTATTCTCCCATCTTCACATCTCTTTTTATAGAACCAAGTCCAATTAGTGCTGTCCATGTTTGTGCATGGGTGTGGAGCCATTTACTGGAGCATGGGAAGCCTATTAGTGACCATACCCTCAATAAAGAACTAACTATTCTACCTCCTCCAGCAACTATCTACTGCCAATAGCTCCTTAGAATGGGCCTGAGGATCATCTACTTCTCTGTCAGGATTCTGGCTGGCCAAGCCACACTTTGAAGAAAATATGTAAATCTGATAACTTGGGGGGATATCAGAATAGTCAATTTCTTTAGTTAATCAGACTGATTTCGCTACTTAAGCATTGAAAGGGAACCAAGTAGCTTAGTGGATTTGGATCAGTCTTTGCTATTGGGATTTCATTAGTTCCTTCCAAAAGGGATAGAGCTACCTTGAATAAGGTAGTCAGACTCTCTTATTTATTTGACTACGGTTAAACTGGAACATTGAGATAGGGGATATTTGCTCAGTATAGTCTCTAAATTATGTTGGAGAAGGTAGTTATGAGCTCTGGAATACAGAATCTTTTACATAGGTAATTTAGATAGCCTTTGTACAAAAGTAGCATCCCCCCCCCCAATCTTGCTATAGTTAGGGCCAATCTGGAAGCATGTATGAATTATCTGAATATGCCAAAAATGATAATTTCATATTTGCTATTTTAAAAGCAAACTCAGATTTCTGAGCCTTCTACTCTTGTTTTACAGTTTAGTATGCCTTCTCTTTTGGAATTAGATTTAGTGCTTAGCACCTTTAAAGGCCAATCTGACCATGATACAGATATGACTGGGTCCATTGCTAAAAGATGTTGGAGGAAAAATATATAAAATTTGAAGGTTTAGAGTTGAATAATTATCTCTACGGTCCCATTCCAATTCTCACTGACCCTATCAGAAGCTGAGTGTCTATTTGCAGCAGGTTAGTTGGGGAACTGACATAAGACTCTCAGACTAGTTTCCAGAGAGCAGATGCTAGCTGGTGAGCCCTGATTATCAGGCCATGGCAGGTCTGCCAAGCAGAAAGATCCTGTGGAGAAGCTGTGGGCTGGAGGCTCGTGACTTAGCTGTTATGAGATGGTCCAAGGCTTCAGAACTGCCAGACAGGCACCTGCTCCCAGCATTCAGATTAGCAGAGAAACCAAGCAAACAAACATCCCCATCAACCAGTATTTAACCTCCTGTTGCTCAGAGTTGAGCTTTCCTGATTCACTGGGGATGATGGGAAAAGTACAAAATCGGTAGGGCATGAGTCCTATGTAGGCTAATGCCAAACAGGTTAAAGTTCACTCCCTGAGAACTGCCAGCACAAATCATATTCAACTTCACGATGTGATTAGGGGGTCACATTTCAACCACTCAATCATGACAACGAAGTTCACTGAAATTCTGCATGCCTTTTTAAACAACCAGAGGCTTCAATTTTTACTCCAAGTTCTTGCCTGTCTCCATGTTAGACAAATATGAAAATCCAGTTCAGGATTTTTCTTCCACTGCCATGGATTGAAGTATTAACTCCAGAGTTGGCCCAGCCAGACCATGCATTCATACTTGAATCAAGGCATTCACTTGAAATAATAATGATAATTTAGTAGCAGGGGCTTTCACCTCCAGCCAGCACAGGTAAATTCTGGATTAGTGGTCCTTGTCATTCCTAAATGGACTGCACACCTCCTGCTGCTGGGCCTTCATTAACAAATCTCAGAAGGAAAAAAATTGAAAGGAAATAAACAAGCCACTGGCTGAGCACACACATGATCACAAAACTCCTCCTCCTCTGTTTCTCTTGCCCACTGGGAGTCTCAGCTCATGCTGGGGGCTTTGAGCAGTATTTTCCTCAGTGTCTTTTCATACTTACATCATGTCCAGTTCTTTTCAGCTCTTCCCTCTTCGGCTCCTCTTTCTTTGCCTTCCAGCAGCACAGTGTCATCATCTCCCACAGATTTCTTTTTGTATGCTCTGTCTACAGATACAATTCATGCTAAAAAAAAAAAATAGAGCTCTTCCATCGCCTACCTTTTGCCCTTCCCTCCCAACATGAGCAGCCCCAAATAACAATTCATGCCATTATAGGCATGGAGATCAAGGCATGTGTGTTTCACAATGCCATAATCAGACTGAAAGGACTAACCAGCTCCATTTCAAAAGGGATTCTGCAGAAGGAATTGACATAGGCAGGTGTGCAAGGAGTTCTGAGCTTGGTACCAGCTGTGTGACTTTAACAATTCCATGATAGTTCACTGTACTTCTGTGTTCCCGTCTGTTTAAAAAAAATAAAGACATATTGAAATGCCAGCTACCTACTCATTTCACAGGACACTTAAAGATCAGTTTAGCCAACAGAAAACTTCTACCAAAAGTGTAATTGGCCCTGTAAATCTCCTTGGAAAAGCAGGAAGAATCTTGATTGCAGAAGAAGACTGACAAACTGTGCTTCCGTGATTCAAGTTTGGCTGTCTTCTCACTCCATTCTTTCTCTATAAGTACTATAATCTGGATGTTTGTACTTCCCTCAAAATTTGTATATTAAAGCATTGCCCCATATGTGACAACATTAACTAGCAAGGATTTTAGGAGGTGCCGAAGAAGCAGAGGTAGAGTCTTAATGAATGGGATTAGTGTCTCTATAAAGGGGATTCAAGGAAACCTGTTTATACATCCCATCCTTTGAGGACACACTGATGAGAAGTAGGCCCTCAGCAGACACCAATGTGCTAGCACCCCCAGAATCATGAGAAATAGAGTAAGATATTTAATTGCCTGAATTTCAATCATTCTACTGATGCATTTAAAGACTGTATCTCCAGGCCTGATTCTCTACTCAGCTCTGTTCTCATACATCCAAATGCATGTTTATTGTGTATCTCACATACTCTTCAATGTCCCACAGATATTTCATATGTAACTTATTCCAAATCAGCTTCTCTTGCTCCTTAATTCCTGAGAAGTCTCATTGGCTGTTGACTTATCGTAGTAAGAAACGTGGAGCTTCAGATTTTCCTTATCTCCATCTCTATGTAGTCTACTGCTCTAATGTAAGCCTCTGTCCCTACCTCTTCAGCCCCACTTGAAGGCCATCGTTTTTCACTTCTATTACTGCTGCAGTCTCCTAATGGCTAATGAATCTTCAGTGTTGTTAATCACCCATTGTACACATGTCAGTGGGCTTTCCTGTACCAGCACTATGCCAGCCTTCATTACTATAACTAAGTACCAACTAGTGCCAGGCACTGAGCTAAGATCTCAATCTTATTTCACCCAAACAATAACCCTTTGAGTTACATGCTATTAATATCACTATTTACAGAGGAGGGAGATAAATTTAACAGCTAATTTCAACTCAACTGCAAGTCCACCAACTCCATAGGCTATGTCCTTCCCAAATGCATTACAATGCTTCCCTTTATCTATTAGCACCTCTAAGGTTCTTCATTGGAATTATTTGGTCTTTCTGTTCTTTCTAAACTACATCTTTAAATTTATTTATTTATTGTTTTTTGTTTTTGCTTTGGTTTGGGGGGTTTGAGACAGGGTGTCATATGTATCTCTGGCTAGTGTAGTATCAAATAGGCTGGCCTTGAACTCACAGAGGTCTTGCCTTCCTCTGTCTCCCAGGTGCTGGTCTTAAAGGAATAGTCACTAGATCCATCTCTACACTGTTTTGAACACAGGCAACATAAATGAAGCAGTTCACTCCTACATCTCCAGACCTAAGCATAGTGTCTGTCATCTTCTGGGTCAGTGCACAAACACCAAATGAAAGTTTTGACCAATTTAAACCCATCAAAGAATGTTCTCCAGGAGTTCACCTATCTCCGCCGTTCTTACTTCATGTTCTTACTAGGGCAATAGTTCACAAATCTTGGCCAACATGAGTTGTATTTTGTCTCTATAACCTGGGAGAAAAGTATCAGACTTGTTTTGCTGACTCTTTCACCATTTCTTTCGTGATAGTCCAAGATTATTTTCAAGCAGATGGATTTTCTTGCCTTGTAAAAGTTTAACTGAGTTCCAGCATAACCAAGAATGCAGCTGAGATTACTTGAGTCCTAGTTACCACTAAGACAAAAGACTAAAGGGTGGGTCACTTCAAACCTAACCAATGTAAGATGCTACTCAGAGAAAACCAGGCTCATCAAATACTGTACATTTTAACCAATAGAATTTGGCCACAAGGTACCATTTTGTTTAATGATGCATGACATGCTCTTGGCACTTGAACTCTAATAAGGACTGTACAGGCACTTGGCAGTGCACATTCTACCAAGGGGTTTTGACAGCTAGAAAGCAAACAAAAGGACAATTTAAATGTAACATCACATTTACTCTGGCTGTCACTCAAGTATCTACCAGCAATCTGACACCAAATCAATAGTATTATGGTTCATTGAAGTTGGATCAATGACTTCACGAAGTTTCAGAGCAGCAGCAGCACAATAGCAAACTTCATGTCTCCTGTCTATTATTACAAAGGATGCAAGCACTGTCTGGCATCTCTGAGTGCCAAAGCCTTAGCACACTTCTGCCTGAAGACTCTGGGAATCATGGCATATGCCAGGACATATTCTCCCCATATCTTCCTTCTGTCCTGTTCCCTCCCCCTTCAGGCACTAACTTGGAAAACATTTCACCCATCTCTATGTAAGAACAAGGGATAACCCATCTTACAGAAGCTCTGTGAGGGAAGTGGTGGCTCACAGCCATCCATTGGACTGAGCACAGGGTCCCCAATGGGGGAGCTAGAGAAAGGATCCAAGTAGCTGAAGGGGTTTGCAGCTCCATAGGAGGAACAACAAAATGAACTAGCCAGTATTCCCTGAGTTCCCAGGGGCTGAACCACCAGCCAAAGAGT
Organism: Mus pahari; assembly: GCF_900095145.1. NCBI lineage: Eukaryota > Metazoa > Chordata > Mammalia > Rodentia > Muridae > Mus > Mus pahari. Next base: position 112,822,774 of record NC_034613.1, read on the forward strand.
ACACATGGAGGGACTCAAGGCTTCAGCCACATATGTAGCAGAGGATGGCCTTGTCAGGCATCAATGAGAGGAGAGGCCCTTGGCCTTGTGAAGGCTCAGTGCCCCAGTGTAGGGGAATTCCAAGACAGGGAAGCAGAGTGAGTGGGTTAGGGGGGGGTGGCATAGAGGGATTTTCGGAGGGGAAATGAGGAAAGGGGATAAAATGTGAAATGTAAATAAAGAAAATATCTAATAAAAAATGAAAAACAAAAAAGAAGATCTGTGAGGAACCATGACCAGAGTGCAAGATCCCAGAGAAAACACCATTTGTTTTTTCACGTTTAAGACACGGTCTTGCTTTGGCTTGCCTGGAATTCCCTATGGAGTCCATGCTGCCTTTAACTCCCAGAGATGTACCAACACTGGTTCCAGTTTGGGAATTTTCAAGTGTCTCCCAGTCCCATAAACAGTTATGGTTTAATTTTTCTTGACCCAGTGACCAACCAGTAGACACTTTTTTTTGCAACTGATAGAGTGCATTCCTGAAGCAGCCACTTTCCAGGGTTCCCCCCCCCCTACAGGCACATTTCCTCATGACACCCAAAGTTTATTCATGTGTCGCTTTTCAGACATTTCTACAGCAGAATGTGTTCTTTTGGACATCAGAAGGACTAAACAAATGTGACGTCCCAAGAAAACTAAATGAAGAAAAAACATAATTTTCAAATGCCCCTCCCACCCCAGTAGCCTGGAGAAAGGTACCCAGGAGTGTAATAAAGTTGAAAACCATCTAGTCATAGGCCAGAGCAGCACTAGATGGGGACCTCAGACAGGGGAATCTATTGATTTCAAGGCTCAAATGAATTTCTCCCCCGTGCCAGAGCACCTATTGCACTCACCAACCTAGCCAAAGGCCTGCACATCAATGAGATGAGGATGAATTATTGAAAAGCTTCTGTATAAAATGCTGCACTCTGCCATTTCCTACAAATCAAATTATCGAGGGAGATATTTGATTGTAAACATATTTAGAAAATGATTTCATTGTCGTTAGGTTGGTTTTGCTTGCTGCCTTCCCCCCTTCAAATTTCGTTTGCATTCAAGTGCTACAAAGTTAAAAAGGTCACACACACACACACACACACACACACACACACACACACACACACATACAGGCACACACATACACCACTCCCAAACAGGAGCTTGCACACTGGCTACAAAAGCAAATAAATTCAATCAGCAAAAATGAGAACCTATTATAAGCAATAGAAAATCCTTTAAATCATGTCTAACATCCTTAAATCAGAATTGCCTCCTCCTTACCCAGGGCACTAACACACAGTTATCCTGAAAACAGATGGGTTTTGTTTGTTTGATTGATTGATTGTTTTAACGTGAAGAGACCTAAATTCTATGTATAGTTCCCAAACTGCAGACCTAACAGTGTTAAGCAGGTTCCCCTGTTAGTGCAAGAAAAGTTCTCAATTTCAGTCCCAGCTCACCTTCAGAGACTATGTGTGGCTCTAGAGATGGACTTGTGGCTCCTCCCTGCTCTATGTTCTACTCAGAGGCACAAAAGCCCACTCAGCTAAGGCTAAGGAGCTTCTGTTTCTTGCCGCCTTGGGCAGAATAGTCTTCAGAAAAAAAAAAAAAAAAAAAGGCATCAGATGACCCAAAGGCCAAATTGCTTCTATTGAGACACTTGCTTAATGGCATTCAACTGGGTTGCCATTGCCTAAAGGAGCCTCTCAGCAATGCCTTTGGCTGTAAGCACTTAAAAAATAACGAAAAGATGTGGACTTACCTGCTGAGAAATTGGCGCCAAGGAGAAGAATCTAGTAGGAAGGGTGAAGGACACATTACTTCAATAACCATTCTTTATTTTCAACTACATATTCAATGCTTGCCATACAGCAGATACTGAACCTATCACAGCGCTATAAAGTCCCATCATCAGATCTCCATAGCCCTCAGATTCAATGTCAACCTTTGTAGAATAATAGGAAAGCACATATGAGCTGTTGCTGTATCTTGGAATTTGATCTATTAAAAGGCTCAGTAGATAAAGTGCCTGCTGGGCACGCTAGAGGACCTGACATCAGATCCCCAGCGCCAATGTAAAAACCTGGGCATGGTAGCAAGTTTCTATAATGCCAGGACGTGGGGAGGGGAGGGTGGGTGGAGTCTGCAGAGACAAACAGATCCTAGGCTCTTACTGCCCTGCTAGTCCAGCTGAAATAACAAACTATAGGTTCAGTCACAGACTCTGTCTCACAAAGTAAGGTAGATTGCTGTAGAGGAGTTGACCTCTGGCTGGCCTATGTACATGCATACATACATATGTATGCCACACATACAAACAAGCCTACAGTGAGAAATAAATACAAAATAAATAATTAAAAAATTTAAATGAACCTTTACACAAATGAATTGACATCTCCTTTGGTACAAACTTATTGAGTGTTCACTCTGTCAAGTACAATGAACAATTAGAATAGGGATAAGACAGGGGATCAAGAGCAGGGAAATTACCCTTTTTCCAAGTCATATGACTAAGATGCCAATGAGGATATTAGAAGACTAAAACAGACAGAAAGCCCAGTATTCATTCACCAACGTGTTTTAATTACAATTAAATATGACTACTTACATATCAATTATAGTTATTAATTTTCCTTTTAAAAATAGTTGTCTCTCTCTGCACTCAATTCAGTACTGAGCAATAGTGGAAAGTAGAAATAATGGCTTATTTGATAATAACCATTAATTGAGGACCTACAGTATGTCAGGTTCTGGGCTAAGTGAGTATTTTTACAGCTTTTCAACTGAACTCTCAAAAGAACACTGCATCTCAAATAGTCTGGTACATGATAATTTACAGAGGTCATTTTATATATAGGAAGTGCTATCATCTAATAGCTAACAATGCCTTATATGAAACTTAAATTAAATGAACATCTTGCAGATAAGTACAACTTTAGGAAACATTACTATTTTGTATTGTTTATCATAATCGTTTTTCACATTCTTGGTAACTGTAAGAAGTGTCAGTACCTATTAAAGTTCCACAAGGGTCTGGAGAGATGATTCAATGGTTAATGCTGCTTTGACAGATAAGGGCTCAGTCCCCAGCATCCATATAGCAGTTCAGAACTTTCCAAAACTCCAATTTCATGGTATCTGCCACCCCTTTCTGGTCATCAGGAACATCTGACATGCACACAGTTCACACACATGTACGCAGGCAAAACATTTATACATATAAAATAAAATAACACCAATATATAGGATTGGAGAGATGATGGCTCAGCAGTTAAGAAAAATTGTTCATTTCCCCAGCACCCAGGTAGCAGCCCATAAGTGCCAGGCGATCAAATGGCTTCTTCTGGCTTCCATGGGCAATGCATGCACATGCTGCACATGCACATACACATGTAGGCAAACACTTACATGCACAAATAATATACACATAAAAATTAAATTAAGTGTAAAAACATTTAAAAGGGGGAGCTGGAGGGATGGGTTAGCGATTAAAAACTCTAGCTGTTCTACCAGAGGTTCCAGGTTCAATTCCCAGCATCCATGTAGCAACTCACAATGGTCTGTAGCTCCAGCTCCAGAAGATCTGAATATCCCCACAGTAATGCACATAAGATAAAATTAGACAAAGAAAAACATTAAAAAGTACAAAACAGTATGCTAATGACTTGTCATGCATCATCTATCTTATACAACAGCACCCTGTGAGGTGTTACTATCCCTATTTCACAAGAAGGAACTGTAAGGCATAACTGATGAATTAACTTGTCCCATACATAGTGAAAGGCAAAGTCAGTACTCAAAATCATCTGACTAGTTCAAGTTCTCTCCAGTACCTTTATTTCTAGGTCACTAAATTTTACTTTCCATTTTGGTTGGAAAAACAAATGGCCATCTTGCTGAAAGCAATCTACAGATAAAATGCAATCCCCATCAAAATTTCAACTTAATTCATTTGGAGTAACAAAAAACCCAGGCTAGCAAAAACTATTCTCAACAATAAAAGAACTTCTGGGAGAATCACCATCCATGACCTCAAGCTGTACTAGAGAGCAATTGTGATAAAAACTGCACGGTATTGGTATAGTGACAGGCAGGAAGATCAATGGAATAGAATTGAAGACACAGAAATGAACCCACACACCTATGGTCACTTGATTTTTGACAAGGGGGCTAAAACCATCCAGTGGGGAAAAAGGCAGCATTTTCAACATATGGTGCTGGTTCAACTGGCGGTTATCATGTAGAAGAATGCAAATTGATCCATTCTTACCTCTCTGTACAAAGCTCAAGCCCAAGTGGATCAAGGACCTCCACATAAAACCAGATACACTGAAACCAATAGAGGAGAAAGTGGGGAAGAGCCTCAAATACTTGGCTACAGGGAGAAAGTTCCTGAACAGAACACCAATGCCGTATGCTCTGAGAACAAGAATTGACAAATGGGACCTCATAAAATTTCAAAGCTTCTGTAAGGCAAAGGACACTGTCAATAGGACAAAACAGCAACCAACAGATTGGGAAAAGATCTTTTTCAATCCTACATCTGATAGAGGGATAATATCCAATATATACAAAGAACTCAAGAACTTAGAATACAGGGAATCAAATAACTCTACTTAAAAATGGGGTACTGAGCTAAATTCTCAATTGAGGAATATGGAATGGCCAAGAAGCACCTAAAGAAATGCTCAGCATCCTTAGTCATCAAGGAAATGCAAATCAAAACAACCCTGAGATTCCACCTCACACCAGTCAGAATGGCTGAGATCAAAAACTCAGGTAACAGCAGATGCTAGTGAGGATGTGGAGAAAGAACACTTTTTTTTTCAAGACAAGGTTTCTCTGTGTAGCCCTGGCTGTCCTGGAACTCACTCTGTAGACCAGGCTGGCCTTGAACTCAGAAATTCACCTGCCTCTGCCTCCCAAGTGCTGGGATTAAAATCGTGTGCTACCACGCCCGGCTAAAAGAACACTTTTTTTTGTGTGTGGGATTGCAAGCTGGCACAACCACTGTGGAAATCAGTCTGATAGTTCCTCAGAAAATTGGACATAGTAATACCTGAGGACCCAGCTATACCACTCCTGACCATATACCCAAAAGATGCTCCAACAAGGACACTATGTTCATAGCAGCCTTATTTATAATAGCCAGAAGCTGGAAAGAACCCAGATGTCCTTCAACAGAGGAATGGGTACAGAAAAGTTGGTACATTTACACAATAGAGTACTACTCAGCTATTAAAAACAATGAACTCATGAAATTCTTAGGCAAATGGGTGGAATTAGAAAATATTATCTTGAGTGGGGTAGCTCTATCACAAAAGAACACACATGGTTTGCACTCACTGACAAGTGACTATTATCCCAAAAGCTCAGAATACCCAAGATACAATTCACAGACCACATGAAGCTAAGGAAGAAGGAAGACCAAACTGTGGGTGCTTCAGTCCTTCTTAAAAAGGGGAACAAACTACTCAAGGGAGGAAATATGGGGACAAAGTTTGGAGCAGAGACTGAGGAAAGGCCATCCAGAGACTGCCCCACCTGGGGATCCATCCCATATTCAGACACCAAACCCAGACACTATTGCAGATGCCATAGTGCTTGCTGACAGGAGCCTGATAGGGCTGTCTCCTGAGAGGCTCTGCCAGAGCCTGACAAATACAAAGGTTCGCAGTCAACCATTGAACGGAGCACAGGGTCCCCAATGGAGGAGTTAGAGAAAGGACTGAAGGAGCTGAAGGGATTTGCAACCGATAGGATGAACAATATCAACCAACTAGACACCCCCCAGAGCTTCCAGGGACTAAACCACCAACCAAAGAGTACACATGGCGGGACCCATGGCTCCAGCCACATATGTAGTGGAGAATGGCCTTGTGGGACATTAATGGGGGGAGAAGCCCTTGGTCCTGTGAAAATGTGATGCCTGAGTATAGGGGAATGCCAGGGTGGGGAGGTGGGAGTGAGTGGGTGGGTGGGTGAGCGCCCTCATAGAAGCAGGGGGATAAAGAAAAAAAAAAACAATTCAACAAATGTTAAATATATGGTGTGAACAACTTGTTTGCAAGTTGGTGATTGTGAACAAGTCATTTAACAAGATGTTTTCCTCAAGTATAGTAGGGAGAATAACTAACCTATGAATATTAAATGGTGATTATGATAAACAAGTGAAATATGTAAGGAACATATTTGAATTGTACCCCAATCTTTAAAGGTCATAAAAGTCGTGACACATGCATTAACCAGTAAGATGCAGCTATTCCATTAACCAGATGCTAAAGCACCTCTCTCTGTACACTTGTCCGTGTACGGTCTTTAGGACTAATGCCTCCATAGCCAAACCAAGGAGGAGGAAGAAGATAGAAGGGGGAGGGAAGAGAAGCCTGAGACCTTAGCACTTTCTATTCCCTCTGCCTGAAATGCTCTTCCTCTAGAATCTCCCATACTCGTGATAATAACCATGAAGAAAACAGAATTACTGTGTCTCCTGTTCTTATTCTTTATAATTTTAGCTTTTATGATGCTTATCATTACTTGCAATTATCTCACTTATACTTTTGTGAGTTGTTTTTGTTTGTTTGGTTGGTTGGTTGGTTGGTTAGTTGGTTGGTTAGTTGGTTTAGCATTTTTGTCTATCTGTACCCATTATATTTTCCTCCTGATCAGTCACTTACCTGTCTCTTCACTACTGCATCCTCTGTTTCTTGAGTAGAGCATGGAACATGAAGATATTTACTAAGTGCCTTTGTAACAACTATAATATAAGCACATGCAATGGAACAAGTATTACATTGGATTTGTAATACGAGTCGATATGATCACACAAAGTCAAAATTCAAAGGAGGAAGCAATTAATATGAGGGGACTATCAGATGGGCATGAACTCAAGTTCCTTGTTGGGCAATGTGAGCATTTGAATGAGTAAAGGACAGCCACCAAGGCAAACACTTGCCAGCAGGGGAGGGTAAATACAGGGTTGAGTATGCTTTGGCCCAGAACAGTTGACAACCCAGTCTTCTGAAGGCATAAAGCTGGGGGGAAGAACATAAAGAATCCCTGATTGGTAAGTCTGGAATTTAAGGAGATTTTTTTTCAGAGAATTAAACGCTTTTTAAATAAGTAAAACAGGAGTTTGTGCTGCATTGTCTTATATCAATGTGACACAAGCTAGAATTATCTGAAAGGAGGGAACTTCAATTGAGAAAATGTCTCCAAAAGATCTAGATGTAAGGCATTTTCTTAATTTTCTTAATTGATGGGAGAGGACCCAGCCCATTGTGGACTGTGCCATCCCTAGGCTGATGTCCCTGGGTTCTATAAAAAAGCAGACTGAGCAAGCCATGTGGAGCAAGTCATGGAGAGCAAGCCAGTAATCAGCACTTTTCCATGGCCTCTGCATCAGCACCTGACTCCAGGTTCCTGCCCTGTTGACTGTTTACTGTCTGGACTTCTTTCAATCATGGTCTGTGATGTGGAAGTGTAAGCCAAGCAAACCCTTTCCTTCCCAACATGCTTTTTTGTCATGGTGTTTCATCACAGCAACAGAAACAATAAGACAGAGTTGTCAGAGAAGCACACCATCACTTTATTTTCTTCAAGATCATTATCATTGGCATAAGAAACTCTAGAAAAAGCATAATAGGTGAAGAGAAGAGCAAATATTTAGAACCCAGACCTTTATTTGGTAACAATATGGAATCTGACAATGAGGAACTCCCTTCTCCTCCCTTTCATGTGTGTTGTATACTATCAGACATGCTGCATCTTAATCTGCTCTCTAATTCCTCCACTATATCAAAAACTCATTTATAGAAGCAGTTCTCAGAACAAATCTACATGTAACATTAATCCCAGCACTTGGGAGGCAGAGGCAGGCAGATTTCTGAGTTCTAGGCCAGCCTGGTCTACAGAGTGAGTTCCAGGACAGCAGAAAAACCTGTCTCAAAAAAAAACCAAACAAACAAACAAACAAACAAAAACCAAAAATCCCAAACAACAACAACAACAAAAAAACCAATTTCTTTCTTTCTTTCTTCCTTTTTTATTTTGTATAGCTAAAATTACTGAATGCATCTTTAGATAGCCCCATCTTGGTGGTATTTTCAATAGGCACTATTCTTGCCTGATACAGTTTGGTGGCTGTAAACCATGGAGGAAATTTAAAGCAGGTTGTTGTATGGGAATGATATGTTTTTTTCCCTTTTCGTCTTCAATTGTCTCTGATGAAGCTTATATGAAAATAATTGTTGTTCTGTTAACTGAACACCACTCTGTAATTGAAAAAAAAAAGCTCATGTAGTTATTTTGTTGACATTCTAAGTGCTTCTATATAAATATATGTTTTTAATTAAACAAACAAAAAACTACATGATAAGGATTATCTTCACAACACAGATGAAGAAACTGAAGTTAAGAAGTAACTTGCCTAAATGTACAAGATTCATCCAGAGAAAGGAATTATTAGACAGGAAAACCCCTCTCTTCTGCATCTTCCCCTTCTATAGTTAACTTCATGCAGATTTATTAACTAAAAATTGTGCTGCTGCTGAACAACTCCACTGTCAGGTAGAGTAGACCCAGAGAATTTCTTGCCACTGTTAATTCTTCAAACTTACAAACATGCTCACGTACAGAAGTTCTCCTGATTCATTTAAATTGGCCATGTCCTCCAGCAAAAGAAGTTCAAAAATAATGGCTGATCCACTTCAGAACTCTTGAAATATGCCATTTAAGAAACTGTGGCCAAGACAGGCTGCCTTTGCACCTTCCATGAAACAGCTAGTTAGCATTGCATTTCTGCAGAATACCAGGTCCTTTCCCAGAAGAAAGTGCAAGTTAGCAACATTGCCAAATGTGGAAGAATCAAAGTCTTTCCCTATGGATGCTGCTAAATGTGCTCAGCCAAAAACTGCAGTGAAGTATACAGGTGTCACCAGAAAAGTCGGAAATGAGGTCTGTAAATTTGAGGGCTATGGAAGGTGCCAGAAATAATAATAGAATCTTCTCGGGTCTATTGCTGGGAGTGCAGAAGAGATGTGAGTCTGGTGAGAAACAGCATATGTATTAAACCTTTAGAGATAGGGACTTCTCCAGTGGAGCCAGTATATGAAGCAAATGAGGGAAGGTGCCCTGGATGCCATCGTCATTGTAAATTATTTCTGCCAGTTGGTTATTGTTTATACAACAAGATCGACTTGTGATCCAGATGGTAGTAACACTAACACATTGCACTTCAAACATTAACATGATATTGGGTAGAGGAGTCATTCAAGTATGGGTTTGTTTAACTGTTGAACTGATAAGAACACTGAATCTAACCAAAAGGCCAACCGGTGATTATATAACTGCTGTAACACAGGTAAGGTCAAGAGTTTTCATTCAGAACACACAGACTTCATTTGTTGGCTTTCTATAAGCGGTCAATGGAACATAGTATTCCTGTCATAACACTTTATTTTCAGAAAACTCTGGGGAAGCCTAGCTATTCCAGGGTATGGGTGATTTCAGGGCTCAGAGGCAGATGAATTAGGCTTACAGTGTAATAGAACATGCTTTGGCTCTTCATTGGACCATTCCCCAGGTGACTTCTCTAGTTTCTGCAAAATGAATTAGGCCACTTAATTAGTGCTCCGGTTGCCTCTTAAGCCTTTAAAAAGATCAGCAAAAATATAACTGGTATCGTGCAAGATATGCACTGAATTAACAAGGGAACGCTTGAAGGAAGTTGCTATACATAGCCGCAAAACTAGATTCTCCCTACTTGGTAACTTTATCTCATTTATACTTGCATCTACCACAGGAATGGATTTAGTGCCTGCCCCCTGAAAAGGTATTTATGTTTCTTATAACCGCATTGAAAAGAAGTCATAGGAACAATCAATTGCAAAAATATTTAACTGAGCATGTCACATCCTCACTCTATGTGGGGCACCAAGCCATTGAACTCATGCAGCTATTAATTTGAAAACTGAAGCTACCCAAGGCTCCCTAGTAACAGAACAGGTGACTAAACTGCCAGCCATACTGACTACATTTGCATCACCACGGGAGCTGATACCATAATGTTAATAGAAACTTTTGGAAGTCTTGCTTTTAGATATCATCATCATCATCATCATCATCATCACCACCACCATCATCACCACCACCACCACATCATCATCAACAGCAGCACTCAGGAAGAAGCTTGAAGAACTTCATTAGCATTTAAAAAGGAAACCACAGGTCAAGCAAACTGTAAGCCTGAGTAGTTGCTGGGAGGAGAAAGATGGAGAAGAGAAAGCCATGCCTTTTGATTTCACCATGGAGATTAGAATGAATGAAAAACAAAAACAAAAACAAAAAGACCAGAGAAATTGTACTTGGGCTATGGCCAGTATCGAAAAACAGAGACAGAAAAGAGGAAAAGGGAGAAGTGGGATCTTTCTGAGCAGACCTAATCAACCCTTAAGGTAGCTCCTGAGCAACTAGAGAGAGCATGGCGTCAGTAAAGGCAAGTCCATTTTCTCATTAAGAAGCTAAGGATGCCTCCCATCTGTGCAGTATGGCATTAGATGACTCCACCTTCCCGAGGAGCAGGCACTCAGCCAGGTGACTGGCATGCTCAACTGGATTAGCTCTTTTATGTTTTGAGTAGTTTGCAATTCCAAATCTCCATGTAGGCCCAAGGTAGATTATATTTTCTGAACCCAAAGGAAGTGGCTTTCCCTTAATGGGCCTTAATAGGGCTTTCATCAGTGCTACGGTAAGAAGGCTGTTTGGCTTTTGTTTGTTTGTTTGTTTGTTTGCTACAAATACAAATTCTTTTAGAAAGAAGCAATCTTGTATCCTTAACTTACCTGGGTACATTGAGGCCCACAGAGACTGGACCATCAACCAGGGATCATGCAAGGACCTAGTCTGCCTAGACTTTTGTAGCAAAGGCGCAGCTTGGTCTTTATGTGGGTCCCCTAACAAGTGGAGCAGTGGCTATCTTTATCTCTGTTCCCAGCCATTGGATCCCCTTCCCATACATAGACTGCCTGCTTGGGCCTCAGTGGGAGAAAATGTGCCTAGTCCTACTAGGACTAGATGTCCCAGGGTGGTGTGGTACCCAAGGGGTCTCCCCTTTTCCACCAAGGGGACACTGGAGCAGGGAATTTGTAAGGGTAGGACTGAGAGAAGAAGAGGGAGGGGGCTGTGATCTGGATGTAAAGTAAATAAAAAATTAATTATTGAAAAAAGGAAGCAATCTGCCCATCTTTTGGTCAATAACTGACTGACTCATTTTCAATGATAAAAACCATCATGTGGCCTCTGACATTGTTCAAGTAAATTTTCTAACCTTGAATTAGTTTTATAAATTCGATCATACTAGCAAACTATTCTGATTCAAAAAACACAATTAGGGGTTAGTGATGGCTCAGTAGTTAAGAGCAGTGACTGCTCTTTCAGCAGTCATGAGTTCAGTTCCCACCTACAATGGGATCAGATGCCCTCTTCAGGCATGCAAACACACATACACTCATATATATATAATACATACATACATAAATCTTTTATATAAAAAAGGAAAAAGGCAAATAACAAAAGCCAAGAAATGTATTCCATGCCTCTTCAATAATCATAACTATAATTCTTGCTTTATAGTTGAGAGCATGCTTTCAGTGAAATATTTCCTAACCACAAACTTTCCCTAGAAACATCTATTTTTGTATTTTACATTTATTATATGTGTAGGATCTTTTGCCTGCATACATGTCTGTATACCACATGCATGTGTGGTGCCCATGGAAGCCAGAAGATGGCATTTGATCCACTGGAACTGGAGTTATAGGCCATTGTTAGCCACAATGTGGGTGCTAAGAATCAAATCCAGGCCCTCTGGAAGAGCAGCAAGTGTTCTTTCCCCTCCAAAATATAACTTGTCTAACTTTATTTATTTCTTTTTATCTTATCTTTTCTCTTTTATTAAAAGTAGTTTTTCCCTCTTATAGCATTTCCCTCTGATTATCATTTCCCTCTTTCTACTCCTCCCAGTTCTTCCCCACCTCCCCTGCCGTATGAATCCACTCCCTTTCTGTCTCTCAATAGAAAACAAACAGGCTTCTAAGGGGTAGTAATAAAATAAACTATAATCATATAAAATAAGATAAAAACAAATGGTAACATTGAAACTGGACAAAGCACACAAAAGCAAAAGAACCCAAGAGAAGGCACAAGAATCAGACACTCATTTGTTTTCACACCCAGTATTCCCATAAAAACACCAAATGGGAAACCATTAAACACACACACACACACACACACACACGACCTGCAGACCCATGCAGGCCCTGTGTATGCTGCCTCAGTCTCTGTAAGTTCATATGAGCTTTGATCATGTTGATTTTACAGGGTTTTGTTTTCTTACTATCCACCATCCCCTTTGACTCTTACACTCTTTCTGCCTCCACTTCCACAGGGTTACTTGAACCTTAATGGAGACATCTTGAGGGATTTGATGGAGACATCTGTTTAGGACTGAGTGTTCCAAGGTCTCACTTGCTATGTGATGTCTGGCTGTGGGTCTCTGTATTTGTTCCCATCTGCTACAGGAGGAAGCTTCTCTGATGATGAATGGATCTATGAGTAGAGCAGAATGTTGTTAGGTATCATTTTATTGCTACTTTTCTAATTTCTAGGTCATCAGGATTTGGATTTTTCCTGGATCATCAAACTATATTCCCAGTCTATCTAGTATCAGGTTCTTGGCCATCCTAGCAGTATTGGCTGTGAGTTCAATCTCATTCAGTAGGCCTTAAATCAAATCAGATCTTGATTGGTGACTCCCATAAGCTTTGTGCCACTATTACACCAGCATATCAAGGGATTTATAGCTGAGTTCATGCTTACCTTTCCTTTGGTAGCATTCAGAGTACCTTCCAGTTCCATAAACTAAAGGCTCTAGGTAGGCAACAGCTGGATTTCTCTGTGTTCAATGAATTATATGTGTTGTCTTCAGCAATGGAAATGGGAGCAAGTGCTCTTTACCACTGAGCCATCTCTCCAGTCCAGAAATATCTTTCTTTCTTTTCTTCTCTTTTTTATTAGATATGTTCTTTATTTACATTTCAAATGTTATCCCCTTTCCTGGTTTCCCCTCCAAAAACCCCCTATCCTGTCCCCCCTTCCCCTGATCACCAACCCACCCATTCCCATTCCTGGTCCTATACTTGGGCCTAGAGCCTTCACAGGACCAAGGGCCTCTCCTCCCATTGATGACCAACTAGGCCATCCTCAGGTACATAAGCTGCTAGAGCCACGAGTCCCTCCGTGTGTTTTCTTTGATTGGTGGTTTAGTCCCAGGGAGCTCTGCGGTTACTGGTTAGTTCATATTGTTGTTCCTCCTAGGGGGCTACAAACCCCTTTAGCTCCTTGGGTCCTTTCTCTAGCTCCTCCATTGGGGACAGAAACACCTTTCTTAATAAAATAAATTTACATATCTACATGCAATAGAAAAAATACAATGTACTTGTCCTCTAAATTTGGACCAATGGTTTATGAAGGAATATAGAATTCTGGCTATCATTTGTACATGGCTTGAGCATGTTCCCTAAGCATTTGCACTTTGAAAGCTTAGCACCCAATGTGGTGAAGTGAGAGGTGGAACTTTCTGTTTTCTTTTCATTTTATTTTACTTGTTCACTTTACATATCACTCACTGCCTCCCTCCCAATAAACCCTTCTCCCATCCCCCTCCCATTTTCCTCTGAGTGGTTGGGGGGTCCCTCTGGATATCTCCATACCTGGCACTTCAAGTCTCTGTGAAGCACTTCCTCTCCCATTGAGGCCAGACAAAGAACATATCCCACATATAGGCAACAGCTTTTAGGATAATCCCCATTCCAATTGTTTGGGACCCACATGAAGACCAAGCTGCACATCTGCTACATATGTGCAGGGAGGACTAGGTCCAGCCCATGTATGATTTTTTATTCGTGGTTCAGTCTTTGAGAGCACCAAGGGTCTAAGTTAGTTGATTCTTCTGGTCTTTCTGTGGAGTTCCTATCCCCTTTGGGGGCCCAAAATCCTTCCTCCTAGTCTTCCTTAAGAGCCCCCAAGCACCATTCACTGTTTGGCTGTGGGTTTCTGCATCTGTTTGAGTCAGCTGCTGGGTGTAGCCCCTCAGAGGACAGCCATGCTAGACTCCTGTCTGCATGCATAACAGAGTATCATTAATAGTGTCAGGGATTGGTGCCTGACCATGGGATGGGCAGATTATTTGTTGGCCATTCCCTCAGTCTCCCTTCCATCCCCTGCCCCTGCATTTCTTATAGACGGGATAAATTCTCTGTAGAAAGTTTTGTGGGTGGGTTGCTGTGCCTATCACTCTATTGGGGTTCCTGCCTGGCTACAGAAGGTGGACTCTTTATGTTCCACATCCCCAATGCTGTGAGTCACAGCTAAGGACACCCCCATTGATTCTTGAGTACCACCTTTATCCCAGGTCTGTCTCATCCTGGAGATGCCCCCTACCTTCCCACCCCCATCAGTTGCAGATTTCCATTCATTCTCATGGCCATATGGCCACCCCTGCAGTCCCTCCCCACATTGATCCTAACTCCCCCAATTCCCCTCCATATTCCCCCTCCCTCTCAGCTCCCTCCCTCCATCTGCCTTTTATGACTATTTTACTCCCCCTTCTAAGTGAGATTAAAGCATCTTCACTTGTGCCTTCCCTATTGTTTAGCTTCTTTGGGTCTGTTGAGTGTAGCATGTGTGTCCTGTATTTTATGGCTAATATCCACTTATAAGTGAGTACATACCATGCATGTCCTTTGGGGACTGGGTTAAAAAGGTGGAAATTTTAAAAATCTGAGCCTACTGAGATCTAGCTAGGTCCATAGGAATGCACTTAGGATGTATTAAGGTAGTTTCCTCAGGGCTTTGAATCAGTTCTCAAGAAAACAAGTTATAAAAAAAAGCCTTACCTTCTCTTTGGCCCCTATATATCTCGCTGTCTCCCAGAAAACCTCAACATAGCTAAAATGAGATCAGATCCAGGTTCATAGGTGTTTAGAATTATGAGCTCAATAAACCTCTCTTGTTAAGAAGTTACTCAGGCTCTGGCATTTTGTTATAGTAAGAGTAAACTGAGTAATGACATAAAGAATACTGTTCAATATAATTGGATGCTGTTGAGGCTGTTAACCATGAACTTCTTTCACATTGTACTTGTAGAAATAGTGAAAATTGAACAGACTACAGCAAAGAGAAAGGTACGTTTACTGATTCAGACTTTCCTATGAATTTTACTTATTGTAAAATAATATATAGTACTTGAAGAAATTGATATACAGACATCTTTAATTTGAAAGCAACTTCTCTCCACAGTCTAAAGATTATACTTTAGACTAAAACAAATATACCCCAGGTCTAAGCCTTAATAGGAGCCACTACATCAAAGAACTCCACATAAAGCCAGAGACACTGAAATATATAGAGGTGAAAGTGGGGAAAATCCTTGAAGAAATGGGCACAGGGGAAAAATTCCTTAACAGAACAGCAATGGCCTGTGCTGTAAGATCAAGAATCAACAAATGGGACCTCATAAAATTGCAAAGCTTCTGTAAGACAAAAGATACTGTTAATAAGACAAAGAGGCCACCAACAGATTGGGAAAGAATTTTTACCAATCCTAAATCTGATAGGGGACTAATATCCAATATATACAAAGAGGTCAAGAAGCTGAACTCCAAAAATTCAAATAATCCCATTAAAAAAATAGGGTACAGAGCTAAACAAAGAATTCTCAACTGAGGAGTACCGAAGGGCTGAGAAGCACTTGAAAAAATGTTCAACATCCTTAATCATCAGGGAAATGCAAATCAAAACAACCCTGAGATTTCACCTCACACCAATTAGAATGGCTAAGATCAAAAATTCAAACAAAAGGTTAATCATGAGTGGGTTCCTAAATGATCTAGCAATGCCAAGTACTGACTGTAATGTATTGTCGGGAAAAAAAAACAAACAAAACCTTGCATGCACATGTTCATGCCAGCATTATTTATGCAAGCCAGAAAGTGGAAGCCACCAAAAATGACTTTCAACTAATAATAGATAAGTAAAATATGGGTCACACATAGGCACAGCTTCATTATGCATACTATAAAATATTCCTTAGCCAGAAAGAAGAACAGCTGAAAGCTATTCTGTATGTAAGTATTGGTGAAGCTTGAACACATTCTTACAGTATACTCACAACAGAGAAATTTATATGTACAGAAAATTGATTTAGGGTTATTAGAAGCTGGGAGAAAGGTGGACTCTGGTTTATCATTAGGATTTCAAAAATGACATAAACCTGTCAAAGAAAAACCCCTACTTGAATACTTTAAATGAGTGAATTTAAGGTGTGTGAATTATAGCTAAACAAAGCAGTTTCTTGAACTGATAATATGAAGTTTTTAAAAGAAGAACCAGTGTAGAATGTATGCTTTTATTTTATTTGAGGATATTCCCTCCGTATACCCTAGGAAAAAAAATGCCTTTATCTTATTTCTCCCATCAGACAGTTAAAATGCTTCTACTCATTTTCCAAAGGAAATGACTGTGTTTAAATTTGAAGAGAAAAAATTAAATCAAAGATTAGCTTTCAGAAACAAGCTTGAATATCCTTTTTAATAGTTTCTGTGCTGCTGTTGTTTTTTTTTCTAATTACAAAAGCAGCACATATTCACTGTATGAAATTTGGAAAATTTTGAAAACACATAAAAGCCCAGAGAGAAGAAAGTAGAGATTATCTGCTTCCTTGCCACCCCAGGCTTATACAGTTTTATGTGTGACCACTTTGTAATTTGGGGATAGTTTCATGCTTCCAAATTTTTATCTCTACAATTATTTATGTAAATAAGTCTTTTGTGTATTGTGTATCCTCAATTATTCCTTTAAGATAAATAACTAATGGTGAAAATTCTGGGATTTTATATATATATATATATATATATATATATATATATATATATATATATATTATGACAACGTGTACCTCCACCCAAAGACAGGTTTTGTTTCTATTTCAACCTGGCCAAAAGTGACTATAATGACTGGTTTTTAATTTTTTTTAGACCTTGTTAATGACCATCAGGGCATTAATTAAGCACATGAGGTAAATGATACCTGTTGGACAATTTTATTAAGTTCTTGGTCTTCTGTTGTGTGTAAATGGTCTGCTTATCTCTTTGTCATTTTATTAATCTGTGAGAACTCGAATAGACTAATAAAATGACAATATCAGCATTTTTATTCTCTATGCTCACATTTTAAATGCCATCTCCACACATACAGCACCATTGTGATTCCATGGAGTCTTTATGTCTTCCTTGAGGCAAAAAATTCTCCAAAATTTAAAGGTAGGGGAGAAAGGACAGAAATATGTCTTTTTTCCTTTCTTTCCACCACATACTCGAAGATATAAGGAACCCACAAATGATCTTAAAAATAAATGGACCACGTTATTAGAGAAATAATTCAGTCTCCCTTATGGGTTCATTAATGGCTGCTATAAACACCTTTGTCCCATGTCTCTCTGCACATCTAATGCTTGTTCTAAATCAATAGCCCTGGAAGCTAAGGAACTGCTCAAACCCTCTCTTCCCACCAACAACTCAAACCAATACTTTCCTCATTGTTCCAGGCTCGTTAATCCTTGTGCTTACAGAGCAAACTCCTGAGTATCTGATCACCACAGCTACTTACATAGAAGAGAATATTTTCACTAAAATGTTTGTAAATCACAAAATTAACTGAGATGACATTCTCTTGACAACCTGGTAATGTGGATCAGACCATGTTTCTAGAACCCGAAACATACCTGTGAGAGGAAGATTTTCTCTTCTTACTACACAGAGTACTTGGGAGACCCATTGAATATGTCCATGTTGAACCATGCAGTAGCATGAGGTAGGGAGTGACTCAGGTTGCTGTTATTGATTTAGGGCTGCTTGAAGGTCCTAGGGTTCATGTATTTATGTATGACCTACTATCACATGAATTTTGTCCCCTCTTCATCCTTGCATTGAAGTTCCTATACATTAACAATTCACATACTATAGCCCCCAAATGTAATGAAAATGGTGCTTCAGAGGTAGTTAAATTCAGATGAGGTTGTGATGTTTGGACTCTTGTGATCATATTTGTGTTCTTATTGGAAAATAAAATAGACAGACACTAGGACTACCTCTTTACCTTGTAAAGACATTCTGATACAGAGGTCAAATACAAGCCAAGAAGAAATCCCTCAGCATGAATCACATAGAGGAGTTCTAATGGATGGTTTTGCTTGTCAACTTGACACAAGCTGGAGTTATCACAGAGAAAGGAGCTTCCCTTGAGGAAATGCCTCCATGAGATCCAGCTGTAAGGCATTTTCTCAATTAGTGATCAAGCAGGAGAGGCCCCTTGTGGGTGGGACCATCTCTGGGCTGGTAGTCTTGGATTCTATAAGAGAGCAGGCTGAGCAAGCCAGGGGAGGCAAGCCAGTAAAGAACATCCCTCCATGGCCTCTGCATCAGCTCCTGCTTCCTGACCTGCTTGAGTTCCAGTCCTGACTTCTTTCAGTGATGAACAGCAATGTGGAAATGTGGGCTGAATAAACCCTTTCCTCCTCAACTTGCATCTTGGTCATGATGTTTGGGCAGGAATAGAAACCCTGACTAAGACAGGAGAACTTTAGCTCACCCTTTCCAGTTTCTAGAACTGTGTAAAAATAAACTTCACTTGGACAAGTCAACCTGTCGTATTATTTCACATGAAACCAACAATTAATGGCAGAGGTCCATTTATTATGAATTTATACCAAATGTCCGCAGTTCATATGCAAGCAACCACATGGAGGAAAAGTTATCTATCAATGAATCACAAATGCCAATGAAGTATATCTGATACCTTTCATAGGGACAGCAAAAGATAAGGCATAGGAGAAAAAGAATGCTTGATGTGGCTGTATGAATTTGATCTCAACACAAAACACACTCAATCAGCTCATAATCCTTTTCAAGGTGGGCATTGAAAAGAAATAGCTGCCAGTATATTCATAATGTTGGTTCAACAATGCTGCTGAGTAAAACATAGTTATTTTCTAGTAGCTAATAATATGGCTGGTTTTGTATTCTTTTGACCTAGATAAGATTCATCTTCACTCACCAAGTCAAAGAGAAAATCAAATACTGAGATTTCCCCCCCACACAACTTCATAAGAGAGCATTTTAAATAACTCTATTGGCCAGGAGAGTTCTAAAGACTTTCAAATACGTCTGTCCAATCTGTGTCTTGTGGAGACTGCATGTATCACCAAGTAGTTATGAACATGCCCCAACACATTTTTAGACCACATCATATTACAGTGTGAAAAGGTTGGAAAATTCTGTGATCTACATGTTGAAGCTAGCTAGCTAATGTTTTGAATCACCCATCAGGGTAGCTATCATTATCTTTATTTTACAGATAAGGAAACAAAAGGATAGCGAGGAGGTAAAACCAAGACTTGAATTCAAATTTGAGAAACAAAAAAAAAATCATGTTCTGATTCATACTTTGGAGACATTTGGGCATTGGTAAAGTGCTCAAGCAAAAGACAATTGTTGCTCTTGTGTTTCTGCTTTCCTGCTAAGCCATATGTGTTCTTGCAATAGTTAATCTTCATTATCAACTTGACTAAGAGTTAGAAGCACTTAGGAGATGTTGAGGCTTGCCAATGGGTATGACAATGAGGGTATTTCTGTAAAGTATTATCTAAGAGGGAAAACCTGTTACAAATGGAGTTAATACAATAATGCAGGCTTGGGACCCCACAGAATAAAAACAAAAGAAAAGTGAAGCAATGCTAACAAGGGATGGGCACACCCTTTCTTTGCTTCCTGGCCTACTGTGACATGAACTGCTCTGTTCTACCACACCACACTTTCCCTGACATGATGGAGACCATCCAAAAACATGAGCCAAAATGAATCCTTGCCCTTAAGTGGTCTCTACTAGATATTTGGGCTATGGATGACAAAATGCTAATAAAGTTCTTTTAAGAATCATTGAAATGTGTATGTGGAAAACTTCTCAAGAGACTTAAAATGGTTAGGAAAATGAGTTTTGAAATCAGACGAACTTGGACTCATTCACTAACTCTGCCATGTATAAGCTCTGTGAATTTCAGCAAGTCCCTTTAGAGTCTTGAGCTTCAGTTTCTTCATCTCTAGAAATCAATTGGAAATAATGATCCCTACTTCTTAGGGCCTATGAGTGTAGAAATTTTGTAAAGTGCTAATGACAGTGCCTAGCACCTCTCAAGCCCTCAGCAAATAACACATACTGTGGGAGCTGGAGACAAGGGCTTTATAGTCACTCCAAGGTTAAACTCCAGTTTGACATTAGGAATATCCAGAAAAATAGAGGCTTCAGCCCAACAAGTGTACTACCAGCAAACACGGAAAGCCTCCTCTTGAGAAAGGGAGCCAGGCAACAGTCACCCACAGAGTTAGACTCAACAAAAGACAGCTGCAGCACCAAGCTGACCGAAAGCTCAGTCTATGGGCTGATGGGAATTGGACTGAAGAAGGAATGGGGTGGGTTGCTACTAGACAGGAGCTCAGTCTCCACTGTCATACCTAAGGAAACTCCTCTCTAAAACCAGGGAACAAAGCTGTCCTCATCTTCAGACTGTTTATCTTATTCGCCAGAAGTTTGTTTATAATAAGCCTTAGGGAACTCAAAGGGTAAGACTTAGTTTTCTCATCTTCAGAGGATGAAAACAAAATAAGGAAAATATGCTTATATTCAGAGGCAAAAATTCTAATTAATTCATTAAGCCAAGGTTCAGTTTATTTTGAGGCACTAACTGAACTACCCTGAATACAATTTCCTGTGAAATCAGGGACAGTAGGGATGGCTACAAGGAACAAATAAAACGTTGTATATGAAAGTGCCTTGCAAGCTATAAGGAATATATAAACCGTGACTATGCTAATAAAGACAAACATATGCAAAGAAAAACACTAAGACTCAAAATTGAAGCAGGGGCGTTTGAAAAACACTAACTAATGCTGAATTATAAATCGTTAATCATCCCCGTGTTGTTGTTGTTTTGACTTTCAAGGTTTTAAGAAAAGCCGAGATAACTTGAAGTTAGTGAAGAAGTCAATGGAGATTCGTGGGGAAAATTTTAAGACAGCTTAAGGGCAGTTGTCAGGTCTGTAGATGGCAGTAGTTCTACAGAATGTTTCATTCCTCTATAAATTACGGGGCTTTCCTTTTCCTTCACTTGAGTTGGGGGGGGGGCGGAATAAAGAACACCAGAGATGATGTGCTCCCCGGGATTTGAAAGAAGTGTAAAGTGTGTGCAGGTATATTGGGGGGGGGGTGCTAAAAGTATGAATCCCAACCCACAACCCATGAACAAATCTCCCACTGCCTTCCCTGGATCCCCAGCTGAGCCCAGGCAGCCAGAGCTGCATTGACAACATGTGGCCACTAGGGGCCCTCTTAGTGTTTCCCCCTAACTTCAAGGAAATAAGTTGAAGGCTATTTTTCTCCTTGCCTTTTCTGAGAATGGCTAAAATATTTCAAAAGCGACCTCCCAGAGAAGCGAAGAAAAACCAACCTCGAAATAAGCAAAAGCGAGTCGAGAGCAGAAACTCCAGTGAGTTCTGACAGCATTAATGGTATTTCTCTACTTTCATTAACTCTAATTATATAACTTGGCAGTCACCTCCTGAAATTTACATGAGTATGTACTCCAGCCAAGAAACTCCACTTTTAAGTTTCTACCCAGAGCAATTCTTGTTCATGAGCAGAACTGGGCATTTGTAAGAATCCTCACTACACTGCTGTTGGTAACCACAGAAGGAGAGTTGGGGAGCTCAAAAAGTAGACCATTAACATTATCTGACTCATCCAAAGAATGGAATACTGTGCAGGTGTGTTAAGACGAGATAGGTCTGTTCATAATAACAACAGAAAGTGCTTTGACACATATTGCTCAATGTATAAAACAAGTTTTAAAACGACCCATAGAGTAGGATGTAATTTATGTAAAAAATATAACACCCAACGATATACTTTTGTTTATATATGGGTATAGAGTAAAGCTCATATAAAATTTTAAGACGCTGCACATCAAACTGGTGGTGGAAGGCACATTAAAGGGAATCTTTGCTTTTTCCTTATTGTGTGATTTTAAATGAGAATATATTTCATATGCTTGTGATTTCACTTTCTTTTCTTTTAGAAGTCTTTAAAGGTCAGTTTTTATATTTTATCACATTCTTTTTTATTAGATATTTTTATTTACATTTCAAATGCTATCCCGAAAGTTCCCTATACCACCCCTGCCCTGCTCCCCTACCTACCCACTCCCATTTCCTGGCCCTGGCATTCCAGGGGCATATATGTACTGGAGCATATAAAGTTTGCAAGACCAAGGGGCATCTCTTCCCAATGATGGCCAATTAGGCCATCTTCTGCTACATATGCAGCTAGAGACACGAGCTCAGGGGGTACTGGTTAGTTCATATTGTTGT